>NC_134853.1:120824523-121124523 GCF_049852395.1 Peromyscus maniculatus bairdii
CTCTTTCTTTCTTTCTTTCTTTCTTTCCTTTTTTTTTGTTTTTTGTTTTGTTTTGTTTTTTGAGACAGGATTTCTCTGTGTAGCTTTGAGCCTTTCCTGACTCTCACTCTGTAGCCCAGGCTGGCCTCAAACTCACAGAGATCCACCTGGCTCTGCCTCCCAAGTGCTGGGATTAAAGGTGTGCGCCACCACCGCCTGGTGACCCTTGGTTCTTTACCTATGGGTTGTGACCCCCACAGGGTTATACTTCAGATATCCTGTATATCAGATATTTACATTACAATTCATAACAGTAGCAAAATTATAGTTATGAAGTAGCAACAAAAGAATTTTATGGTTGGGGTCAGCACCGTGTGAAGAACTGTATTAAAGGGTCACAGCATTGGGAAGGTGAGAACCACTGCTCTAGGAGAAAATACTTATGTGCTCTGTGTTTAGCAGTGTGCAGTATTGCTAAGGTTCTTGTCAAGATGTTTCGAGACTTGAAACGCTTCTCATTCACTGATTTTAACAAGGACCTGGTCAGGTTACAGACAGTGTGAGCGGCAGACAAGTAATTCTCATTCTTCTACCAAGGCCATAGAAAGAAAACAGTTGAGCTGTCCCCCGGAGTTATTTCTGAATTGAAGACCCCCAATCAGAATTTGTTCTGCTGAGTAGCTGATCCTCCCACTGTCCCTAAGTTCTTTATTGGTAATGTTCTGTGAGGCACGATAGTGCCCTGGCTTCCGGGGCAGTTTGATTGATATTGTCGTATCAGAGTACCTCTGTGAAGCCGATTAGGAGCGCTAATCTTGGCTAGATTTCCTGGGACTGTGAAGTCAAGAGTTCTCAGGTATGAAAGCCATTCTTGGGTCTTTTGCCGACAAAAATTCTTATCTCTCTCACTGAAACAAGCTTCCTATGAAGGGCTGGAACACTTTTTTTTTTTTTTTTTTTTTTTTTAATAAATGAGGAGAGAAAAAGCAAAGATGAGGTCCCAGCTAGAAGCAGGACATGGGAACCCTGTCTCGTTTAAGACTGTCATCTTTTATAGGACGTTGTAGTTTTCTTGGGGTAAACGGCAGTTCGCCATCAGATTATATAGGTTAAATTCAAGTGTACAAATAATGTACTAAAATGTTTTATGGTCTAGTGATAACTAGTATTAATATTTTGCTGTAATAACAGCATATTTCACATTTCATATTTATTTTATATGAATGTGCATTCATCAAAATGCCCTTAATTTCCCCATACTGTTTAATAACCTATCTTAGTAGCAAAGCATGCTAGCAATTGTGCACAGTCAGCAGCATGGGGCTCGGATTGTACCCCGACCCAGATACGTTCACCCTGCTTTCCTCTGGTGCTCCAGGCTGCTTGCTGGGGAAAGCCAGTCCTTGCTCCTGCCGCCTGATGCATTCCGTTTGCAGGAAAGGCTGCACATGGGCCCGCACAGCTCCAGGTGCCGTGGAGCCCTGCAATTCCGCTCTCAGGGGGACTCGCATTCTGTCCTCAAAGCCCGGGTTTCTTCCAGCAGGCCAGGTCTCAGATGAAGAGTGCACTGCTAGGAACTGGGTTCTCCTGAGGGGCCAGCTAACACAAGCCAGATGTGCAGGAATTCGGGCCATGAAGGGTCAAGGTGAGGTAGGAGAGAGGGAAGCTCTCTGAGTCATGGTAGGCCTTGTATCAATTGTTCTATCCTGCCTCCTGTCCTTTTCCCTCCTGCTTTCTACCTGAGCTCATCCCCCCTTGCCTGCCCTTAATGCTCCCTCCCTCCGACCCTCCTTCCCTCCCTCCTTTCCTCCGTTCCTCCCCCCTTTTCATCTTCTCTCTCCTTCCTTCCCCAAACTGAGCTGAGTGATAGCCACCACATATGAAGGCCAACTCAGTCACTTTTAGTTAGTGTGGCTCCCATTAATTAAACCTGCAACTACATTGGAAAGTAGTGTGTGGATGTTGTCTTCAGTGGCCCTTTTGGTAAAGGACATCTCGAAACCCATGCCTCTTCTTAGTGCCCCACCCCAAGAAGATCTAGAAGACACAAACAAGTCATGGTAGCTGTTTTACCCTCTCTGTGACCTCTAGGCTGCAAGTAGGGGGTTGGGGGTGGACTCAGACAGAGCTCAGTCCATCTAGCCTCATCCCCCTGCTGCCTTTCAAGTGTGGGAGGTTTGAAGTCTACACACATTTTCCCAGGGCGAGGCGCTGTACACATCTGGGTCGGCTTTGTTCCCGTTTTCTTTTTTCAAGTTAATCAGCGTGAGTAACTGCTACATGAAACCGAGGAGAAAATGGAATAAATATGTTGGAAGTGCTTGAAATTGATCGGCACTTGTTGATCGTCCTCGGTCTCACTTCCTGGCCTTATTTTAAAACATTCAAAGGGTTTGAACAACCCTTAAGAGTTCTTTGGCATGCTGAAAAAAAATATAGTCTTTTCTCTAATGTGGAAGAACTTTGATCTACGTGCTGTCTGGTCTGAGAGTGTAGGAGAGGGAGGACAGGAGCTGGTGTTGGGGTGTGGGGTCCCCCAGAGCTGAGCAGTCTTCCAAAGATTATCTTTCCCTTTTTCTTTTTCTTTGAGGTGGTCAGTCTACTGCTATATGGACTGGACTAGTTCCAAACTTCTGGGCTCAAGTGATCCCCCTGCGGCAGCTTCCCAAGTTGGTGTTACTTAGAGGGATATATCTCCTCACCTGGGAGCTCGACTCATTAGACTATTGAGCTATTGCCAAAGCAGTGCACTGAATCTAGTCTGCAGTGCCCTGGTCTCCTTTGGTTCCTTGAGGCAGAAACACTATCCTAGGCAGGTGTTCTCTGCCCTGCTGTTCCTGCTGGATCCTTCTGAGCTCTGATGGATGACAGGTGGGCGGAGGACCTCATCAGCTGGGTAGAGGACCAATAGAGAACTGCCCCAGATACCCACACAGGAAGAACTGGGGCTCAGTGATGGGTGTTTGCCCACCATGAATGAGATCTTAGGTGCTAGAGCCAAACAAAATAAACCCAATGAGCAAAGACTAGAAATGCCAGCCAAAGGAGCGAGAAGATGATGTAGATACTGATACAATGCTGTTGTCAGGGAGAACTCACTGCTATCTTCATAGGAAGGGCTCCTCGGCTCACTTAGAGATGGGCGGGTCCTGTGAAGGCAGAAATGGTGCAGGAAGGCCGTGCGTAGGGTTTCCTGGAGATAATCACGTGAGGGAGGACGAGGGCTAGAATTTTGGACTGAGAATTCTGAGCTGCTTCTCGAAATGTGGCCTTGGAATCCTATCCCTTCAGCTCAGCTGTGTGAACACTAGCCCCACACTGGGACAGTCTCCTGGCCCTGCTTCCTACTGGCTGCTTGTGTCTTTGATTTCCTCCTTCCTCTGGGTGGCTAAGAGAGGACTGTGACTCTCAGGGTACCTGGCACAGGGTAATCTGTGGAGGACTGTCAAGAACAGGTGTGGAAGCAGACTTGCTGGCTTGTCATTCAGAAGATGGGGACTTTCATCCAGGGTGGTCTGTGCTCCACCACATCTCCCTTACTTAACTCTAGACTAGATGTTTCTAAATTTTTGTGTAAGAGGGAAGGAAGACTCCCAGGGACCCAAGGGGTAGCTTGTTCCTTATGTGTACTGGTGACTTCAGGAGATCTTCAGGGAAGGAAGTCACAGGAGAGCATATTGATCCCCACTTTATCATGATGCTTCCAAGCTTGTGGACTCCATTTTTAACCTAGGAAGCTTGTAGCATAAACTCTAGATTGATGAGGCCTGGGTTTGAACCTACCCTTCTTGCATTCACAGGCCTCATTTTTCTATCTGTAAAACAGAGATAACAGCTGCTGTCTCTAAGGCTAGTTTTTGTGGGCTCTGGGTATACAGTGATACCATACCTACTATAAAATCACTAATACTGAATGAATTGAAAGTTTAAGTACATAAGGGTTATACTGAGAGAAATGGGGAAGACACCCAGGCCACGAGAATGAGATTAGGCTTTCTTGTGTTCATTCAACAAACATTTCTTTAAACAAACAAACCCCAATTTTTTATTTTATGTATATATATATATATATATATATATATATATATATATATATATATATATCTGAGTGTATGTCTGTCTCTTACATGGGTGTAAGAACCCACAAAGGTCAGAAGCATCAGATCTCCTAGAATTGGAGTTACACAAGGTTGTGAGCTGCCATATAGGTGCTGGGAACTGAACTCAGGTCCTCTGTAAGCATGATAAGCATCCTTAGCTGCTGAGCCCTCTCTTTACACCCTCAGCCAACATTTCTTGAGAACCCAGTGTATGCGATGTGTATTGGTGCTGTGGGGGTGATGAGGACCAGGACACAGTCTTGACATCCACCCCAGGAGTTCTTAGTCTTCTGGTGACGGACAAAGTTCATCTTAATTCAAAGAGAAAATGGACCTAAAAGGCAGGGTTTACAGAGTGCCTTGGGGCCCAGAGATCTACTGGGCATATGGGAGAAAGGCAGCCCTGATCTGACCTAGACTTCGATGAGAAGCAGTTTACCGAGAGGAGTTAGCAGTTTGGAAAGGATGGATGGCACTCACAATGTAAAGAGATGTGAAGGCAATGGCCTGGTGCTGGACTAGGTAGGGATGAAGCAGGCCTGGGGAGGCAGCAGCTGGACCATAAACATCTGAAATATATAGTTGGACAGGCTCTTTTCAGTCACAGGGAGGCTGGGAGCTCCTTAAGGGTTAATGAGGAGTTCATTAACTTAAAGGTTAATACACTCTCATCTCCTACTTGGGGCCCTTCGATCTGTCCTTCAGCTGCTCTGCTGTCAGTCCTGGGAGGCAGGATATCCTTCATCATGAGTGGGATTAACCAAACAAATTAACCTTGGTGTAAGGGAGAGAAGCCCTTTGGATAAGAAATAGGTAGATTCCTCTGTGTCCCGTAGTGACAGTCAGCTTTGCTGGGCTCTACTTGGCTGGGTCATTTCGTTTTTCCACCCCACTCCACAAACCGTTGCATTTCTTTAAAAAAAAAAAAGAAGTGGAAGGAAGAAAAAAAAAACCCTCCCTGCATCTTCAGGAATGTGGTGTGGTTTTATTTCTGGGAAGGAGTGAAGCAAACTGAGCTGCTCAGGTTTTCTCTTGCTTGATAGAGGACAGAGTGTATAAGCGCAGTTGCGAAACTCTCTCTCCAAACGGATCTTAAAGGAAAAGCGGCCTGAGCATAGACGATGCAACTTGCCTGCTGCCTTGCCAACTCTTCCTCTGGTCTTCACATGCTTTTCCAAGGAGGCGGTACATGGCCAGCATTTTAAGCAAGGGTTCCAAGTGTAAGCCCCGTCCGTCCTCAACCTCAGTGACAAAGACAGTCCCGAAAGGAGGGGGGCGACTTGGGGGGTAGATGTGCATCTGGGAGTGAATGGCCTGTCTCTTGGCACTGCCTTTCCCCGTGGTGGTGACAGGTCTTGTTGATTCAATGCGTTCGTTGAGCAACTACTCAGCCACCAGCTACGGGCTCCCCCCGTGGTGGCTTATTTTGGACTGTGACTCTGTGTTTGGCCTGCTGCCTCCGATCTTCTTAGCTGGGCTCACACTCGTCGCAGCACTTGGCCATTCTGTCGTCACCTCTCTTCCTGTGAGGCTGATCTGGAGCCCTCCATAAACTATCTGTCCCAGCTGTTTGGAGAGGAGCAAGGGAAGATGCTCATAGAAGCTAAGGTGGATGGAAGGCTTTGCTGGTTCTGGCTGACACTTTTGAATGGCTCTTCGTGGTATGCGAGTACTCTGTTGTCTGCCATCCAGGGCATTGTCCTAGCACTCCATTGCCCATGAGTGCCAGCTTTGCCTGGAGTCTCTGCTAGCCATGCAGACACAGGTACAGGGGGAAGGCTTGTCAAACTTCTGGGAATAAACACTGTGCCAGTGTTGGGAGCTGTAGATTTGGTGGCAAAAGCCCTGGCCATGTTCTGAAGTGCTGTTAGTGTTTTCAAACAGGTGTTCTGAGACTGGGCATGGTGGTACACCATGAAATCTGTAATCCCAGTATGTGGGATGTGGAGGAATACCAGGAGTTCAAGGCCAGCCTAGGCCAGATAGCCAGACTCTATGTAAAATAATTAGAAGTGTTTGGTAGCCTATAATGTATACATGCACACACATCAGCAGGCGCAAATAAGTAGAACCTTAAAAATGTAGGAATAGGAATAGTAATAGGTGACTAGGAAGGGTGGTGTCCACACATGGGACATGAAAGAGAAAAGGAGACTTGAGAGGCTGCCAGGATAGATCAGGGTGGCAGAGGATGAGGACATGAGTAGGAAGAAGACTAGCTAAATTGTCTTTATTTGGAAATATCATATTGATATCTAACTCATTATATTCTAATTAAACTTTTAAAAGTATATAAAAAAGTATTTTGATATATGGTTAAAATGATCAGACTTTAGTAGCTCTTGCTTTCATTTTCAGTACAGCTAAGTAACCAGAACCCTGAAATAAACTTGAGGATGGTAAGACCCAGAGGGGAAACTGTTTTATTAACAAGGACTTTTCAGTTGAGACAAATGATGAGCGAGGTTTCAGGGCTAGCCACACAGAGTGTGAGGACTCCAACTCCAAGAGTGTTGAGGTGATTTTGCTGGTGTGTTGTATGGCTTGAGCTCCTGGGATGAGATATTGTCAAGAGGGGAGAGAAAGCAGTATGTCCATGACTGGGTGCTGAGTTCAAACTTAGCACTCTAAAGTCAGAGTGAGGGGGAGAGAGGAGGAGGGGGAGAAAGGAGAGAAGAGAAAGAGAGAGAGAAGCTGAGAATTCCAAAATCTCTTTGTAGATAGTTCAAATCCCTTTGCATGACTCTTAAGGCTTTTTAAAGTACAGTCAACTTATTTTTTTTCTAGATTGTTCCATTGCCCTGGCCAAGTACCAAATGTGTTGTTCACACAGGACCTTCAAAACCTTCTTCTCTGCTTGGCAAAGGGCAATTCCTCCCAACACGGTCAGTTTAGAAATGATTGATAAAGCCAATCTTTAGGAGAAAAGTTGGCTGAAATCTGCCCCGTTCCTGCACTCTTGCTCCTCATCTGCTCTAGGTGGAGTTGATCTCTTTCCAGGGTGGCTTCTGTGCAGCACGTTCACTGAGGACTTGTGGGGATGGGGAACCCAGCTGGGTGGAGGGGGCTAAGCATCACAGAGGCACAGTGTCTTCAGAGTAAGTTGTTCCCAGTAGGGGACTGGACCAAAATAGTTTCCCCTCCTTTACTAGAGACAATGGGTATGGCTCTTTCATCTGGTCCCCATGTGGACATCTTTCTTTTAAAACAATGTAGAGGAAATAGAGTGTCTGAGGGTTGAGTGGCATGCCCAAGTCCACATTAAATGGACAAGTGACAAAGTCAGAATTTAAATCCCACTCTGGTTCTGACACCACATTTCTGAGCCACAGGCAATATGGCTGGGAGCGGAGATGTAGTTCCTGCTACACATCATCCACTTGGGGGCAGAATCAAGGGCATCACTGCTAGTTGATGTACAGTGTGGAATGGATGGCACAGGGTAAGGGGGTGGGATATGTGTGAAGGGTGTTTTACTACCGGCATGTGGTACTCACAGAACTGAAGATGCTCAATACCTTGTAATGTGCTAACCAGTGGGTCAGTCATACCCAGGGAAGGATTTTGCCTTAACAGTATTGCCTGTTAGAAAACAGTATGGGACCTTTTTCTATGAGAATATGTCTTTCTGGGAAGCTAATTTTGTTCTGGGCATCTGTCCTCCAGGGGACATTCTAGAATGGTTGAGTTGTTTATTTTTAATAATTTATTTATTTGTATTTTATGTACATCAGTGTTTTGCCTGCATGTCTGTCTGTGTGAGAGTGTCAGATCCCTTGGAATCGGAGTTATAGACAGTTGTGAGCTGCCATGTGGGCGCTGGGAACTGAACCCAGATCATTTGGAAGAGCAGCCAGTGCTCTTAACCACTGAGCCATCTCTCCAGGACAGTTGAGTTGTTTTTATCTCCAGTTCATTTCTAACCTTCAGAACCTGCCCTTTACTCTGCTGCCAAGGCTTACAACTGAGAAGCACCCCCAAACACACCTAGTTTTTCTTCCCCTGATTGCAGAGATGTTCAAGGGAGAGGCCCTCAGAACCTTGCTTTCAGAAGGAACAATAGCTTCAACCTGATCCCTGTGATCCGGCCACTGTTGTGGTGAGAAGGGGGGAAGAAGAGCGTTTGTGGGGCCCTGACACTTTTGTGGGCACAGAACCAGCTGGTATATACTTGCAAAAAGGTTTGAAAGGAGTAGGAGGAGGGGACTTTGTAGGGATTGAGAGAAAGTAAAGTCATGTAGTAATTGGAGAGAGGAGACGGCAAACCCCCAGTGAAGCCAGGAAGAAAAGACCCAGTGCTTCACAAACACAGGACGGAAGGGGTTTCATGTTTAATGTAAATACACCTGCCATTTGTTCTCCAGAGCGCCAGGTCCAGACTTTGAGATAAAATAGTGTTTTGAACATTGTGCCAGTGGAATTTGCCTTTCTGCGCCCGGGAACTGCTGTTCACTTTGTTCCCAGCAGAACCTAGAGAAAGGAGAAGCGCCTTGACTGACTTCAGAGGTCTCACCCCAGCCAGCTCTGCACCCGCCCGGTCTCAGCATGGCACCCTCAGCACACAGGCACCCTCGTGACTCATCCTGATCATTTCATTCTGCTGCTCCCGTGCTCACCACTGCATGAGAGACGTTTCTCTTACAAAAGCCCCTGCTGATTTTTGCCTCAATCTCATCAATCTAGCCGATGCTCAGCTCCAGCCTCTGGGTCTGATTTCAGCCCCAGACTGTCTGTCAGTGCGCTGGCCACCTCAGAGCCTGTGCTGGTCCCATGCCTGCAGGCCTTCTCCTGTCCCTTCAGCACATAATTAATGTTCTACATTATTTCTTTAGGGTGTGTTCCCTGAATCTAGCCCATCAGCAAGAGATATTGAGCCCCTCCTATACTGTTCTTGGTGCCCAGTGTCCTCCCTTTGTGGCTCTTGACCCTGATTATAGCTATGAATTCGTATACTTACTTGATTGATTTCTCCATCTTCTACTAGGCTGTAGGTTCGTTGGGGCTAAGCTGGCATTGTGGCACTCTGGTACTGGCACGAACCTGACACTTGGAAGGTACCACCAGTGTTTGCTCAGAAGAGCTGAAGGATGTATTTCAAGTTAAAAGCCCAAGCAAATAGGAAGAAAAACAACACTACCTTAGAATTCTACAGCTAGAGAAACTCCACTTTTGATGGTTTTTTTTTTTAGTGTATACTTTTTCATTTTTGTTCATTCTATAAAAATAACATGGCTTTTCATTTAATGATATTGTAAACAGGATTAAATTTCCACCAATTGTATTTAACTTCCTATCATCTTTTTAAACCAATCCTTTTTTTTTTTTTAATGAGACTGCTTCAACATGATCATGTGATATGTTATTTCATGGAAATTGATGCAGAAATAGCACCATGTCAACTTAGCCAATCAACATCTTATCTTTCCCCAAATGCTACAAAATCAAGGTTGACTGTGCAGGCCAATGGAACCATGTGGCAAAGGATCTGTAGACCTCTGGGGAGAGCTCTGGCCACAGGAAATGGCTGTGGCTGGCAGTGGGGAACGTGGTAGGCCTGTTAAAATTGCCACCTGCTCCTGGTAGAAGCGCTGGGAACTGAACCCAGATCATTTGGAAGAGCAGCTAATGCTCTTAACCACTGAGCCATCTCTCCAGGACAGTTGAGTTGTTTTTATCTCCAGTTCATTTCTAACCTTCAGAACCTGCCCTTTACTCTGCTGCCAAGGCTTACAACTGAGAAGCACCCCCACACTGTGGGGCGTTTACCCACCACCCCCACAGCTTCCCAGAGTTTTCTTGAGTGCGAGCAGCAGGAAATATTAGATAGAAGTATTTATAGCGGAGAATCTTGCGGAGATAAACAGATAGAAAATAAAGGATAGCCTCGAGAGGGCCTGGAACCTATTCCAACGGGCCCGGACTGTCTCTGGTCCAGGGTTTTTATAGAGACGCCAAGGGGTGGAGCAAAAGACCTCCTCCCCCAGCACAGCCAAGTGCAGGCCATCTCAGACACCTGCACTCAGGCCCGTGGTCCTGATCATCCTCTATTCGGACCTGCTGGGTAAAGCCACGAGGAACCCCAGAACGGGCTCCCACAGGTCCCCCCTTCTTAATATATAAAAAAAATAACTATTAATGGCTTACAGCAATCTCCATAGCTGTTACACCTCCCAGTATGGGAGTAGAGGATGATATAGATGGCATTTCTCTTTTGAATTAGGTCCAAGGTGACCACAGCAGTCTTAGCTGCCTCAAGCCCTTTCTAAACCAAAACTCTTAAGGCGACTACAAACTTAAAGAATCCCTTAGCTTCATCATTACCATTAACAGGTTAACATAAATATTGCTATACATAGTCACAATTCTCTCCATCTTACAACTCAAAGCAAACTCTTAACAGAACCATTAGAATTAGCATATATGATGCTATATATAGTTAACAATTTTCTCCGTCTTACAACTTTAACTCAGTCATTTGAATTTTCTTGTTAACAGAACATAGGAAAAACTTTGATGTATTCACATCAAACTTAAACATTTTCTTAACTCCACAAAACCAGGGTGCATTAATATCAATAGGTTTCTGTGAACATAATTCAATCTCAACTCCTCCTTTTCTTTATAATTTTTTAAACAAAGTCTCAAACCTAGTTAGAGGAACCCAAACTTATCTGTTTGAACAGTTCCATTTGTAACACAAAACCAGTTCCATAAGTAATTCCATTTTTACATAAACAGTTCCACAAAACATTTCATAAATCTCCAGTTAATAAAGCATATATGCATACACAAAATTGCATCTTGATTCTAAGTAGAAATACATTTCTTCATTTAAACAGTTTCATTTTTAACCCAATTCCAGAAAACTGTTCCTAGGTCATTACTATAAGTAAGCTCAAAATTGTCCCATTGCAATGAAATCTCTATTGTTCATTTCATTTAAGTACCAAAATTCAAATGATAAATATTGGTACTAGCCTTCCAAATTTGAAGAAATCCATTACCAAAATGTTTTTGTAATTTTATCTCATTTTAAGTTCAAAAAGTTCAAACAAGAAATAAATTCTGGTATCAGGCTTTCACTTCCAAATATGAAGAGACGTTTTTCAACCAAAACTTTTTGCAGTTAATTTTTGTTCAAACAAGCGTCTCTGCAACTTTTGCTCTCACAGACAGACCTGTTTAGTTATAGTAATATTTTAAACCGCACCGTTTTTGCTGTTAGCTCAGGTTTTTCTGTGCTGCGTTGATATTCCATAGATCTCAGCTGCAGATGCCTTGTGCTGGTTCTGGCGTCCGCCATTCTTAGCTTCTTAGCGGCTTCTGGAGCTTTTGAAATCATTTAGACTGCCTACTTTGCAGTCTACTAGGACACTATCTCCTGTGTCTCAGGTGTTTTCACCATATACATTAATAGACTCACACTTAACATTTACACTTTTTCACAAACTCACATATAACATTTTTTTTGCCTTGCAAAGCATTTAGACTCATATTCAACATTTACACGTTTTTACAAACTCACATACAACATATTAACATCTACTTATTTATACTTTATAGAACTACTTTAGCAAATATATTTCCTATTAATTCTTATATACTTATTTCTTATTTAAACTTACATTTACAACTAGCATCTTACAAGCTTATTACTACATGTCTTAAGACTACCTTAGATACTTCTTACAAGCTTATATTCTTAAAGGAACTCTATTGATCTATTTTACAAACTTATATAGGGCTACCATTAGCATATATTTAACTTAGCAAACACCTTAAGATTTCTTAACAGAGATCTAACAAGACAGAATTTCTACAAACTCACATATCTTATTTTTGTCTTTCTACTTCTTACTCTTAATTATTATCACCATCTCTATCAGAAAGATTCTCTTAACTAGACAGGAAGTACATACATCATTTCTAAAGTTTCCAGTTTCTAGTTAGCTTTGTTATAAAGCACTGGGATTTAGTGAGTGTTGTCATTATAGAGTTGTGATACTTGTTGCTAGGGGATTGTAACATTCTCAGGACAAAGCCACACCCCAAAGTTGCGAGTGGGCCTTTTCGAACCGGCAGAGATGCACTGTCAGCGGTAAACGGTTTTTAACTAGAGGCTGTCCCTTCACCCAAATTCATAATAGCTCCCCTAAGAACTTCAACTCAGACAAACGTTTCTATCACAGCAGTACTTTTGGTTTGTTCTACTGAAAAACTTTACGCTAAGGGTGAAATTATTTTATTTAGCTGCTGTAAAGCTCTTCGCCAATACTGCACAGCTATTAGGTGGTATTTTAAGGATTTTAAAGTGACTTGTTTGCTCTTATAGGTAGCTTTTTGTCATCCAACTGCCATAAAAACTTTTCACAGCTATTAGGGTAAATAAGGCATTTTACCAACGGAGCCCCAAACCGCGAAGCACCTAGTTCCGTACCCTTTCAAGTTTTCACTGGAACTGACACTTAAACTCTTAGACGATTTTCCTCCTTATTCTTTTAAAAGCTGTATTTTAAGTTTACCATGAATGTATTTTCGAGCTGACAAAAGTGTTTCAGGGCAATGTCGCCATCTTTAGCGGAAAAACTACATTTCTCAGAATGCATTTCCCTTATATCAGTCCATAATAATATCAGTCCCATATCAGTCCCTTATATCAGTCCCTTATATCATTTCCCATAGTTCTTTTTGGGTCTGAGAGTCAACTGGTTCTCTTTTACCAGACTTGTTTACAAATTCTTGCCCGGGAGGTTTGAACAAAGTTTTTTGCTTTTGCAATGGGAGATTTGAACAAGCATTTTACATTTTCAGCTATGGGACATTGGGAGGTTTCTGGTCTCTCTTCAGCTGGCTTCAACAGGTGTCTCTCCTTCATTTGACACTGGCCCCCGAATCAGAACCACACCTGCCTCATTAGCCGGCATTGAGGCTGGCATTTCTGATAGCAGCTTTCCTCGGGGCTTGTGCTTGCCTTAGCCAGTCAGTGAAAAACAAGATCATTTACAACAGCTTTTCCATAGCTCTTTCAGAGAGATTTTCTCCCACTGATCTTATTCTCATTTTGTTTATTCCTTACCCCCCAGATGCAGAGCTTCAGGTATCTGTCTGCAGCTCTGTACCTCTGCTAGCTGCCTTTGGAGGTAGGGGCTTTTTCTCTCCCCCTGAATCTGCCGCCTCCAATTCTAGCAGCTTTTTCAGGTCACATATTTTCTGGGGAGGATTATGTCCCTTCTCTGTTTCTTCAGAGTCTTTCTCCCAGACAGTTCCCAGTTTGGTCTCAGTTTATCCCCTCTACCCCAGAAACAGTTTCCGACACTACTGTGGCGGCTTTCCCTGCTACTGAAGGTAGGGGCTTTTTGTCCGTTTCTGTTTTCGGGGGTCTGTGTGGTTTGCGTACAGACTGAAAAATTTAACAAGGGAGGTTTTTGCCATTTCTAAACTCCCATTGGACAGGTACTTTGCCTCATCAGGCCTTCACCTGGCCCAGTCCCCCAGTGGGTTGTGTTTACTTGTCTGGGTGCTCAGGACAGAGCTTATGCCAGAGGCAATCACCCCTCAGGGCTACACTCCCTCATTTCAGGGAGTCAGTTGAAACAAAGCTTTCTCAAAGAGGTGCTTTTTCTGACAGAAAAGAAAGCTTTATTCCTGGATAGTTCTGTTCTGCCCTGGCTGGGCTCTTTCCCCAGACAGCGTTCTGACTCAGCAGCACGACTGCTTCAGACACAGTTCAGCTTTACTGTTTTCCCAGAAAGGTCCTTTCTCTGATAGGAAAGCTTTTTCTTTTTGCAGCTGTGGACCTATCAACTGGGACTTGTAGTAAAGTGGGCAACTGTGCCCTTCCCACTGGCTTTAGCTTTGTTTGTTCATTAGCAATCTTCCCCTGGGTCCTGCACCTTCCTGCCTCAGCTCTGTGCTCCAGGAAGTTTACAACTACAGGAACCCTAGTATCCCCGAAATGCACTCCAACTCAGAGATGCTGGCCAGTCACCTCTGGGTTTTTGCTCAGAAGCGAGGATACAATGCTAACAGTTTGCATTGCTTCAGGGGATCTTTGTATTAGGAAGATTAGGAGCACCTTTCCATTCTGAAAGGCTCACTCAGAAACAAAGCATTTGATGCCTCAGCTCCACTGTAACTGAAAAGCTTGACTTTTTTGCTTGTCTCAGGTAAAGTTTCTGGCCCTTTTGGGCTCTCTGTAGCTCTTCACCCACACTCTCCCAAGCCTTTCCCTCAGGGTACTCTGAACCACTGACTTTTACTAGCTTGAAGAGACAGAGCTTAGAAGACGTTTTTAGAAACTTGTCCCTGCCTCCTGCATTGCAGGGAGGATTGTTAAAGCTTGAAAGAACTTAGGTTTTGCTGTCTTAAGTTTGTTGTTTTCCCTTAGAGCTAATCACAGGTGGTCCCCATACTAATATCTTCAGGTGATTCTAATTTTTGTCCTTCTGAGAAAGTTAAAGGCTTTAGTTTCTAAGTTTCTTAAGAGAGACAGATTAAGGCTTTTTAGAGAGTTTTTTTCCCCCAAATTTTCCAAGAAAGGCTTTAGTTTAAGAGAAAGATTCTTTTTCCCCAGGAGAAAGACCAACTTTTCCCAAAACTTCCCAACTTTAAACTTTGACTTCTTACACCCCCATTTTTGCCTCAGGGAGAAATTACTTTCTCCTGCCGCTTGGACTTGGCATTTCAGCTGTCCCCAGGTCAAAAGCTTCCATAGGAAACTTTTTCTTTCCCATAAGCTCAAAGAAGAGCTTTTTTACTACCCGTAAAGCCCAAAGAAAGATTTTTTTCCCCAGTTTGCTTTCAAAGCCCCCAAAGTTAGAAAATTGAAGAGTTTTTCTGTCTAGTTGCCTTACTTATTTTTTCCTACACAATCTTATACTTCTAAGTTTTTCCTAAACTATATTACTACCCTATATCTTATACTTATCACAGATAGAAATTGAGAAAGGGATAGAAGATAGAAAATTTTGACAGAAGAGAATTTCGCTGCAGCATCGGACATCCTTCCAGTCCGCTTTCCTTTTCTCTCGAGGATAAAACGCCTGCCTTCCCAAAAAATATATATAAAAATATATATATATTCCATAACACCGGCATGCCTTTCCACTGGCAGGGCTAACTCAGCACTTTCACCAAAAACTCTGTAATAAAACTATTATTTTCCTTTATCTTTAGTCCCTATTACTTTGTCTTAAGTCCCTGTTCATTTGTCTTTAGTCCCCCCTTTTTTTGTCCCTTTTTTCTTTAGTCCCTTTTTTCCCCTTTCTTTAGTCCCTTTTTTCCCCCTTTCTTTAGTCCCTTTTTTTCTTTAGTCCCTTTTTTTTTCTTTAGTCCCCTTTTTTTAGTCCCTTTTTAGTCCCTGTTCATGGCGCCATTCTGTGGGGCGTTTACCCACCACCCCCACAGCTTCCCAGAGTTTTCTTGAGTGCGAGCAGCAGGAAATATTAGATAGAAGTATTTATAGCGGAGAATCTTGCGGAGATAAACAGATAGAAAATAAAGGATAGCCTCGAGAGGGCCTGGAACCTATTCCAACGGGCCCGGACTGTCTCTGGTCCAGGGTTTTTATAGAGACGCCAAGGGGTGGAGCAAAAGACCTCCTCCCCCAGCACAGCCAAGTGCAGGCCATCTCAGACACCTGCACTCAGGCCCGTGGTCCTGATCATCCTCTATTCGGACCTGCTGGGTAAAGCCACGAGGAACCCCAGAACGGGCTCCCACACCACACCTAGTTTTTCTTCCCCTGATTGCAGAGATGTTCAAGGGAGAGGCCCTCAGAACCTTGCTTTCAGAAGGAACAATAGCTTCAACCTGATCCCTGTGATCCGGCCACTGTTGTGGTGAGAAGGGGAGAAGAAGAGTGTTTGTGGGGCCCTGACACTTTTGTGGGCGCAGAACCAGCTGGTATATACTTGCATTATGGATTGCCATCGTGGCACAGTGAAGTGGGCAAGAAAAATGGTTGCCCTTCTAGATAATCTAGAGGATTATCTAGAACCCTCTTGGGCTTGTAACAGGATACTGATGGAGAGTGTTTCTCTCCTTACTTGGTGCTGAGGCAGTAAGGAGGAGCCAACCTGGAACCCACAGTTGCTGCAGAAGAGGGAGTGATCAGTCAAGCGAGCACACAAATTCATAGTTATAGCCTTTAGTAGACAGCACAACACAGGGGCCCTGTGATGCAGATCCCCACAGTACCTTCTGTTGGACTGACCCGGAGTGACTTGGGTATGTGTGACTCGGTTTACCACAAAGGCACGGAAGAAGGGCTAAGAGGGGTAGCCACAAGGGGGCACTAAACCAGAGCGAGGGATACCAAGTAGGGGTGATTCTTTGTCACCTTTTCGTGCTGTCTGCTGAAGAAAGGTCCAGATGATGGCCGGCTGCTTGTATTCCGCCACCATACACTGTGTGCTTACTGTACTCGGGACGCCTTATGCTGTAGAATCTTGGAGCAAGGAGACCGTTACCACTTTTATCCCTGATTTATACACTAAGCCCTTGAGACACGATGAAGGTGGAAAACAGAATTTGAACGCAGGTCTGTGCGAGCCCAAATCCTGTGCTTTCTTAACTGCGATTGATGAGGAATCTCAGTAGGTTCTTAAGAACGAATGCTCTCCTCTCCAGAGCGTTTGTGACCCAACAGTATGAGCAGAAACAAGGGGAGCTCTGTGTTCCCACTTGGGGAAAGTTAATATTTCACTGCTCTCGAGAATTTAGGAGCTTGGTAAAAACTCACTATTAAACAGGGATTTTCTTGAATTCCTTTTGTTTAAAGATTTTCTTGTGAAACACTCTATGTACTGTGCCTCCCTCTGAGACGTCAGTGGTGCCAGACCGTTAGGGAGTTTGTGTAAATAGAGAGACGGCCAAATGCTGCCCACACAAGTCGTGAGGCATGAGGCTGAGTGTGTGAAAGAGTTTCACAGGCAGCCAGGGCTCGGGGAGTGTCCTGGGACCTCACCTGCTTCCCCAGATCTGTGCACAGGGCTGTTCAGGTCAAAGGAGATAGATCCAAAAACATCTCTAACTGTTCATTGGAAAAAGAGAAGTTTGATAAGGAACTACAACCATTTAGTCTTGAAAGGTCAATATTAATGATTGTTAATGTATATCTGGATGTCTTTTTTTTTTTTTTTAAACTGACATTTCTTACAAAAAACAGGAATATCTAGAGAGTAAATAACGGGACAAGAATGCTTTGAACCATCTTTGAAATGATGGTTCAGTGCCTGGGGTCAACGTGTAGAGCTGGTTTTCTTCATGCATTAAAAAAAAATTAAAAACCTATTTTTGTATTTAACATTGTTTTGGGAAAGGCTGCATTATGTTGACACATTGAGAAAAAAAAATCCGTTTTGTTTTTCCGCAGCTAATAGGAGCTTAGCATTGTGACTAAGGAGCAAAGAAAGCCGGTGTGGGTGAATGCCCTCTTTCTTTAGCTACAGAATTTAATAGCTGCCACTGAGAGCATTTTCTATTAATCAACAAAGAAAGAAAGAAAGAAATTTATTTTGTCCTTGACATTTATGCCAAAAACCAGCCTAAAGAGTATGTTTTATAGCCAGTGCTGGATTGCCCTAAAGGTAGTATTTTCCTATGTACAGTATTCACTGAATAGATTCATTACGTTAGATAAGCAATCTATTAGGTGCTCTTTTCAGTATTTTCCCAAAGATGAAGTTGCCTAGAGATAGAGGAGTATCGAAGGTAAGCACATCTGTGCTCCCTGACTCTGTGACCTTGAGTGACCAGTATGAGTCTGTTTCTTGATCCAACAGCGATCTCCCGTGCCCGCGTGATTGTGCTGTCACAATGGCTAACGTATCTAAACATTTAACATAGTCCTGGACAATTATGAAGTAGTTACTAAGTATTTGTGATACATAAATGATATAATAACTTACAACTCGCCCCAGAAAATGCTTTCTTTATGATCTGGGGATCATAGGAATGCACAGAAAATGAGATGATTCGATCATCTAGAACAACCACTCAATGTGAGTTTAGCAGAGGCAAAATAGGATATGGCCTAAGATGCTGCAAGCTGGGGTTGTTAGAGAGGCGTTCCTATTTTATTAAATGTGACAGGAAAACTGTGGCCTCTTACCTTTATCTTTTTGTAAAAATCAGTACATGCTACACAATGTCAAGCACTCTGGGAGCTCTCAAAGAAATTCACGATCTAGGCCCTGACCTGATGGAATTTTTAGTGTGTTTGCAAGACGAAATAGACAAGAATTAAGTATTAAAATAATAGCCACTAAATAAGGGGAGCAGGAGGAAGAGCTGGCAGATCCCAGGTTGCAGCATTGGCAGTTGGGAGGGGCTATGGGCCCCATGACGGAGCACTGGAAAGCCTCCTGCTGGCCTGGGACAAGGCAAGAAGGAAGCCGGCTTTGATGGGAACGAACAAGGCAAAGGGGAGAAGTGGTTGGCATGAGCAGCTCATTAACATCCGAGGATCCCTTTGAACCTAAAGTGTCTGTCTGTCTGTCTGGACGGATCAAGCTTGTCCATCATGCCCTGGTCCACCACCATGATTCATTACCCTGCCTCTCTTATCATCGTATCACCAGTAAGACAAGAGACAGGCACAGATAGGAGGAAGTACTTTGCTTCTTGCTACTATGCCAAACATAGTTTACATACCACCACTGATGACCTGTCAGCCCACCTCTCCTGGACACTTAATCATTTCCCTGGAATCCACTGCAATAATTTCCCTATGCATTACTTTCTGCTTCAGAGTGTCTGTTCTTCCTTCCTTCCTTCCTTCCTTCCTTCCACCAACGGACATTCTCACAAAGTTCCAAGGTGGCCCAGGCTGCACATTCTCTCTCAAAGCCCAAGTCCTCTGGTGTGAATGCAGCTCCTCCATGCCCTGTCAATGGGTGCTTAGCATAAGGCCGGGTGTTTGCTGTATGTCTGGCACTATTCTATGTTTTTTCCACGTATAAATTCAGTTACTTCTCCAGAGGAAAGAAACAGTAGGAACAAGGGCAGACCTTATGAGTGTACCAACTTATTAGATAATTCATCTTCAGTTCCTCTTACAAATATTTATTGAGGACTATTTTATGCCAGGCACCAGGACTCAGTCCTGGCAGAATTCCTGAGTAGACAATCAAAGATTGAAGTAATTCAGTAATCATAACCAAGCTGCCAGGATGGATATTTTATCAGCGTCCAACATTCTGAATTGACTATTCAACATACTTTGTGTCCATGAGAGCCGTACTGTATTCAACTTTAACATGCATGAGGATCTCTTGGGAATCATGGAAAAATGCATATTCTGAGTTGGCAGTTCTGTGGTAGAGCTGGGGAGTCTGGGTTTTTAACATGTCTGCTGGGGATGGTGATGCTGTCTACCCACGTGAGCGTTTGGAGTATCCAGGTGCAGGAGAACCGGCTGAGGCAAAGGCAACCTGGAGGCAACGGCGGAAGAGATGGTTCCTTACATACCACAGAGGCAGCAGGCCTGCGCTTAGCACGGTCCTCACAGTCACCCTCACCATCACGTGCATTTGGCAACTGGCTCCCAGTGGCACTCTCAGCATGCCTTAAAGGAGCGGTGCCAGCTGTCCTCTTTAGAACGTGATTTAGAAGGTATGGCAGAGACAAGTGGTGGACCAGAGGCCAGGGCTCATTTGTTGACTGTGAGCTTAGGGAAGTCACGGGGGCTTTCTGTGTCTGGGTTTCCCCCAGCAGTAAGACAGGACTGGTGGAACTCTGTCTCTTGCGGTGGTAGCCGATGAGGGTGGTGTGCAGAGGCTCTGGGGAAAACCAAAGGCGAACTACAAAGGAAGCTGCTGCGAGGAGAGAGGGTGCTGAGTTCTTGTGAGCTGAGTTACTCTTGTATGTCTTCCCGAAGGGGAAAGTGTGATCACAGCCTATTCTGCATTCCTGGGATGGGAAGACTTTCTAGGGAAGCTAGCTGTAGACCCTTCTAGAACAAGTCAGCTCAGCTCCAGATTCCCCCAGCCGCTGTTAGATAGCTGGACAACAATGATGGCTTTTCCCTCTCTGCTGAACCTGTTACGAATGAGGGGTGACCCGGCTGGGGCTGAGGCTCAGTGGCAAAGCATTTGGGATGCCCTGGGTTTAAACACCAACACTTCAATAATGATAATAATTTGTTGTTATTATAGAAATCTGTTGAAAAGGGAAAGTAGAGAGGGGGTAATACTTATTGAGCATTTTATGCAAGGTATTTTATGCAATCGTCATAACACTCTCAGAAGGAAGACATTGTTCTTGTTTTATAAATGATGCATCTAAAGCTCAGGCAGGTTCACCTGCCCAGATTTTTTTTTTTTTTTTTGTTTTTGTTTTTTGAGACAGGGTTTCTCTGTGTAGCTTTGCCCCTTTCCTGGAACTCACTTGGTAGCCCAGGTTGGCCTCGAACTCACAGAGATCCACCTGCCTCTGCCTCCCGAGTGCTGGGATTAAAGACGTGCGCCACCACCGCCCGGCTCCTGCCCAGAGTTTCATTCTGTTTCTCTTAACAGAAGGAAAGCCCTTTCAACTTCACAGCTCCTGAATTGCACTTGCTTCATTCACTCTTGTAGATCTGTGAAGTTAGTAGCCTCGGGTACCTGGTTAGCAGCTCATGGTGTACATGTTATTCTAGGGCCAGATACCAGTTTAGGATAAAGCCCAGAGTTTCTTGATTACACCTATCTCTTTGCAAGAGAAGAAAGTGCTTCCAAAGTCTTTGAATTTTGCATGGGCAGACTTTCATAAAGAGCTCTACAGCTCGCCTCCCCTAGGATAAGAGAAGACCTGCAGGCCGGAGACCTAGGTTTTTTTCATTTTTAGTGTTGATGGGAATGGTAAGGAGGGGCTTTTGCTAACTAATTTCACGGGCTCGGCAGTATGGGAAGCCCTTTGCACAGAACATCCAGGCAATCCTCACAGCCCTTGGGTCTCTGGTTTTATTGCCTGCATTTCAGATTAGAGGAAGCTGGATTCTTAGAGAGCATAGGTCCGGAACCTCCCAACGGGCCAGATGGACTTTGGTTTTGTTCTCCTATCCCTGCCACTTACATTTGCTCCTGTGGAGTCCCACAGCCAGCAGACTGACCACTTTGATGGCCATCTGGTCCTAGAAATTAGCAGCGGCCTGCAGAGGAAAAGAACTACTCAAACTAATAACAATAATAATGAAAGTGATTGCCAACTTCCTCTGCTGTGTGGAAGGCTTCCTTGGCCAAGACCTGTCACGTCTCATCATGTCACAGGGTATGTGAGATCACGGGGCTCAAAAAACCCTGGGCAACTGATGGAATAACACAGATTGCACATGACACCTGCCCTTCGGAATCCCAGCATGCCACAACAGCCCCACTTTGCTCAGAGCACGTTTAATTTATAGGCAGAGTGCTGAGATCCCCCAAAGTCTCACTGTGACATCTAGAAAATATCACAACCCTGCTAGCTTGGATGAGTTAAATGCTGGTATGGCAGTGCCCCGTCTCAGGGCTGTGGGGTAATCAAACCAATGCTGCCAGATCCACAGTCACAGAGTCCTGGGGTGTTCAGTCCAAGCCATCCTCCTACGTCCCTTTCCTTCTGTCGCTTCTTACAGTTTATCAACAAGTTCTGTCACTTTGCCTTGAAATTTCCCTTCGACCCACTGCTCACTGTCCAAGCCAGGCTTCTCTCGTGCCTCCATGATTGAAGTGGCTTGTTGCTGTCCGCCTGCTTGGCAGCCTCTGTGATGAGATCCTTCATTCCCTCCCCTCATATTCTCCTCGGGTTTTCCTCTGCACTTCGGGTCTATCTATAGCTCTTCCCTTATAAGTCATTGCCTGATCTGGTCTCTGTCCACTTGCCTGTCTTCACAGACGCCTCTTGTGCTCTGGGTCATGGAGCACCAACCATAGTGACCTTCTTTCTATTCCTTGATTCACCGAAGCCACCGGCCCAAGGACCTTTCTTTACCTCTGACAGTCAGATCATCACACGGCTGGAAATACCTCGTCATTTATGGAGGTCCCCATCTTCTCCATGGAAAGTCACCATATAACCTTCTAACACATTATCCTATTTTAATTTTTTTCACTTAAAATTCTTTCATACAATATATTTTGATCATGTTTTCCTCTCTCTCAACTCTTCCCAGATCCTTCCCATTCCTGCCCACCTGACTTTATGTTCTTTCTCTTGCTCAGATTTTCATTTTTATGTTTTTAAATTTTCTTTCTGCATTCATCAATGCCTGATTTTCATGTTTGTTTGTTTATAGTTCCTATCTTTGCACTAGAAAATCAAGTTGATGACTGGTCATGATACCTCTGTTGCCTAGCAAAATGCATACATGAAGCACTCAGTGGACGTGGATTGAATAACAGAATGAATGTTCCCGTGACCATAAGTTATTTTAAAGTAAAAAGAAGTATGTACAAGTGTCTTAGAGCCACCATGGCCAAGGCAGCTTATCAAAGGAAACATTTAATCAAGGACTTGCTTAGAATTTTAGAGGGTTAGTCCAGATCGTCATGGTGGGAAGCTTGGTGGCAGAAAGGCATGGTGATGGAGCAGGAGACACAGAGAGAGTGAGATTGGGCCTGATGTGGGCTTTTGAGACTTTAAGGCCCACCCCCAGTGACACTCCTTTTCAACAAGGCCATACTTCCTAATCCTTCCTGATCAGTCTACCAACAAGGAACCAAACCTTGAAATTTATGAGCCTTCGGGGCTGTTCTCATTCACACAGCACAACAAGAGATAACTTTCAACATGTATCTTTCCCCTAAGCCTTGAGAATCTCTGATCATGGGTAGGCCTAGAAAGAAGAGGCGGGTGGACGAATGAGCCTTTGTTCGGAGGATAGGGTGTGATGAAGGGCTGGCTCCTTGAGCTCACTGTTCCCAAAGATTTTATTCAATTATTGAATAGGAGCCTGCTCTGTGCTGTTCTGTGTGCTGAACTCAGAGCCCACAACTAACCATAGGAGGTGCAGGCTCCACTTAGAGCTGTAGTTGGACAAGGAAGACTGGCATGGAGCACACGAAATTTGAAGTAGAACAAGCAAATACCTTTAACATGGAGAACCATGCAGATGTTTAGCTGCAGGGTCATTTGGAGCATTGGTGTTTACCTCCTAGTCCAATGGTTTAGATGTAGTTAGAGTATGTCCCCAAAGGCTTGTATGCTGGAAGCTGGTCCTCTGTGTGGTGGTGCTGACAACTGATGGGAACTTTGAAGAGGCAGAGCTTATGAGGAGATAAAATTTAGGTGTGGATGGACATGTGTGCGTGTTTATCCTTGGAAGGGATTAATGTAGTTATTTCAGGACCCTTGTTAGGGCCCACAATAGTTGGTTGTTATTTAAAGCAACAATACAAAATCAGTACACTTAGCCCCTGAGTGTTTTTGGCTTCCTATATCACCACACAACCTCTATTTCATAAACTCCTACTTTATAATGTTTTCTGCCGTGGAGTCCTCCATCAGAGGCTGAATTGATAGAGATACCTAAACTTGAACTCAATTAATCTTCAGTTCCCAAACTGTAGATTCAGCTGACCTCTTTTCTTTATAGAATACCTCACCTTAAATATCTTCTTATTGTAACAGAAATTGGAGTAACAATATGATGGGTGACATTTAAACAAAATCTGATGGATCCCTGACTACCCACATTTCCTCATGGGTTTCTTAAAATGGACTCGAGAAGGGTACACATCTGTATAGCTTGGATCAGAAAAGGGTATAGATTATTTGGGTATTCTGCTACCAGAAGACACCCTTTTCCTCTTTCCTTAAGTTTGTGTGTACCAATGGATTAGAAAGCCATTGCTCAGTGTGGAAAAGGTTATTTTTCACATTCACACCAGTGGTCCTGGGGGAGGGGGGTGAGGACCACTTCTCTATGACTTCCCAGCCCATACTCTTATAGACAACTTAGGTGTCCCTAATCTGTAATCTTGAGGAATTTATAGTTAGGACATTCTGTCCTGTGGCTTTTATTGCCTCAGTCATGTGTCCTGTCTTAGTTTTGAAGTGTTAAAAAGTTGGCCGGTGCCTTTTCCAGCCCGAACAAAAATGTTGCAATATCTGTAGTTCTTTGAAATCTGGCAAATGAGAAACTGAAATGCAGTTGGCACCCTTCTGCCAGCTGGCCTGATGATGTGCCACTCTGAAGTCGAGAGAGTGGTTTTGAACCTCGAGGCCACCTCTAAGTACCTACATCCCTGCCCTAATACCGTCGGAACTCTTTGTAAAATGGCCAATGCAGCTTTATAGAGGGAGTTGGGGAAATGTTCATGAAATTGATCTGAGAGTGCTTGGCGATTGCTAGCTTTGTGAAACTCCTAGGTAGAAATAATTACTGATTTTGGAGGACGGATTTACTTAGGAAAACTCCAGCTGCGATGAGGGTGGGCCCTTTTCCTGTTGCTCCTGGCGTGGTCTCTTCAAGTCACATTTGCAGCAGTCTGGGTGGTTTGTCTGCTTAGAGCCATCCAGAAAAGCTGGTGGGAAAAGCCAAGAGGCCATTGGCACTTAGCTTCTGGGGTTGGCACCAGTCATGGTGAGAGACATTGCTTTTATTAGCAACTGAGTCATTTTATAGCAGGCGTGCCGTCTATGCAGACACAAGATGTGAATGTGGTTCTTTGGGTGTGTGGCGTGAGTGGCTGTATACCTGCATCAACAGTGGTCCCACGGTGTAGATACAGCACACCTTCCACGAATGTGGTGCTAGGCTTTTATACTTCTTCTAGAGAGACCCGTTGGCAGTCCTGTGGTCTCATGGTGTAGTGTTTGAATTCGACGATAACCTTGTGATCTTATGGCTAACGTCCTTGTTCTCATCTTCAAAATAGAAATCTTAATGGTGTTGGGGGAGAGGGAAGAAGACTGTCCTTTTACCCTCTGAAGGTTTGTGGAACCAACTAACAGCACATTAACTGAAGGGAAGATACATAGATTTATTACAGGCACGGAGCACTACATGAAAGAAAAGTGAGTGCCTCGGACCCAGTGAGATTTAGAAGCTGATACGCTCTCTTCACAGGGAGAGGGGAAAGTAAATGGTTTAGGGGAAAGATGGATGGGCCCTCAGAAGAAGAGATGACAGCTTGTGACAAAGTCTGTCTGGGCCTGGGGACAATCCCCAGTCTCTGTAGGAAGTCAGGCAAATAAGGGGAGCATAGAGAAGTCGCTGCCTGCATCTCTGAGTCCCTAAGTGCCCTCGGCATATTTTGGGGTGCCGTTTCCTCAACTCCTCCAGCATCTACCTCACTGGGCTCTTTTAAGGAGCACCCGTTTAATATGGGTAAGCTCTCAGGATGGTGCTGGACACTCAGTGTGCACTTGTGACCAGCTCCTTCTGTTGTCGCTGGCCTGCAGCTGGACCTCAGCTTCTACACCTCACCTCAGACTCAGAGACCTTTAAAGAATTCCTTGGGGTAAACCTCATTTGAGCCCCAAATCTGCATCCTGCCGTGGACTGTCCCTTACTAAATTCCAATAAGGAAAGGTCATGGTGCGCCCTCAGATTGACCCCTGTCAGAGGTCAGGCTCATAAAAGTCAGAGGGAGGGGTTTGGAAATTTGGCACAGCTGGGGCATCCCAGATAAAAGGGTTGATTTTAAAGACTGTTACAGTTTATACCAGCAGAGGCACGAATAGGTAGATGATACTTCCTGTCTCAGAGATGGGGGCGGGACTTTTTCTTTTTCTAGACTTCCCCTGCCCTGGTATCTTGGCTCTTTCTCTTTGTTTAGGGGGATACTTACTTCCTTTGTCTGTCTGTAAGCACCAAGCCTTGGACATCTATATTCTTGGATAACTGAGATTGGTGAGACAAAGTCACAGGTGCTGCCCTTGGGAAATAAAGCAAACTGAGCAATAGATGTGCATGTGTGAGCAAGTTGTCCCAGGCCAGCTCCCATCCATCCTCAAAACGCACTTCAAATCCCAGCTCCTCCAGGAAGCCTGTCTGGACTTTCTGCCTGCTGAGTTCGTGAAGTGAGTCTGGTTACACAGGAATCTGTGAGCTTCTGGGGGGCATAGACCATGGACTCAACCAAAGGTATATTACAGAATTCTCTCCTATGTCAGTACCTCCCAGTACTTGGGTACGTAGTACGTGTTTGTTGATTGAACTGGCAAATGAAAGAAAATGTGAAAGGAACATCAAACACCGAGTGCCTCTTAGAGAGCAGTTGTGATGCCCGTATGCTGGAGTGATAGCTCACTTTCCAGGGCTTTGTTGTTGGGTGTGCTTTCTCTCTTTCAGCAGCTCATTTGGTCCTCCTGTCTAGAATCTTGGAACTGACACTGGAGTTCTAACCTAGAGGTCTAGCTCAGGACCCAGGACCATGGCAACTGTGCTGTCACTACAGGGAGTGTTTAGACAGAGCTATAGGGTTTTGCTAGGACGTTGTCTTTGGTCCTTTAGAGGCAGAGGTTCCAGTATTATTATTATTTTTTGGCTTTGTGGTAAGCTAACCAAAATCTTTATCCATTTACCTGTTATCATATCCTTTTTTTCTAGGCTCAAGATATACATCTTCCCAGTGACAGCTCATGGGCCAATGAAAGCAAGGAATAGAGAGATTCTTTCCAAGTATAAGTACTTCTTAGCCTGAAGGTCTACAAAGCCTTTGCAAAGCTCTTTGTAAATGCACTCTCTTGGAAGCCCCTTCTTGCTGTCTTTGAGTCTATTGACATGTATACAACATTTAGGCTGAGGCTATGCAATAGTTTCCTGTCACAGTTGGCCAGGCTGCTAGCTGCATCCAGTGATGGACACCCTGTTTTGGGAACATAGAGCCTTACAGCATTTTGAACACAGGTATGATGCTAAGCCTCATTCATGCCAGTATGGAGATGCCTTAGAGTGTTGTAAGCCAATCACTTCGTGGGTATTATTAATTTAACCTATGAAATGTTGTCTTACAATGTGTATATGTGCATGTATTTTGTGTGTGTTGATGTGGATGTGGATGTGCATGAAGGCCGGAGACCAGCATCAGTATCTTCCTCAATTGCCCGTCACCTTTGTTTTTGGGTCAGGTTCTCTCACTGAAACTGGAATTCATCAGTTTGTCTAGACTGTCAGTGGAGCAAGTCCTAGGGGTCCTCTTTCCTGTTTTCCCCTAGTTGTGGGGTTAGACACTCAAGCTGCTGCATCTGCCCTTTTATTTGGGGGCTGGAAACCAGCTCTTACGTCCTCATGTTCTTGTGGCAAGTGCTTTATCAACTAAGCAATCTCCAGATCCCCCCCAAACTTCTTTCTAATATCCCTTATCAACTTATTCTCATTAATGACTCCTTTAAATGTAGACTCAGACAGCGGCATTTGATGTACTTGAAGTTATAACTGCAATTAACGAGGCAATTCCCCGTAATTTATCTGGTAATCATGAGAGGTTTGTTTCCAGGGTAACTTACAGCCAATAGGGGTTGGTTACAGGATCTGGGAGAGATGAGGTACCATCCAGCAGATCTGGCTTGGTCTACCATTCAGCTTCCAGGACCGTGAGGTATCCAGAAGGGGCAAGCATGTACGCACCTCGAGTCTTAAGGGGCTCCCTCTCAGCCATATGCCAGGGGCAGGTCATAGGCAGGTGTGGCAGTTACCTGCTGTCACACTAGGGGCAGTGTTTCCAGGTCAAAGCTGGAACAGCTACGCACTACATGAAGTCTCATCCTTTTTATTCTAAGTAACCATCCCTCACATGTGAATTCTTAATTAGGTTACTTGAGATGTTAGTAAGGCCCCCTGGAATGTTGATTCCCTGTTTAAGCTATGCAAATGGTAACCAAATGTTACATAGCTTATGTATTGTCTAACCAAATGTAACTTAGAAATATATATGGCATTTAGCTATCAGCAGCAGAAGACTCTGAAATAAATCACAGGCAACATATGTTCAGATGTTTTATAGAGAAAGGCTCTGAGACCTTTACTATCCATTTTTGCCTGAGAAATTTTTGTGGGCACTTAGGTATGTAGACACATAAGCTACATATACAAATTAAGTGATTACTAATAATAAAGTATAAAGATATGTTTTCTGAAACAGATCTTTTGTATATTTAATTTTACCAGGTTTTAAGTCCAAAGCAAATTTGCATACAAATGACATGAATGTGCTTGTTAATTTTTACATGGAGGATTCCATTTTAGCTATTTGACACTGCAGTTTGTAGAGCATCCTCAACATTTTTTTTTCAGTTGATTAGCGTTTTGCTTTTACAATTGTCACTGTGGAGAATGCCACTCTGCATAACTATATAGTATGAAATGGCAGAAGTGTATTTATGGCCATTTGTATAATTGTTGGAAATTCTGCCCTAATCCCATGCCAAAATTCATTTACTGATTATTTTTAATGGAAGCTTAAGTCAGCAACTTAAACCTCGCTTTTTAAAAATCAAACATCCAAATACAATATAACCCAAAGACATACTAATCAGGTGCTTACATGCTGAAGAATGACGGTCGGAAAACACTGGAAGTCTGTTTTCCATAATGAAATCATTATGTTTCTGTAAGAGAAGAGAACTTTATGTGTTCTGTGAAAGCATTGCAATTCATAACACGCAGTGGTCTTTGGACTGAGGTGTTTTGGTGGCAGTGGGTGCTGGTGCTGTGTGGTGTGGCGGTATGCACATCCTAAGCACATACACTGTGTGTTCAGAACCAAGGCTGCAATGGAATTTAGGAGGCAACATGGCAAACATGGCCAGAAAAACTCTGGATTTGTTACATGGTTGATTTTAAATTATGTTTTTTTTGGGGTCATCTACTGGCAGATTTCCCACAGCCCCCATGTTTGTTTAACAAGGATCATGCTACACACTTTGAGATGGAATGAGTTCAGGTTCCACCTTCATCTGTGGCCGTGAGCAAGGGACCACTTCTCAAAATCTCGTTCCTCACCATAATGCCAACCTCGCAGGCTTGCAGTGAGGGGCAATTCGGTATTTATAAGCACTTAGCTCAGGACCTGGCGCCAAGCCACAGATATGTAGAGTTCACGTAATCAACCTCAGTTCTGGTCACGTTCTGAGATACTCGGCAGGTGTCTGCAGGATGGGTGAAGGAGATGTTACCCGGCACAGGACAGAGATGGAAGTGTGCCAAGGAAGGTTCTTAGCAGGCCTCTGGGGGCCATGCTAGGCAAGAACAGTGGCAGAGGGTTGATGGATTTGACTTCTCCAATATCCGCAATCCAAGGTGGTGCCGTGCTTGGCAGAGGAAGAGGACAGAAGAGAGGACAGGCCTCTGTAGGAATGTCCCAGTCTCCTTCCCTTCAGCCTGTCTTTCAAGCTCCACAGAATGGTTTGGTGCTGTGAAATGTGAGGCCCACACGTTAGCAAGTCACCCCAAGACAGGTTCCCTAGTGTCCCAGGATCTCTATTGTTGTTAAAGCCAGGAAGGAATGAACTTTCAAGTGGCATTTCCTATAAGGGAGGGACTGTAGCAAACATGAACGGCCTCCTCTGAGTCTCCGCAGAGTCCTCAAGTTAGCATCATCTCCTGTTATTTTTGTCTGTTTTACAAAGAAGAACAGTCCCAGGGAGGGCCCATGACTCCCTTAGCTAGCTTTGAACATATGTCTATCCAGCTGACTGTAGTTGTGACGGAGAGCCTGTATATGCTGTTTCCCCAGTTCCTTTCTGTATCCTCATTCTACCTCTGGGTATCTGTTCCTCAGTTTAAGCAACAGCTTAAAGACCGGAGCCCTATAGGTGGGTGGATGAGGGACCCCAGAGAGCTAGTGCATGGGCTGGTGAGAACACTGGCCCTTCTTTGTTCTTCTGTTCATCAGTCCTTTGTCCCTGCTGTAACTGTCAGGAGTCCAAGAAGATCCCCTTTCCCCATCTTATTGTAAGACCTGAGTTTGAGAGCAGGGACCTGGCCAGCCCTCATTAACTTTTGCTGAAAGTTACAAGAACTCACCCTCACTTAATTTTCCCTAAATTAAACACTGCAGATGGATAAGATGGTGAAGAGTGGCCATTGATCCTGAGAAAGACTCAACCGTCTGGTGTGGTATCTAATGGAATTGTAGGGGCAGGGTAGAATATGTGCTTTTCATAGCCTGTGGGACCTCAGCCCATGATATTGTCTTTGAGAATAATTCCTATTTTCTTATCTATAAAGCAGGGCTAATAGGACTGACCTCATTGCTCATGGCAGTCAGTGAGATTCTCTAAGTTAAGTGCTTAGGGATAGGCAGGACTTAATGTCCTTAATACGAGAGGTGGGTTTCACACTTATTCCGATATTTGACATAAGTATTCAATAAGTTGTGGATATCATTGCTCTATTCTCTTTGAAACCAAAGTTTTACCTTTAATACAAGTTAAGAGGCTATATAAAGATCTTGCCTTTCAGGCTGAGGGAGGTAGCTCAAAGATACAGCACAGGACTAGTGTGCCTAAGACCCTGGCTTCAGTTCACAGCCCTGCTAAAGACAAATCCTGAATTTTCATGGGCAAAGATTATATAACATTATCGAGTCCCAGTTACTATAAAATGAGCTACATGTTTGATTTAATTACAGTTGTGGAAAACGCTATTGTGCCTATATGTTGAATGATACTATTAGGTCTCTGGGAAGTTCAGTGAGAAAGCTAAGGTCATGGTGGAGTTGGCATCTGATCTAGGGCGAAGGCCAGAGCCCCTGTCACCACTCACAAGTGCCATGTCGATGAGAGTGTTGCATGTCCATAGTCCAAGTGACTCCTTATATCTTCTTGAACTGAGCACACCAGACCTCAAACAAGCTTAGTACTTGAGTGTTTGATGTGGGGTCAGTGTGACCTGTAGACAATGATCCACAGTAGTGAGAAAGTGGGAAGAGGTAGAGCAGGGAAGCCTGGGGCCCCAGGACTTGGGAATCAGGTCTTGTCTCTGCCTTACCCTCATTTAATTACTGCTTTGTGGCTTCTAGATTCCTGGGGAGCAAGGTGGTGGCTAGGAGTTCTGTTGGAGGGAGCAGGCAGCCTTGATGGGGCTCAACAAGAAGGATCCATTGGTGAGATACGAGAGGCCCCAGGCAGTGGCTCTGGGAGCATGGGGACTTAGAACTTCTAGGGAGGTCCCAGCTCTGAGGTAGACCCCGCAGCCCTGCTCTGCACCTGCTGTGAGCCTTCAACTTGTTGGTGACCAGTTTGTTCTGTTAAATGCAGTGCTGGTGAAACTAACCTTCTATGCTTTCTATATGGAGTCAAGAGGGTCCCAGGCCTGTGCAGTCCTCATGACAGCATCTGACCCCTGCAGCAAGCACGTGACAAACGTTTGGTGTCACCACTGGCCCGAAGAGCACATTCTACCTTGAACTTTACTCATTTCCCAAATGGATTTTATAGGATGATTTTGACAGATAAAGCTGTTTACTGAGTTCTTACCCTGGCTTTGATTTATAAGGACTGCTGGGAAGAATCAAAATCAACACATTTATATTTCACAGAAAGAAAATATTTGGGTTGGCTTTGGCAAGGTTTCCTTCCTTCTTATAAAAGTTTGTTTTAATTTTTTCCCCTGCTTTTAAGATATCAGGGTCTTGAGGGACAGCCAGCCCATGTCTAATGTCTGGGCCTGAGAAGATCTTTAAGAGGGAGGCCTACCCGCTGAAATTGAACTTTCAGACGGAGCCTGCCATAGATTTTCTGAGGATTTAGACGACATAAAGGGGAGTTAACCCATCTCACATTGTAAATTATCTTTTCAAAGGGAAGAGGAGGGAGCCAGGGAACAGTTTGTCATAATTCTTTTACATTTTGACTCGGCAAGAATTTACCAATCTGCACTTATCTACAGCTCTTTTGGTTTGGGAGAAGTTGGGGTGGAAGGTGGAGAACTTTTATGGACACTTTTAAAAAAGCAATCTGCTTGATGTTTGTTGAAATATAAAATGGGATTCCCCCTGAGGAATGAAAATTAGTGCCTTGTCCCTGAGTAGCAGGATTAAAATCCCATCATCTGTCTATGGGAGAAAAATTTATGTAAAAAATAAACAAACAAAAAACTTAGTATTACATGCCCAGGAGGTCACTTTCCTCTTTCAGTTGGGGGCAAATACTAATAAAACTAACGAACTAGTAAAACCAGTGAGAATTTTTGCTATTAATCAAGCCCAACAAAAGAGCTGAATAGTTGGACCCCCTAGCCTTGAAGTTCTGGAGACTGAATGAATAACCAGGAAAGGATGACAAACTCCATCCGACTGCCTCTTCTTAGAAATCAGTGATGATGCTGATGCTGATGAAGGGGGAGCCGGGAAGAGGAGACTTTCATGCAGCATCTTGGTCAGCCACTTTTGGTACCTTTTCCATTTATCATAACAGTGAACACAAGCTCGAAGTAGGTATTTTTTCAGCCTCATTCTACTAGATATCTAAGCATTTGCCCAGCTTCACAGAGGTGTAAGCCACACATCCCGCATTCAGATTCTGATCTCCAAAGCATGATGCTCTAGTTTCCAAGGAGGAAAGTGAATATGGAAGGGAATTGCTAGACTACTGTATAATGTCTGTTGGAGCTGAGATGTCCTGAGTACTTGGGGAAGAAGTATGGAAGAGGCTCACTTCTGCCTAGGATGCTGGGCTCATTCTCATCGAGGAGGGTCCACGTAAGCTGCACCTGGGAGGCCAGTGGCACAAGTTTTCTCCTTGGAAGGAAAAGAAATCAAGGCTTGGCCTCTGAGGGTATAGCTGGTGGGAAGTTATGGCTCTTGGGAGGCCCACTGAAGTGGTCAGGTTAGGCACAGACGAGGTAGAGAAAATCAAGTGTCTCCAAGGGAAGCACAGGCATGGTCAAGAGCAGCTTCCTTGTGTTCCCTCACTGTGGGTTATTTTCTTTTCCTACATTCTGTGGTTAGGTTACTGAGAGAAGGCCTCTTCTCAGGGTTATATACGGTGTCTCCATGCTTGGTTGCTAAGAAAAGAAACCAAGACTGTATTTAATCATCGACTGTACAGTGTCAGAAAGGGTCCTGACACTCTGTCTTGTCTCTGCCCGGTGGCAGTAATTTATAGCTTGAACAGCAGCAGCTGGGGCAGGAAGGAGCCTTGAAAGCAGTCAGCTTTGCTGGTTAACTCTGGTTAACCCAGAGGTCAAAGCAGTGTCTGTCTAGCACATTAGATAATGTTGGAAATGGTTGATATGTTGCAGGTAGCCTTATGGGAACATCCACACTTGTGATAAAAAGAGTTATTTATGAGGTAGTCGTGATCTCAAATGTAAAAGAAAAAAAAATCAGCTCTGTAAGTCTGCTCTGGTAACAAACCCTAGTTGGATATCACTGGCTTTTCTGAAATGGTGCAAGGGAGACTAGCCAGGAATGAACCAGGAAAACCAATAAGGCAAAGATGTGGCTCCCAGTAAGTGACCACTGATTCAAGGTTTCTGCCTTCCGCCTTCTGACTGGTTTGTCTTTGCTGTCATGAGTTACTATAGACAACATAACACATTGGTCACTCCCAAAACTCTCTGCACCAGGTGAAGAGATGGTTTAGCCATTAAAGGCTAGGCTCACAACCAAAATGTCAAAACCCTTGTCACAAAATATCACTAAACTATTCATTTACTGAGTTGACTTATCATAACAAAGACCAAAAAAAAAAAAAAAAAAAAAGGCGTTCCAAAAAGAAAAAGCAAGCATTGTTGACTCCTGACATTCTAAATTCTTCCCACCCAGGCTATAGACAGACTAATCCTTACTGTAGTCAACAACAACAACAAAAATAAAAATTAAAAAAAATATATACTTTGGGGGCAACAGTAGCTTTAAAAAGCTACATCTTTTCTTTAAAACTCTGGAAGGCTAGTATTCTCTCAGACACATGACTAATTTAAGAACTATTGGGGGGGTGGGGGGACTGGAGAGATGGCTCCATGGCATGTGCTAGTTTTCCAGAGGAACTGAATTTAGTTCCCAGCATCTACATCAGATGGTTCACAACCACCTGTAATTCTTGTTCCAGAGTATCCATTGCTTCAAATCTCCAAGAGCACCTGAAATCACGTGCACACTCCTTCCTTACTCCTCACAGGGAAACATACACACACATAATTAGAAAACAAACAAATAGAAGCTGCCTTTTTAAAAAGGGAGTTCTTTTTCAACCCATTGACAAAGGAAATGCAGAACTGAAGTAGGAGGAAGAGAATTGTTAGATGCCTGTCCTTGATTCTTCCTTGTCTGCCACTGTACATTCAAACCATGTACCACACAAGAGCTGGTCCTAACAGCATCATTCCTAGCCAAAAAAGCTGAAGTAGATGATGTAACCCTTTTGAGCCCCTAGGATGATAAGCATTTGCTTTAGCTCCCTACAAGGCCATCATGAGAAGCAAAAGAAATCCGATGTCTTAATAGTTCTCTGAATACTTGTGAAGAGCCACCCAGGTGCTAAGTGGTGAACGTAGACTCTGATTTAAACCTCTCCTCCCTATCCCCTCTAGTGAGGGTAGTGCTGCTGTTTGTTGAATGACTGGGCAGTCAGCCAGCATACCTCTTTATCTCATCCATGGCCTAGTTTTTGGTACATGCCCAGGATATTTTTTGCTTGAACTTTTGGGTTGATAGTTTTCAGAGCTGGGAGCAGTGATGTGGTCTCTCAATTAGAAGCTGTCTGATCATCAACTAAAGAAAAAAAAATGGGTCAAGATGGTATGAATTTTCTGCTTCTCAAGGACCAGGGCCAGGCCACACTCATTTCTGTTTCTTAGTCACTGAGACTTCCTGTGATGTGAACTTGGCAACGAGTAAGGACCATTTCCAGATAGACTTTTCAATGATGCTAGGCCTTTCCTCTTGTGCCATCCCAGAACTGTTTCCTACTTGCTCTTCTGAACTGGACATTCAACTGTGACAGGCTTTTCTCAGCCTTCTCCAGCACTGTGCTAGGTGCACTCATCTAACAATGTTCTTACCTCTCTAATTGCCCTCTGGATAGCCTGGCCACTCTTCTGGGGTCTACAGATGTCACTGGAGATAACAAGAAAGCCCTAAGAACTAAATGGCCAATGTTTCTTACACAGGTGTGATAACCCTGCCTCATCCTTCAGTGAAAGCTACTGGAGATAACCACATTGGGTTTCCTGGCTCCAAGTGATTGTGGCCACACCTACGGCAAGATAGCGGGCACCTTGGTAGGACTGTTGAACAGCTGCTTTAGGCTGTTCTCCCAAAAGGGGGCTATCTGAGTTACAAGCAAGGTATATGTCAGGAGAAAGTATTCGCGCGTGTGTGTGTGTGTGTGTGTGTGTGTGTGTGTGTGTGTGTGTGTGTGTGTGTGTGCATGAGAGAGGGAGAGGGAGAGAGAGAGAGAGAGAGAGAGAGAGAGAGAGAGAGAGAGAGAGAGAGAGCTGTATGTGCATGAAGAGATGAGTTGTCATTCCCTGTGATACCATTCACCTTATTTTGGAGACTGAGATCTTATTTTGGAGACTGAGTTCTTATTTTGGAGACTGCGTCTTTCACTGACCTACAACTCACCGTGTGGCTGCTCTGGCTGGTCTGTGACTCTCTGGTTCTGAGATTTCAAGCACATGCCACTATTCCTGCTATTTTTGTTGTTGTTGTTGTTGTTGTTTTTGGCTTGGATTTGGGGGATCAAACATACAACCTTCTAAGTCCTTTCCTGACTAAAGTGTTCTCCTAGTCTCCTCTAGCATGGTCCTTAATGTTCTTGTGACTTGAATTATAAGTGAGGGAACTAGTAAGTGTGGAAGTCTGTTAGTTACTCACTCTACCTTGTTGGTGGTACCTGTCATGCTGTAGCCTGTTTGATTCTGCAAGGGAGACAGGAGCAAACAGGCAGAAGCCTCAGGCTAGTCCACTGCAGTGCTCTGATTTTCCCTAGTGCCCACTACCTCTGGAGCCCTGGGTGCTGTTGGACAGCCTCGGACTCATGCCCAGGGCTTCGCGTGTTGGCTCTGCACATACTGACTAGATCGTGAAATCTCCAGTTAGCCCACAATGTTAACCATTCTTTCTCTAAGCGAGCTCCAGCTGTTTTGTTTCTACTGTATTTTTAGTTCAGTTTAGTTTTTAAAATCTAGAATTTTATTAAGAAAATAATTCTGGTTTTTTTTATGTTTGTTGTTTTGGTTTTGTTTTCCATTTCTAGATCAGGGCTTCTAAATGTTTTTCCACTCACAGTCTCTTCTTACCTGGGAAGTTTTTATATGTCCTTGGATATATAGATACATAAACTATGAATGCAAATCAAACTGATGGTAAAATAATTTAAATAAATCATAAGTGTAAAGCCATACTTTAGGGAATACATACCATTTTACCATTTTAAAAGAAAACATCAAATTTGCAACTAATGAGAATGGGTGTACTTGATTACATTTACATAAAGAATTAAAATCTTGGCTGAACAGGACATGGAGCATTTTCAGTGTGTTACAGAACTACCCAAAAGTGTGATTTATAATTGTCAATGTCAAGAATGCCACTTCCTAGAAATATACAGGATGAAATTGTAGAAGCGCATTTAGGGCTATTTCAGCAACTGATAGAAATTCTGCCCCAGTCTCATGCAAAAATTCATTAAATATTTTTTTGATGAAACTCAGGTAAGCACATCAAACAGCAATTTTAAAAATCAAACCTACTAGCAACGCAGTCCAATGATAGACCAGTTTGACACTTGCGCACTAGGGGATGGCAGTGGGAAAATTAAGTTTGATTTCTGTAGTGAAGTTACTCTGTTTCTGTGAGCAGAAGATTTTGTCTATACAGTGAACACACCACAGGCCATACGCTCTTATGGTCTTGAATCTGAGGCAGGTGTTTTCGGGATGGTCAGTTGGCGCTGGGTAGCTCGATCACCTCGGAGTGCAAAGTGCACGCACGTTGTGCTTAGAAGCAAGCTGCGCCGGGTTCACTGCACAACATGGGTGAAGGCTTCCAGAAGCACCTTAGGTCCTCAATTAGTGTTTGGTCGTGGCACACTCAGCGGCCCCATGGAGTTTTGACCCACAGTTTAAGAAGTTATGTCCTAAATAGCCCTGGGCCGCTGAAGGAAAAAGAGTCAGGTTGACTTCGATGATGTCTGAACAATCCGTAAGGAGCTGTCAAGTTATTGCTGGCCCCACTTTCCTTGCCTTGTGCCTGTCAATGGTTTCCTTCGGATGAGCACCATCTGAAGAACTTTTCAATTCCTGGTGCCCAGGTCACCTTCAACTCCATTTAGTCAGATATTGGGGGAGGGGAGTGTGTTCGTATCGGTGTCAGCACTGTTTGGGGATCTTAGAGGTTGTAGAATGACTGGGATTATAGTTTAGACCCCTTCTCTATGAAGATGAGGCCTCAGATAGCTAGTCACGGAGGAACTGAAATCCTTCCCCCAACTCAGAGAAAGAAAACTCAAATAAATGAGTTATATTTTAATTAAATTATATGAAATATAACATGTAATTAAATGTCCAAACATTTCAGAGACAGCACTTTGGCTTGAATGTTCCCATCAAAATCCACATTGATATTTAATCCCCACTGTGAGATATTAAAATTGGTACCAGGTGGTACCGGTAAGGGGTGACTAAGTCACAAAAGCAGAGCCATTCTGGTGGTTTCGCCTAAGAATGGGTCTGTTACAAATTCCAATTTAGCTCCATCCTTTTTGCCGTATGTGATACCCTGAGATGCCTAGGGACCTCGCAGTGTATTGACCAGCAAGACTGTCACCCAAAACTACTCCTTGATTTCCCAGATTTCAGAACTGAAGATAAAACTTTATTCTTTACAAATGACCTAGTCCATGATATTGTCACAGTCGCAGGAAATGGATTAGAACATTTCTATGAAGCACATATATTTAGAGAAAATGAAAGAGCTAAAAACTGCCAGTCAGCTTCTAGAGTGCATTGGCAGTCAGGTGCACTTGGACTTGATCGCTGATTCTAAGGCTCCTCTGGTGTGACCTACAGCTGGGACGGTATAGCTTTCTGAACTGCATATTTGAAAACAGAGGTGGAGTGTGGTCCGAAGATGAGAAGTTATGACAGTGCTGGCTTCTGTCCTGAGTGTTTTGAGGATCCAGCTCCTTTTTCTAGGTCTATCACTGCACAGGCCTGTTGAATCCCTGAGGTTTAAAGAATTTGGATTCCCCATGTGCTTTCTGGATTCCCTTGGGTGGTGTAGTAGGTTTCTGCCCCGACAAACTTATAGAGTGAAAGAAAGAATAAAAGAGAGAGAGAGAGAGAGAGAGAGAGAGAGAGAGAGAGAGAGAGAAAGAAAAGAAAGAAAGAAAGAAAGAAAGAAAGAAAGAAAGAAAGAAAGAAAGAAAGAAAGAAAGAAAGAAAGAAAAGAGGAAAGAAAAAAGGAAGGCAGACAGGGAGGGAGGGAGACAGGGAGGGAGGGAGGGAGGGAGACAGGGAGGGAGGGAGGGAGGGAGGGAGGGAGGGAGGGAGGGAGGGAGGGAGGGAGGGAGGGAGGGAGAGAGGAAGGGTGGGAGGGAGGGAGGAAGGGAGGGAGGGCAAGCTCAGAGATGGACCCGAACGCCCAGCCTACTGAAGTGTCTGAAGGACACTTCTGATACACACATTTTTCTAAGAGTCAAAACGATGGTTTTCTGGTTCTGCAGTGATTCACAAGCCCCACAGGAAAGCAGGAATTCATTCATTCAGTTATTTAAGTGACTGTGTGCCAGGCTAAGAACAGAAGTATCAGGTTATAACATTTTCTTCCATTAAAAAAAGAGAAGAAGAAAAAAAATGATTCTGTGGCTTGGGCAGGGATGGTACAAATTAAGCCCAGAACATTTTGCTGTGCCAGAAAGTATGCAAACATAATCAGTAATGTCTAGAAGATATAGGAGCCAGTTTAAAAATAGCAAATCTTGAGCAATTTGTGTGATAAAGTATATAAGAACACATTGAATAAAATAGGGATCCATAAGTCTATTTTGTGGTGATAGATGAATAGGTGGGTGGATAGATAGATAGATAGATAAGGTTAGCTTAGATTAGATTAGATTAGATTAGATCATGGATGTATAGTAGATAGATGGTAGATAGACGATAGATACAAAGATGAATAGATAGATTAAATATGGTTATATAGGTAGAAAGATAGGTAGATAGATAGATAGATAAATAGATAGATAGATAGATGATCATTACAAATAGGTAGTTAGATGGTGGATAGATGACTGTTACCAAGATGTGTTGATGGAAGATAGATGTTGAGTGGCAATAGATACTAGATAGGAAGATAGATAGTTAGATGGATAATTAGAAAGATAGTTGCATCTTCATCTTAATGTCATGGAAACGTATTTATGGAAGTAGTGGGCTTGGAAAGAGATTTTCTGCAAGAATTATCAATGGCTATTAAATCTAGAGTAAGTGGGTTTAACAGTGAGCAGGATAAATGGATTTATAGTATCTCCTTGCATTGCTCATGGGTTGTGATGAAGAAAATGGTAACTAAGATAGTGGAGAAAATGGATAAGACCATGGCCAAGTGATCAGGTCAGTATCACCAAAAGGCAGATGGATGTCATGAGGCATCCAGATGTCCAGATGCAGGAATGTGGCAAGCCGAAGAGAGTGCAGCGTCACTTGCTTAGCATTCTGGCTGGGAATGAATAACCTGCATGTAATCACAGGAAATACCAGGTCAGTGCAAGCAAGGAACATTCTGTGTAATTACTGACCTACATTCATCACAGGCAATGCCATGAAAATCAAAGGCCAGGGAACTGTTCCAAGTTAAAATAGACTAGAGCTACATGACCAATATATGCAGTCAGTGATCCTGGGCTGGGTTTTATGCTGGAGGGGGAAAAATGCAATGAAAGACATTACTGAAAAAATTGGAAATGGCCATGACAATAGATTTATACCAATATTAATTATATGTATATACTATAAAATATGGCATATATTAGTGCTGAAGCATTGAGGGGTGTGATGTATACAACTTAACTCTTCACTAGTTTAAGAAGTAAATGTCTGCACAGACTAGGCAGCAGCTGTGGTGAAAATCCACACTGACAAATTTGGTTAACAAGGACTTCTTCGGACTGTTCTTGCAACTGTCCCATGCATTTGAAAGAATTTCAGTGTAAGTGGGTTTTTTGTTTGATTCAGGTACCGGCGTAAGCACAGCTTAGCAATCTGCCTTCACTTAGCTCTCCTAACATTGGGCAACTCCTGAGAGGGTCTGGTTATTGGTTTTCTTGTCTTTCTAGTGGTGATAGCCCTGGAGCTTTTTACAGGGATGCATGTGTGACAGGCTTTCTGCAAAGAGCTGTAGACACAGTCAGTGATACTTCCCTCTAACTGTGTCCACACCTCACAGACTTTGTGGGGGTCTCCAGGCTCCAGCCCCTTCCCTAAACAGTTGATTAAGCTTACAAAGGGTAAGATTCTGCTACTTCCTCTGCCCACAGCTTTAGTAGTAGCTGTCTGGTGCACACCACGCTATGGCCTTTCTAGTGTTTTCTAAAGATGTATTTTTATTGATGTGTGCACCTGTCTGTCTGTGCCACCCTTGTGCAGGTGCCTATGGAGACCAGAAAGGGGCATCAGATCCCCTGGAGCTAGAGTTATGGGTAATTGTGAGCCACTCGCTTCAACGTGGTGGGAGAAACTAAACACCTAGCTATACTCTGAAGAGCAATGAGCGCTCTTTTTTTTTAAATTTAAAATTGTTTTTTCATTTACATACCAACCACAGTTCCCCCTACCTCCCCTTCTCCCTCTCCCCCCTCCACCTCCCCCCACACCCCCCATCCATTCCTCATAGGGGTAAGGCCTCCTTTGGAGAGTCAACACAGTCTGGCATAGTAAGTTGGGGTAGAACCTGATGAGGGATGGGAACATGAAGGATCAAAATGCTGGAGCTGGAGGAGGGACAGAGAGGGAGAGCAATGAAAGAGGCATCTTGACAGAGGGAGCCATTATGGGGCTAGGCAGTGAGTGCTCTCAACTGCTGAGCCATCTCTCCAGCCCCTTCATAGCATTTTCTGTGACATGCATTGCGACAAAAACTTTACATCTATATGTACATTTAATCCTTACCCAAACCCTGTTAGGAAAGTATATCTGTCCTCGGTCTTGGCAAGGGCGGAGGCAACAGGGATGGCTGGTTCCAGAATTCCATAGATGCTAAAAATTGTGAACTATCATTGACATAAAATATTATAGTGTTTGCAAATAACCTATATTCCTATTCCCATGAACTTGAAATCATATCTAGATGACTTATAATGTCTAACACAATGTAAATGATATGAGAACAATTATTATGCAGGGAACAATGACAAGAAATAAGTCTATACATATTTAGTGCAGACTCATTTTTTTTTCCATCAGCATTTCTAATCCTGAATTGTTTGAATCTATGGTTACAGATCCCATGTAAATGGAGGGCGGACTGTATGAATATGTTTACAGAGATGGGAACTGAGTGAGATGACTCAAGAGGGGATTCAGATACAGGCAGTCTACTCCAAGTTTGTGCTCTGAAACAAGAACCTTGGGCACCCAGCATCCTCCTGGCCCAGCCTAGAACAGACCTGCTAAGTGTCTATATAATGAATAACACAAGAGAGTGTTTCAGGACATGAGAGTGCTTTGGAACTGGATGGAGCTGGCTGAGCACTCACTTCAGCCCACCTTTTGTAGCTACTGTCTGCTTTTCTGAGCCCCAGGTCCATGTTTATATAATTAATCCTCGCAGAGAGGAGAGAGGGGCCCTGATTCTCCTCTGTTTCATTTAGTCTTGTCTATGCTCCCGAGCATTTCTCTGTACGTGGTGATCATGTTGCTTTTATTGTGAGTGTTATGTACCAGTATATTTTTAAAGATTGATCTACTTTAAATTTTTGTGTATGAGTGTTTTCATGTATGTATATGGACCATGTCTGTACCTGGTCCCTATAGAAGGAAGGCCCTTGAAGAGGACCGTTGTTAACTCATATCACACTTTCATGAGATTTAGAAAAAGACACCCTCTCTGGCCAGATGCAGTATTGCAGGAATGATGTATGGTAAGTGGATGTCTTTGGGTATCTTTGGAGGACACAGTCTTCTGCTAGAGGCACAGCTTGGGACACAAGGCCACACTGCCCCAACTATTCCTTGCCACTGTGTACTTTGTATAGTCCACTGAAGCAACTCTACCCATCAGCCATTTGGGAAATGTTTGTAGAGTAGCTAAGTGACAGGCGATACTTCCTGTATTCCCATCTTGGACCCCCGCAGTGCCACCACTGAGCCAGGGACCTTTCCTTAGGCTGTTTTGGGGACTGTGGAATAGTCTCTGAGCGGCTTGATGGATGACAAAAGGTGAGCCAGGGAACAGGCGCTCAAACCTAGGACAAAGTAGGTGGGTTTAGCAGGCTCAAACCTAAGCGTGGACCCCTGGGCTCTGTAGCCTTCACTCTGAAAATAGCCATTGATGCGGAAACCTCTTTGACCTCCCCCTGTGGTCCCTAAGCTTCCCCAGAGGCCTCACTCTCTGGCCCAAGAAGCTTACTTGTTACATGCTGGCTTTAGCTACAGCACAGACACTGGGTGACAGCACCACTTCTACAGACTGGGTTTAGAGCCACGTGTCTAAGTGGCCCTCAGATGAGCTGGCCACAGAGAGAGAACCATGGCCATGTCATCCGATCGTAGGTAACCTCATTGCTACTTTTCTTTTACTTGTCATTTATGATAATCCTTTTCCAGTTAAAATAATTTTCCCTGAAGATTGCTAGTGCTAAGTATTTGTTACAGAAGAGGTATTAAAGACTATAATAACCTTTCTCAGCCATAATTATTATAGATACTTAAGTCTAATCTTTCAGTCTTTCTGTACACACACACACACACACACACACACACACACACACACACACACGGAAGTCTCACTTCCCTTTGCTCATTGTATTTTGGAACAGCTTGGAAGGTTCAAGATTGTGTCAATTTGTGGAAATGATCAAGAGATCTGCAAACAGAAAGTGTTATTCAGCTGCTAGGGATAGAGGTGGTATTGTGCTCTGAGTTCTACAGGTATGTGCTTCTAGCCTGTCACTCCTGAAATAAGCTTGCTGCAGTGCGAGTCTTCCTCTGATGCCAAATGTACAATCCACAAAGGACCCACATCCCAAGACATTGGCTGAACCCAGCGCATTATGTTCTGTCTTTATGATGAAATACAGATTTCCTATTAAAAGGAAAATCTCTTCCTTTCAGAAGGTTGCAAAAGATGATACTTACAAAAAGGGGGGTGGGGGTGGGGGGTGGGAGGCAGAATCCAGCTGGTTAAATTTAGGGCGCTGAAAGAGGTCCAGTTGGCAGATAGTCCCTGGCCCCGGGCCCACAGCATTTTCATTTGATTGTGCACTGGATACATTTTCATTCATTTTAAGCCCATGCCTTTCAGGATTTTGTTCCTTGGAGTCAAGCAAACTAGTATCAATAGCTCTCTTGGCCCTCATCAAATGGCTTGATTTACTTAAGTGGTCTATTTTGCTATTCCTGTAAGGAGGGATGTATATTTGCTGGTGCATTTCTGAGAATTTTTGTGCAAAGGAATGCTGGGATTCTGACCGTTTCTCTCCTTGGTAGCCTTTCTGAAGCTGGCAGATGTTGGATGAAGCAGTGAGCGCTGAGCCCCGAGTAGAAGCCACACAGGAGACCTGGCTCCACACCTACTTCTGACGCTGACATAATGGGTACAGCTGTGGCCAAGTTTCCTAGCTGCCTGGGCCCTTCCTCTCCTCACTTGAAAAACAGGGCTAATCATTTCTCCTCCACTTCTCTCCTGGAGATGCTGGATAAGGAATGACCTAATCGGTGGCTTCTAATGTCAGCTGCACATTGATATCATCTGGGGAGGTGGTGACAATACCTATGATTAGTCCCCAGTCTGACCAACACCACAGTCCATGGGCACAGAACCTGGACATGAATACACACAAGCATGCACACATGCACACATATGCACACACACACACACACACACACACACACACACACACACACATACACATACACACTCATGCACACATACCTTATGAGATTATGTTGTATGAGGAGGGCTGGAAATTGTTGAACGTCACAGGATATTTTGATGGGAGGCTTGAGAATTCAGTCATGAGAAAAGATTAAAACTGCCCATTTTGCATGGTCCTTTCCATTATTTATACAGTGTCACCGAGGAGCAGCAAGGCAATGAACTTCACATTTTTAGGTGGAAACCTAGAAACACGCTCATATTTCCCAGTACACTGAGTATCTGAGAACGCCCCACCCTACGTGTTTCCCTGGGATACTGCTTTCCCTCTCTATGATCCACTCACTTTAGTTCACTATTTTCCTTCTTGGTACAACTGTGTTTTAGATTAGTTTACGTCACTGTTCTCCTTTCTATGCTGCTAGAGAGCCTTAGGATTGACTTCATACTTTGCTAATGAAGTCTGACCTGTAGTTTGAAAGGATTGAACTAGTGGTGGTGTCTTTTTGAGAAATACCCTCACCAGAACGTAATCGATTACTTATCCCTCACATCCCCAGGAGTCTGCTGACACATACGGTAGACACTGCCACCTCCAGAACATCTCCACTTGGTCACTCTCCTATGTCTTTACTTGCTGTGACAAACACAAGCAGCAAGGCTTTCTAGGTTCCCACCCATCTTTCCTCCCAATATGTTCTAACTGCCCCAATCGTAGATCTTATACACGGTCTCTTCTTTCTTGCATAGGATTTCTGCAACACACTTGATGCACACTGTAATTGAATTATATACAGTGGATTAAAGACATTCCTTAGGAAAAGTACAGGAAGTTGTGGCTCCTCCAGCACTATAGCAGTAACACCCTGCCAGTGTTTACTCTACATCCTTGGCTTTGCAGAGATGGGAAAGAGATCTCTCCCGTGTTCTGACCTGCTCCTCCTCTTCTAGGATGTCTGGACATCTCTGGGATATTGTGCTGTGAGAAGAAAGGTTTTTATGAGCTGTAAGCTAGTCCCAGCTTCTCTGTTTGTCCAGAACTGGCTGGCAGTTGCTTCCATTCACTGTGATGTGGCTTTAGGCACGTGCTCAAAACTCCTGGTTTGCTCTTCGGACACAATGTGTAACAGTCAAACTGATCCTTCTGCGCTGATTCCTTCTGCCTGAATCATTGCTATGAGGCTGAGAAGGTTTGGGGAAACTCGGCCAGGAAGAGAGTGTGTTCCTGGTGTAACTATGGAGAGTTCCTTCTGTGTTTCCTTCAATTTCTGTTTATCCTTTTTAGGGGGTCCTGCTTCATCTGTGGTATGCTCTCTTCAACTTTGACACTGGCACAAAACCAAATATATATTCAGCTTTCTAGAAAAGGTTTTCCTTCATTGACCAATGAAAATTAAATGTATTTGTGGTATATAGCATAATGTTTTTATAGGTGTACACATTGCAGAATAGCTAAATCAAATCTTCCATATAGTATTTGATGATACCCTTGGGATTTTGTTATTTTTATTTAATTTCTAAGCAATCTTGTAAGAAAAATGATTATCATTTCCACTATTTAGATGGTAGAGCAGAGGCTTGGATTAGCAAGGGTTTTTCCATGGCTACTGAACATCTGAGATTTGAACCTGAGTCTTCTAATTCCGAGTTAGGCTCCTCTCTTGGGCACGGACTGTGTATATCTATAAGTCTTGATGATCCTTGCTTCCCCAAGAGTCAGGATATCTTGGCAAAGAGGATGCCCTATGCCAGGCATGAGCCTGTCAAGGATTAACATGGGGCTACCATCACATACCCTTCCACCCAAGAAATTATCTGGGCTTTGCCAGACCAGTCAAATCCTAAAGCTGTACCCTTGGCACTTAGGCTTGCCTAAGGCTACCATGATTGACCAACATACTAAATCTCCCCTACTGGTGGAGACGGAGTCAGGCTGGGAAAAGAGTCCTGTGGAAAAAATAGGTCTACCTCTCCCGACTTATGCTCCTTGGGGATTGAGAGTATCCTCTCCCAGACGGCTGTCTCGGTTCCATGACGATAGGCATCCTGAGTAAATACTCTGATAGACTAAACACACGCTGCCCATGTTGGCTGGGGAGCAACAGCCAGGGAATGGGCCTAATGTAGTCCCTGGTGCAGGAGCCTAGCCTGTTAGTCATCGTTGTCCCAGCAGGCTGGCCTGGACAGAGGTATTTCGCTTGGGGCTTGTGCACTACCCTCTATGCTAATATGAGCATTCTGAGAAATATGATTTCTATTCTGACCTCCATGCCCTGTTGTTATAGAGAACGCAGACATAAAGCAATTCTTGAAATGGCAGAAAGAAATTGCATCTAATGGGGGGTACCTCTGCCAAGGAAAACATGCTTTAGCTTTAAAGCATTCCCACACAAACAGGGACATTTGAAAACTACTCCTGGATCTGCCTTGGAGTCTGAACGCTTTTCCATGTCCTTTAATGACCTGTACCGCATGCACCAGCCAGCTCTGTGCAGACCCCCCACAGACTGTGGCAGAGGTAGGGTGGCAGATGGGAGGTGACAGCTGAGGCCTGTGTGAACTGGTCTCAGCTAGGGAAGCATCCAGGGGCCTGGGCAGGAAGATTTACAGTGGGAGCAGATACCATATACTATAATGTCCCACTACCATCTGTCACACTGGAGAATGTGAGCCCCAGTTGGGTCTTGAACTCTTGGCCCTTCTGTTAGGTGATACAGTGGCTAAGCAGCATGCCATCCACCCTTCAGAGGTTTGCATTAGGAGATACACAATCTGTCTTCTAAATGCTTGTGAACAGATTCTGCTTAGAGATAATAATACCATGCTGGTAACAATTGCAGTCATTATCTGTGTTTATAATGTGCCAGGAGTAAGTACTTTCCCTAAATTATCTCCTTCTGCCCCTCCCAGGAATACTGCAAGATGGGTTCTGTTATCTCCACTGGACAGGGAAAGTGGGAACACAGAATCTTAGATAATTTGTGAAAGCTCACACAAGCTGCAATTAAGTCTCTCAGCCTGAACAAGATGACCCATTGAGATAACCATGAAAACAAAACAGGAAAGCATGATTTTATAATTATACTTACTTTAATCTCACCCTTTATATATTTTATTTATGTAAAATTTATACAATATGTGCTATAATGCGACAGACTATAGTGTGTGGTTTCTGAATAAGTAAATACACACATAAAAGAAGCTTGTGGTCAAATATTTCTTATTGATAATACAAATTTGGGGAGTACTTTGAAGTTCAGTTTAAAGGAAAATCCCTTTTCCTAATGAGTAGCTAATATTAATAATACCGTAGGAAATGTGATTACTTTAGTGTGTGTAAGACCCTTGAAGGTAGATAATTTTGTCTGCTTGTTCACCACCAGCTACCTGAACCAGGCTTCAATATAGTAGATGGTTAATAAGGTTTGGAACCTAGATGGACAGAGAGTCCTGTAAGCAGAATGTGTTTTCCCCAAGTTCATGTGTGGAAACCCTAACAACCCAATCCTAATATGACAGTATTAGGTCATGGAGGAGTTTGGAGGTGACAGGGGACTGTGGAACCCTTACGTGTCAGATTAACCCATGAAGATATCTCAGGAAGGCCCCTTGACCCTTTTCTCATCTTTCTGTGACTAAAAGTGTAGTTTCACCAGACCCTGACCACACCTGAATAGTGTACTTGCTAGCCTCTAGATTGTGAGAAATGAGTTCCTGTTGTCCATAAGCCACAGAATCTGTCACAGTAGACAGTGAATAGGTTATCGCCATTTTGTTATTTGTGATGTATCCAATGACACCGCATGGTATGTTTAATGGTCATCCTTCATAAACAGTACAGTGTTCAGTATGCTGGAAGGAACGGGCATGAATGCACACTGTCTTCCTCTTACCCAAGGAAGTGTCTCTAACTGAGAGTTGGACCCAGTGCTTTCTTCAAGGAAAGACTGGGACTCAGGAGCCTGGAAGGGAGAGAGAACTGTAAAAATAAATAAAGTCAGGTCTAAATGTGGTATCACAAAGGAGTTTTTCCTGATTATCTGCTCATGGAAGGACGCTCTTCCATTTACATACTCCACCTCTGAGTGTGGTTCTGTCAAAGAGGCAGATTTTGAGCCTGGCTGTGGGTAAATTAGGAGGAGAAAAGTTACCAGAGTAGAAATGTTTGTTACCCAAACCCAAACTTGTTTTATTCTTCTGCTCATTTAAAAATATAGAAACTGAGGCTTTGGGTGTCTGTACAGCTTGCCTGATCTCACACAGTGGGTGTTCAAACAAGGCTGCTGTTCCTCCTTAGCCACACACCTGCCCTGAGCTGGACATCACTCTCAAGATATCTGTAATCTTAGCTGATGTTGGTATTCTTCCAGGTGCTAAGGGCATGGAGATTCACTCTCTCAGTGACCAGCCTGGTTCTCCTGAATTTGTACCAATTCCAAAAGTGCTTAAGTTTTTCAAAATGGCTAAGCTGGGGATTTATGGCCCATTAGGTTGTGCTTTTGTTTTGTTGTTGCTGTTTTCTTTTTTTAACACACCTAGTTAGTGCAGCCAATGTCTAATATGTATAGATTAAGGAAAAGAAAATTAGTTTCGTGGGCTGGGCAGAACTAGGAGGGAACATTTCACTTTTCATTAGACAATGTATGTAAACTTGTACCTATTTCCCAAGTTGGTCCAGTTGTTTTCTCCTTTGTTCTATAAATGCCCTGAAGATCTCTCTCTTCCTTAGCATTTGAGTTTCTCAGAATCCCAGCTGTTTCCAAACTTGACTGTATATCAGAATCCCATGTTGATTGAGACACTGAATTCCCTTGACAGCCTCTGATATTCAGATGAGCCTGACCCCAGCTTCTACCTTTGGCAATCTCTGCATATGAATATGAGAGCAGTCAGAGTTCTGGAATCAGTGGGCTAGACCCCTTCGAAGGAGAGAGGGATATGTGTAAGTCAAATCTGCAAGGGTCAAACTATTTCAAAATAGTGAAGGAAGCAAAAATTGGCATGAAAAGCTCATCACACTCTTGGGTCTACAGGGCATTACCAGTCATTATAGCAAAGCATGAGGAAATATACTGAAAAGCTTTCATGGGATGGTCTCCCTAAATTTACTAGAAAGTTCTAATGTCCCAAAATAACATGTCAAATAAGTCCCTAAACTTCGCATCCTTTGTGAGAAGAGCTTTCTTCTAGGCATGTGGCTGAACTTTCTCTTCAGAAACCAGGGGAACTGAGTGAAGGCCAGTATGATTCATTGTCTTTGGTCATTAGCCATAGAACCATCATGGCTTACTTTCCCAGAGGTTGCAGAGAAGCAAGCAAGAGAGGGCCAGTTAATTTACCGAGTTCCTTTGCCCTGCTCCTATTTATCATCTGGGCTTCCACAGAGTGTAGGAGGTGGCTGCTGAGCCCTTTGTATTTCACTGCAAATCTTTTTTTAGCATGGCTATGTGACAAACATTGCTCCAGGCAGGCTGCACCATTGAACCAGACCAAGTCCTTATGAGCCGACATTCTTGTGGTAAAGACAGACAATAAACAAGTAAATGAAATACTAATAAAGAACATGTCAGTTCGTGATAAGTGATGTGAAGAACGTACCGAGTCATGGAGGGGACTTGTAGAGAACTCACCTCAGAGGTGAGAACAATTTGGACAGGCTCTTAGCTGGCGAGACAAGTGCCACCTGAAGAGGAGAGGGCGGGGGATTGAAAAGAAGAGAATATGAGCACAAGTGTTGGCCAGAGAGCCAAGAGAGTGATGATGTTCGCTATGCTTGGCACAGCCACTCCAGGGTCCTGGGAGCGGTCTAAGCTATTTTCTACTGAGAATTTTTTTTTTCTCAAAATCATACTTCACCCACCTTCTAGTTCCTGGTTCTATATAGGCAGGCCCTATAAAACCTCCATCTGCCCTGGGAATGATGTCCAAAGGCTCTGAGGAGAGACAAACATGCTGTGTTTGAAGGCGCTAAAGAAATAAAAGTAGAGCTGTGGTCAACATGCTGTGTGGTCACTCATTTGCATTACTTTCTTGAGTACGATGTGCTCTTGTGAAGCAGATAATTCTCTGTCCTAATGGAGCTTTTAGTCTGGAGGTCACAAAGAGAACAAATGCATGTAAAGTGCCAGGTGGCCATGGGGGACATGAAACAAGTGAGGGGGGAGTGGTGTGGGGAGATACAGAATCTGAGGGAGGAACCTGTATAGTTGCTCTAGTTCTTGTGAGAACTGAGATCTGGAGGCTGATGCATAAGAAGAACATCCCAGACAGTAGAAAGCAGAACTACTACTGGAGGGCTCAGGTTTCATTCTAAGAGTAATAAGCATACTCTTGACAGCCAATGCTTTAAAAGTCTAGGTGAACAAAATGCACTGGGTATCTAAGACCTCAGAGCTGACTTTGGGTTGGCCATAGAATGATCCAGTAGAACCAGAACAATGCAGAAGAGAGAGCCACCATAGGAACAATAGATGGAATAGGGAAAGGCCACCTCTCTGTGAGTCATAGAAATGATGAGCTTTGCTGGGCTGGAGTCCTCCTTGGAACACAGGACTAGGGATGAGGTTCCAAAGCCCAATTTGCCTAAGTCATGGAGAGCCTAGAAGACAGGCCAGAGAAAGTTGATATTGATAAATATGAACTCTCAGGTTCCATAAATCCAGTAGTAATCCAAATTTTCTCGGGATGGTCCAAAATGTCTCTCTGGTTGGAGAGAACAGTGATAAAGAGTGGCAGAGGATTTGTCATGGAGCCAGACTGTGTATTTCCTCTGAAGTGCTTCATGGAGGTGTGATTGTAAAGATCTGAGCTCCTGTCCAAAGCTACATCGCATGGTGTATAACTACACAGCTTTTGCTTGAATGATATTCTATTTGGATAAAGGATGAGAACAGTGAAAATTTGGGGGTTTAATCTTTAACTCTGAATTGAGAGAATGAAAATGACATAAGGAAACTGTGATTTAGAAATGTTGATAGAGTGAGTGTTGGGAAGACATTCACCCATCTATCCATCCATCCATCATTTCATCCAACTGTTTATTGAAGCTCCAAGGTGCTACTTACATGCTATATGACCTTAGCAACATTTTTTTGGTTACCTAGAATCTGTTAATAATGACAACACCTGCCTTAGTTATGGTTGTGATAATATGTGCTCATGCTCAAGCCAGTGTTTGGGACTTAGATGCTTAGTAAATGGGAACTCCTATTGAATTTTGGTAAGTAGGGGCACTATAAGCAGAAAACTGTTAGCATGCACTACAGATGTGCCTCAATGAGGCCTTCAGGGTGAAGGTAGGTCTATATAGGAAAGAGTAGGGTTTTTTTAAGAGTATTTACTAATATTCTTTCAAAATTTTACTAGCATGCAAAGAATTAAATTTCGTTATTTTTTTAAAATAAAATTCATCTTTGTTGTTTTTCTTATCTCCCCTTCTCCCATCCCCCTCCCTTCCTTGCATCCCTCCACTCCTACTAGCTTTCTGTGACCTCCATGTCACATGTAACCTTCGGTCTCTTCTCCCTTCTCAACACCTCTTGTTCTCCTCTCATGGTCTCCCATCTACCACAGTCTAGAGGGGAAGGGATAATTTGGGATCTTGATATTATGGGTGGGACTTGCAACCTGAAGAATAAGGTTGACTCAAAAGTAATACAGTTTTAAACACAGAGACTGGGAGATTAGATTCTCTCCCTAAAATAGAGGGATATAGAAGGAAGAGTACTGGGGAGTAAGTCTCGGTTTAAGTTGAAACCGTGGTAGTTGCCAAGTGGAAATAGCCCTCAGGCTTGTGGATGTAATGGGCTTCAAGAGTGAGATCTGGGCTAAGCACACAGCTTAATATAATCATGACCACTGTGGTGTAGTAGAGTATAAATTTTGTTGCCATAAAGATTCCAGACAGAAGTGACTTATATGAGGTGAGAACACAGGCTATAGAAAGGGCTTTTTAGACTCCTATCATGTTGCTCCACCTTACTAAATGTAAGTGAAGACAGGATGGTTTGTCATTATGTCTATATCTCACCCAGAGAAGAAGGAAATGGAGTAAAGAGAGATCACACTTGTCCCTTTCAAGACCACACGTGGTCATATGATCTCACTTAGCTGCAAGAGAGGCTGGCCAGGGGTCTCCATTCTACGTTATAATTCTGTTATTTTGGAAGAAGAAGAGAGCTGGTATTCAAGCCTTCCAGTGGTCTTAGCCACCACAGAGTTGAGTAAAAGTCTGAGGCTGGGTGAAGCATGGGCAAAAACACTGCCACAGAGCTGGGATGGCTCAGTTGGTAAAGCAAATTTGAGAACATAAAAAGCCAGGCAAGGTTGCAGGTCCTTGTAATCCCAGTTCTGGGCAAACTGGAGACATGTGGATCCCTGGGGCTTGCTGTCCAGAGAGAGACCTTATCTCAAAACAACAACAACAACAACAACAACAACAAAATACAGAATAAAACCAAGGTTGACATCTGGCCTTTTCATACAGAACATGAGTTATAAATACGCACAGAATGGAACAGAGGTGACTGGAGTCAGGTCAGACTGTTAAGGCAGAGTAGGGGCCCAGGGAGCGAAGTCAAACACCACAGAAAACACAGTTAGAGCAGGCTGATGATGGCTGTGCACCAGAGATATGGACAGATGGAGCAGAACCTCCAGAGTCCAAAAGACTCGACTCTGGTGACTAGAGACACATAAGGGAGCAGGCACAGACTGGCTTGCAGAAGCCACGGGTGTGGGACAAGCAGAGGTGGTGAGCCGGGTGACAGTGGAAAGGATTAGCAGACAGAAGGACCTGGGAAGAAGGCAGAACCCCAGGGCTGCGGAGTAAGTGAGATTCAGTTCACATGTCTGAAAGGATTTAATGACACTAATTTACTTTTTTTTTTAATTGGAAAGAAGCTTTTAAAACAAAACAAAACAAAACAAAACCCTCTTAAGTAAAAGGAGTGGATCCTTCTTGGGAGTTAGCTAATGTGTGCATAAATTTTTTCTTTGGCAGTTTTTTTTTTTTAAATTCTCTCTCAGATAATCTTATCTCAATTTAGAATCAGAAATCTTATTTATAGCTTTTCTGGAGAGAATTATTTCGAGGGGGCAGATTCTTTGCCCTTTGGACTTACTTTCTTTTTAAAAGCAGATAAGTTATCCCTCCTTTTTTTTCTTAGGAAAGACAGTTGAAATATTAATTTAAAAACAATGATTGTATGCTGAAAGAGGACATAAATCAAAGCAGGCAGGATCCATTCAGCTGCCTCCTGTTTTATGGGCTTTTTTCCCTTTGTCTTGTGGAAGGGCTCTGGAAGCTCCAACTTTGTCTTCCCATGAGGATGAGATGGGAACTTATCAGCTTGCACCCCGACTCTACCCCTGGCGCTGACCTAGGTGAGGGCTTGGCGCTCAAGGCCTGGGGAAGCCTGCCAGCACACTTGGTTACTGGAATCATTGCAGGAACCATGGCACAGATGTAATACACATAGCCTCGTGCTGGACTTCGCCAACTTCCTCGGGGCAGCCTTAGATCTTGCAGTTGCCTTAGCTCATGCAAGATGAATGGGCACTGGGACTCCAAGCTAGTCAATGACTAAGCCTGGCTTTGAAGGGCATCTGACTCTGTAGCCTGTGTCTGTGTGCTTAGCCTGTGATTATCCCTACAAAGCTCTGGCCATGGAGCACTGTTTGGAGAGAAAGAGGAAGTGCTGTCCCAGGGTACCCCATGATTTCCTTCTGCTCTGCAGCCTGACCCCATGTCTTGCATTGGCCATGGTGTCCTGCACTGGTACCTGGCCAGGGCACTGCAGCTTGGGGTTTGAGGGAAAGGTGGGCCTCTTGAAGCCTCTTCTCACATCTCATCTGAGGAAAGGGCATTGCCATTCTGTGCCTGCCTGCAGACTGCCCAGGATGAGTTCCTGTATGGGCATGGAGTCCTTGCAGGGTATTTGGATCTTCTCAATGGGTTTACAACCAGCATCCAAAACACACGTCTTATTCCTGAGGCACTCAGGGACTCTCTGATAGAGACTCAGAGCTCCACTCGCAGGAAGCTGAAAAGAAAAGTGAGCATAACCAGGGGTGGCCAGAACAGCAGCCCCGATTCCCCTTGGAGCTCCAGAATCTAATTTATACAGTAGTAAGACTGAATGAGTTAACTTAAGTGAAGGGTTTGTTATGGTTCCCAATGTGGTAAGCTTCAGTAAGAGAGAGTTGTTATTTACTATCTGATGAGCCTAAGGTGGCAGCCTGGCTTCAACCCCAATCATCTTCAGTCTTACTCACACAGAGCACCTGAGGGGTCTGCCTAGTTTTCTTTTATTTATCTTGTGAATTGTTCATAATGACCCCGATGCTGTGTGTGTGTGTGTGTGTGTGTGTGTGTGTGTGTGTGTGTGTGTGTGTGTGTAAAAGGCTTGTGGAACCAACTCTTTTGAAAATCACGTTGTTAAAACTTACTTTCAAATATCGTAAAGTGATAGATGGCTGTGGTGAAAGAACTCAATGCTGATAGATGAGCATCAGGTAAGAAATAGATCTTCTCTCTCTTCCCCCAGTTCTCAGTTCCACTTGTTTTAAAATGGCGAAATCATGCTTGCATACCCTTTCAAAACTTAAACACGTTGCCTACACAGATGTAGCGGACTTGCAAACATTGTCTCACGGGTGTTCTAAGAACATGGAATGTGGTTTTTATTAAGCCTTGTTCTTGTTGGGGTAAGCCAGTGGAAGCAGGAAGGAGTCCTGGACCCAGGCCCTGGCCTCTGAACCCCTGACAGGGTCTGGTGTCTATTAAAGGAGGCTGTGATTGTGGGTCTGTAGGAAGCCCTACCCTGGTGATCCACAGTGAAAAATGTGGCTGATGTCTCCTGCCACTCCAGTTCTGTACGGTTTTCTGAAAAGGCGTGGGTTGACCTGCGCACGGGACTGTCTTGTAGTTTTGTCACTCCAGGACTTCATACATGGAATTCTCCTGTCCCTCACAAATTCTTCACGTTGCAAGCAGGTGTGGCTTCCTCCCTAACAGTTCTTACTTCAGTTTCTAGAATATCAGCCTAGTGTAGGGATATAGATCCACGATGCCAGTGAGTTCCACCCCCCCCCCCACACACCTCACATTTTTCCCAAAGGCACAGAAAATGAGAATCTCTACCCATCCTTACATCCCAGTCTGCTCTAGGCCCCTTGGGGGTCAAATGGCTGCTGGGCAAGAATTGGACAGCACACTGATTGCAGGTCTTCACTATATGAGTTTGTCTGTCAGTCCGACCATTCATCTGGTCATTCTTTCTCATTTGAGTGCAGTGTTTTGTGACTTACTCTCATGGATGGCCAATCCTTACTGGCCTTCCACCATAGGGCTTTGCAGAACACCTTAGACATTCTCAGGGCTGTAATAAATTCTGTTGCAGCACTATTTCCAGTTTTCTTTGCTTGTTTTCTCACTGATTGACATAGATTACTTACAGTTATGGTTATGGCTGGAAACCACCCCATATTTTCTTTCCTCTTCCATGCAAATTCCTTTGCTTATCAGTGAGTGTGCAAGCAAGCAGCCATCGGCCAGTTAAGAACTTGGCCCTTCTCGTGGGTCTCCCCTTCGCTATTTAGGCCCCTCTTACACCTGTAAGTCTTCCTTGACGGTTCTTCCTGCAGAGCCCTGGAGTTATAGTTTTAGGGGAAGGAACAGCAATAAGAGCAGGAAAATGCTCACATTGCCCAGGACACATTTTTTTTTTTCTTTAAGTGCATATTCTGAGTCCCAAAGGAAAGAAACACATTTTCAGAAAGAATTGGTATATCTTCTAAACCCAAATCTAGTAGCTCCCATAATTTAATATTTTACTCTCTTACATAGAAAAGGTTGGGATACAGGTAGAAGTGTGGGGCTCTCTAGGGCATCTGTGAAATCTTTGGGCTACTCTTGGCTTTCTGTTTCATCTGTATCTGGTGCAGTTTCCACTCTCAGGATTACAAAAGTTGCATCTATCACGTGAGCATTTCAGGCATGGAAGAGTAGAGTGATAAAGGGCACATGAGGCATGTGGCACCTCCCCACCTGCCTTTGTAACGAGATCTATGGAACCCCAGATAGAATTTCCTTTATAGCTTAATGGCCAGAGCGTGGGCACATGGTCACTTTGGCTATACCTAGGCACAATGTCACCTGGAATACAACTGAGGTGTGGCTAATAAATAATAAAATACAAGCCAATACAGAGTAGCTAGCTTCTCTCTCTCATGTGATTTGACCCGTGGTTTGGATTTCTCGTTTCCCTGAGAGCTCACACATCTGGAACAGAACATGCTGCTCAGGACAGAACATAAAATAGCTTGAGTGTATCTCCATACCTCTCATCATCTGAGTTCCAGCCTCCTCCTTCCTAAGGTTCTTGTAATTAATTCTTGATTCTGAGTGAACAGGAACCCCAGCATTGGACCAGAATTTAGAAGCATACCATACTAAGTGCTCACAGTCTCTCATGCCCAGCCATTCCTTCAAAGCTTCCCTGTTCCAAGTGCCATCTTTGCTGGTCGTGATTCCCTAGGCAGGAGGTGGGAAGTCCTAGCTGACCTCCTGCCCCAGTTTCTGTCATCATCGTCTTTCCCTGTCCAGTCTGTCCCCTAGCTGGGATTAACCCCCTTCCTTGAATCCATCATGCCCTCAGGTCAAACGTCCTCATCTCCCTGCCTCATTCACAGACCTGCCTCCGGCACAGAAAATCGAATTTGAGATGACACAGTCAAAAAGAGCTTGCCCAGGAAGGCTCCTTCCAAGGCTACAAAGTCCCATCATGCTCTGCTTGATGGTACTGATGCTAGCCTGTCTTCACCCACTAGACCTAGAGGCCAGGAAAGTGAGTTTCCCGCTGACCTCTTCCACCCAAAAGAAACCTTGCCACTCCTTATTGGACGCATGAGGACAGAGGTCCCAGAAAACATTTCTCTGGCGGGGATAATTTTAGGGGATGGAGGCTAGGCACACTGTAATGAAGATATCCTCCGCCTTCCTCAGAGTGCAAAGCCTGCCTGCAGTCACTGTTATATTAAACTTCTCAATAGCAGCCACTCTGTGGTCACAGCCATCAAGGGAGAAGGACCTAGTTTGTGCAGCTGAAGGGTCTCTTGAGACACTGCCAGTCACTTGAATAAAACGCCGGGCTTTGTCTAATGGTTTATTTTCACATAGGAATAGGTCCTTGGCGCTAATCCTATTTGAGTCCTGCGCTCTGTGGAGCAGAAAGATGAGCCGGAGACCTCAGGTTTCATTTGTTGTTGAAGTTTGACCAGACATTTGGTGTAAGTGTGTGTCATGCATGACTTTGCTTAAGTAATTAACATTCCTGTCAAGGCTCTGTAAAGGGTCCTATGTTACAGGGTCCCTCCAAAGGCCGGTTTAAACCTTTGAACTCTCAGCCCGTCTCTTATTGCCAATTGCAATATGCTTAAGTTTCTTTAAAAAAAAAATACAAAAAAAAGAATTTGTTTTTCTGGGAGAAATATTTATTATTAAGAGAACTAACCTTAGAAAGTAAGGTGATTTAAAAATAAAAAGAGTAAATACAGAATGATATGTAAGAATAATTGGGCAAGGAAATGTCTAAAAATACTTTTTAAGTTAAGAGAAGGGAAGAATGTGGGTAAATATGACAATAGTCTTCAAATATTTAGGCAACTGGCATGAGGGTAAACAAATCAACTTACCAAAGACTGAAGTGGCGTTTTCCTTCTCTTCTCTCTCTTTTCCTTCCTCTCTTTTTGTTACCCACCTTTCATTTCCTGTGGCCTCCTTCCCTTCATTCCTCTTTTTTTTTAACTTCTGCTCAGCGCTGTTTAGAGCATAAGGTCGATGTATGTTGTAGACGAGCCTCACTCACTAAGAGACATCCTCTTGAATGACTGAATGAAGGCGTGGATGTTATCACACGGTGTTGTGCCAAGTGGTGGGAATGTGGAGGATGAGAGGCTGAGTCTAGAGGAGACAAGTCAGGAGTCTGTCCGGCCGTTTGTGGAGGAGATGGGATTACAGCAGATGAATGCACAGGAGCTTGAGAAGGTCGACAACATCTGCTGTTGGGAGGCGGTGGCCGTCAGAAAAGTCCTCTTGGAGTTTGTGGTGATTTAGCTGCATCTCAAGTCATAATCAGGCATCAGTCAGATGAGGGGGTGGGGAAAGTGCCTTGAGTGGGACCAGATATGCAGAAAAGCCTGGAAGCTGGTGTCGAGATGCAGGATGTGACCCCAAACTCTCTCTGCTCTGCCTGTGGGAAAGCTTGGAGCAGGAGTGAGGGGACATGATGCTAGGGGACCTCTGAGGTGGGATGCATGACAATAGGTTTTACCTGGAAGGTTAGGACACTGGATGGGTTTTAAACAGGAGGGTGACTTTGGGAGGTGTGCGAACAGTGGCTTTGATGGGGAAGAGGAAATACTCTTCAGTAGATTAGATGAAATGGCTGAGAGGATCAGACTGAAGCTGAAACTTGGGTAGTTACGGTAGAGAGTGGGTTTGAAGAGAGCTGGGACGTGGACTTAGTTGACTAGATAGAAGATGCTGCCATGTCCATTGGACTGTGGATTTCTTCAGTAACTGATACAATGTGCTATCTTCATATCCTACATTAGTATCTAGTACCTACCATGCTTTAATTTTTTAGTACCGATTGCTTAATGAGTTTTTATTTAATGAGTTATATAATTGTAGTAGCCTACACATCATATTTTGTGGGAGCACTAGTTGTCGTCCAATATCTGTTTCTCTTTTAGAAAAAGAACTCTGACTTGAAGCTGATTACGTTGCTTTCCAGCTTTTAAGAAATGCATTTCCCAGTGTCCTCATAGAGATGTGGTGTCACTGTGTGACTTAGTTGTTAACTGGAAGTTCAAGAAAGTCTCCTGCTGTCCCAGGCCCCCTTCCTGCTATCTGGAATGCAAATGCTGCCAGTTCTGTGGTGGGGTGGGGGAGCAGAACCGGAGAAAGTCTCCCTTTGACTGTGAAGCTGCCTATCGGTCCTAGATTGATTTGGGCAAGAAACACACTTCTATTGAAGCTACTTCTTTAAAGTTTAATATTCTGGAGAAGTGTAGCTAAAGATAATCCAAAAAGAAATACCTAGAAATTGCCTTTATATACACAATCTCCTTTGACATTCATAATAGTCCTGTGTACCATTAATTCATCCATATCAGACAGGGGAAAAGGCTGAGACTCAGAAGAACCATTTGATTTCCTTACCCTAAGTACCACTTGAGTCTCCTGACAGTTCAGCCCTCTTTTCTGCCAGGTGACAACAAATGCCTGCTACACTGAGTCACCTGAACCAGGCTGTGTTCACATACTCGCTTTGAGTTGAGTTTCATGGTTCCTGTTTAACATCTTATGGCTTCCTTGGGATAAGTAAACCAGTTCCATCTATTGTCTCTATACACACACACACACACACACACACACACACACACACACACACACAGCCGACTCTCCATGTCCATTAACCACCTATGTCTAAAAAATGGAGTAGTCCTATGATTGTTGTGCTTGTACTTAAAATACATAAATTATGCTTGTGACACCATTCTGCAATTTAATAATTATTTACATGGCATTTGTGTTGTCTTAGTAAGTATAGGTAACAGAGAGATGATTTAAAGAGGAAGGATAGTCACAGGCCATTTGCAAATATGTCACACTTTCTGTAAGGGACTTGCACATCTTTGGCTTATAGTATTCACAAAGGCTCCCTAGGATGCTGAAGACAAGTTGTACGTGTATAAATAGACAGTTGGGCGTTGTGGTAATCCTGACATTTGAAGGATAAGGCAGGAGGATTATAAATTTGAGGCCAGTCTGAACTACCTAGGAGTTCAAGGCAGACTCAAGCAACCCAGCGAGACCCTTTCTTAGACAAAATAAACAACCTAACACAGCGGTCCTAACCTGGTTGGCTTCATCAGGTACTTGTGAAAATCTTACGGAACTCTCAGGCTATACCAAATGTAGGAGAAGTAAAGCCATCCACACCCTGCCCCATAGGAGCTTGTGTTGACTTTTCAGAGTTCGGAAGAATTTCTTTACCTTCTAATTACAAGATGATGGTGTGCTAAAGGAAGCACGAATTCATTGGGCTACTCAGAGCAAGCCCACATGCCCTCAGCGATGGTGCCTTCCAATCATAAGCCTGTGTCGTGTGGTGTCATTAACAGTTGTGATATGATTTAGGTTTTTGTTCTGTCTGTTAACTGGCACATCTCACCTGTTATGTTTAAGTACCTCGCTATGGCCTTGTGGCATGACCTAAAGCTTCCGCAACTGTTTGAAGCTTAAGGAGCTCATCAGTTGAAAACTGAAAGGGGCTTGTTAAGGGGTTCACTTAGAGATTAACTTTCTCTGTGCCTTTCTGCAATAGGTACAAGCAACAGACAACTCTAACATTTACCACTTCTGCTTTTCAAACACTTTTAAATGTGTAACATATAACAATGACTTTATTCTTTCAACTCTACAAAATAGGAGTATATGTATTTTATGGACGAAGCTACTGAAGTTTGAAGTTACACTCTTTACTTGAATTTAACACAGTGTGTAGGAGTGTTGGGCTCAAATCCATCCAGCTCTATATGGCTCTAAGGCTCCCCATTGGGCTCTCCTGCCTCCTTGGGTAGTTTCTGGTCTGTATACTCATAGCATGTTCCTACTGAGCCTTACAGCAGGATCAGACCACCTAGCTCTCTAGCATTCACTCATGGAAAGAGTGGTGAGCACTGGTAAATTATTATGAATGGTGGTTCCATGGCAAATGTTAGTAGTGATTGTAGCAAGATTTCTTGACTTACTATTAATTATGAAAGCCTGGCCTTAGCTTAGGCTTTTTTCCAACCAGCTCTTAAAAGTTAATTAACCCATGTTTTAAATCTATGTTCTGCCAGGTTACACAGTTACCTCTCCTCATATGGCAAGTATGACTTGCTTTGAGTCTGCTGGCAAAATTCATGCACCTAGATTCTTCCTCCTCTTCCCCTCTTCCCTGGAAATCCTACCTATCCTCTCCTGCCTAACTATTGGCTGTTAAGCTCTTTATTAAATCGATGATGGTAATATATCTTCACACAGTGTACAAATAACCAACAAGTAATCTCTTACATTTAGTATTTTCTTGATATCACGTTTGCTTGAGGAAATGGCCTATTTTGTTAACTTGAGAAAACCAACTGCAATTTGTGTTATTTTCTTAGTAAAAGAAAAAAATACTCAACCTTCAATTTCCAAAAATCAAACAATGGAAGTTGCTTTCAGAGCCTCTGAGAACCAGACATGCCCGGAGAGGCTTTTACTCCCCTTTGCGGTTTTCAGCTCATTCACTTCCTGGGTCTTGGGGCACAGGTTTGATGAGATCAGTACATATGAAGGACAGTCCCTTTTAGGAGACTATTGGGTTTCAGAGTAGTTGACCCAATAGCAAACTGATCTTGAGATGTTGAAGCACAGTTGAGTGACGGCAATTGAGGCAACCATGCTACAGAGGGTTTGGAGTCAGATTTAGAGTCGAACTTGTTATCTCTTATTGTGAGACCTTGGGCAAGTCATCAAACTTTTCACAACCTCTTTAATACGGGATATGAGTGTCATTGACTGTTATGCTGGAGTTTTAATGCAGTACCTACCACCAAATGCTGGACAACTGTCACTCACAACCCTTATCTTTCTGTTCTCCGTACTCTACCATACAGTGTCTCAGGTGTGATTGAAACTAGCGATCTCCTTCCTAAGTTGTCATACAAGCAGATGGGCATGAAATGAACAGCAATCAGAGATGCTGCCCCGCTGGTTCAGTTACCCGGAACTGTCAGAGCAACAGCTAGAATCCCCTTCGTTAAATGTAAATCTGTGCATGTCGAGTCTGTACCACCAGGTCTGTGCATGCTGCTCTCAGAAGTGGCAGGGTATACCCAGCTCGGCATGTTGCCTTAGCCATCACCATGGCTTTTAATTATAACAGCCTGTTCGATGCTGAAGCTTCAAATTTGCATAGGGTTAAGAAGATGCCAAGGTCTATATAATTCTTACTGGCCAGTCTCGGAGAGGGAGTATGGGCTACGTCAGGTCTTCACCAAGCCAGCTAGGCTGAGGTGAAGTTTTAGACTCGAAGAAAATAAAAGCTGAATAAGTTTCTTAGGGTGTTATGTGTCCTGCAAAAGGTGACATTTGTCTCCAGGCTCAGCCAAGCAGGTCTAATCTAGAGCCTTCGGATTCTTTTTGACATTGTTTGCCATTTTGGGATGACTTGGTTTTTGTTTTCTGTTTTCCTTTGGTTCTTGTTACTGTTGTTTGGTTGCCTCTGAAAACATCTCAGTAGAGAAATTCAGTGATGTTGCTTTGAGTTCCTCAAGTTTTCTCTTTCATTTCTTGCATTACATATGGCAGGCTAATCTTAACTGGAAAGTGACCAGACATTGAACAGTGAGGCTGAAGATTCTAACCACAGGTCAGTTTCACGGGCCAGATGCTACTGCCTGCCAGAGAGCCCTTCACATCTGTTTTCTAATGACCTTTATTCTCCAAAATTACATGGTTGCTCTCTCCTTGGATTAGGTTACGCCTCATCTGATTGGGTTCTCTAGATCTCTGTGAGATGTTACTTAGCTACATCAGGTTTTAGATTTTCTAAAATTAGATCTTAGGGGGACTTGCTGTTTAGGAGACGCTCAGCCTAAATGAATTGCTCTAATTAAAGGGCTTGGGACGGTGCTGGGTGCACAGTAAGCACCCAGCAAACGTAGCCATTCCAGTGGTGGTGATTATCCCGGCCTTTTGTGAAACTCGGTAGGTCAGCTCTATCCAACTATGGAAATGAGTATTAGACATTCCCACTCCTTCTTGAGAAATGCTGTCACCAGAAGCCAGGCTGACAAGAGATGGTAGGTGACACATTGAAGACACTATCTTACAGGGGAAAATGGATAGGGTCCCTTGTACCTCCTGTCAGTCATCCATCCCCTGGATCTTCATCTGCTTTATTGTACTCACTCACCATTTCCAGTATTCCATTCAGTACCCAGCATGTGGGAGACTTTCTGTTAGCACTGAGCTGACCTAAAGCGACCTTCCCAGCCTTCAATCTGCAGTTTATTACTTATGACACATTACCACTAGAATCAGTGATAAAGTCAGCTTCATCTTGGCTCCCTCATTCAGGATTGTAAAGGGTAGTGAGACTGTAGGATGTGATGAGCCCTTGTGACGTTTGGGTACCTGTGAACTGGCAGTGTGCTACAACATTTTATGTGCTGTCCTTGTTTTCTGTCTATTGTTGTGATAAAGACCACAACCAAAAGCAACTTGGTCAGAAAAGAGTTTATTTGGCTTTCACGTCCCAATTGAAGCCCATCATTGAAGGAAGCCGCAGCTGGAATGAAAGAGGGCAGGAACCTGGAAGCAGGAGCTGAAGCAGAGACTGCATAGGAACGCTGTTTCCTAGCTTGCTCTCCATAGCTGGCTTGGGGTTGCTTTTTGGACACAAAGATCACCTGCCATGGGGTAGCAGTGGGATGGGCCCTTCCACATCACCCATGAAACTACTCCACCCCAGATTTGCCTACCAGTCAGTCTGATGGAAGCACTTTCCCAGTTGGGATTCTGTTTTCCCAAATGACCCTGGCTTCTGTCAACTTGATTTTAGAAAAGTAACCAGCACCTGTGCAGGCGTTCACGTGAAAACAGAGTACAGAGCTCCACAAGGTATCCCGGAAAATAAATTAGATGGAAGTAAGTTTAAGTAGCATCTCTTAGAAATGATGCCTAAGTTTCTGATGGTTTCATGTTGTACTTTATGGGCTTCAGAAATCAGTAGGGTTCTCAGGGGAGACTCCCTCTCCCCTCCTCTTCTCTCCCCATTGCTGTGTGTATGTGCATGTGCGTGTGCGTGTGCGTGTGCGTGTGCGTGTGCGTGTGCGTGTGCGTGTGCGTGTGCGTGTGTGTGTGTGTGTGTGTACACACACCCGCATGCATGTGCACATGAGTACATGCATAGTTTAACATCTGTTTATAATTTACAGGTAGATGGCAAGAATATTTTCCATCATATCAAGAGAAGTAAAAGTAATTATATCTGACCTTGTGATTTGCTTTGGGATAGGGATATTTAAGACAGAGATTCACAGTGTAATCCAAACTGGTCTTGAACTTGTGAACCTCCTGCCTCAGCTTCCTGAGTACTGAGATTGTAGGCATGCACGGCTACACATACCTGGCTTCCAGTAATTCACTTTGTGGAATCTGTTCTGGAGAAATGTTTGAGAATTTAGATAACAATTTGTGAATGATAAAGTTATTAGTAGTGTGCTATTTATGGTGCCAGAAAATGAAATAAGTGCAATCTCAGCTATTTGAAAGTGCATAGAGAAGTAGAGGAAATAACCCCAAATGATTGTGTATTTCTAGATGGTGAGATAACAAAATATTCTTATTCTCTTGTTGACAGTTAAGGGATTTGGGAATGGGCAACAAGTATTTTCATATGAGAAACTACATTTAAAATCTTAAACTTTACTTAAAGTAGATTTGTTCTACTGACTTATAGAAACATCAGCACTAATTTCTTTGTTGCACAGAAAATGTCATGCCAGAAGTGAGAGGAATCAGTGTATTCTCTCCCAGAGTGTGTTGACATACCTACTTGTCCAGTGCTTGGCAGGAAGACCTGTTCTGAACAGTCTTAACTATGGACCCATTGAGATACGTGCTGGGAATCTTATCTGTGGCCCTGTGGTTTTTGTGGAAAAAGAGATATTTCTTTGCAATTCATGTTTTCTTTTCCTTTCCCATAGATTCCCCTGTCTCTCATGGTCGAATCTTCTCTTGAATACTAGAATGTCACCTGGGACATGCGGGATGTCATTAATGTCTCTTTAATGCCTGGGTGTTACTACTAACAAGGTGATTTCTGATCTGTTCATCCTCAGGGTCTTCCTGAGCTACAAACTCATACAACCAGTTGTCAGCTAGATAGTTTTCTCCGGGGATCCTTAACAGCCATCTAAAACTCCCGACTAGTCCAAACTTGACTTTTATGTCCCTCCTGCCCCCAAACCAACTGTCCTTCCTATGCCGCGTGTCTCTGTAGACAGCTTGATGGTTGCCGTTGTCTGAGCCAGGAATCCGCTCCTACATCCCCTCTCCTGGAACATGTAGCTGTATTGACTCCCCTCTTCCATGGACGTGGTTTAGTTTGGAGCCCATCTATTCTCCCTAACCTCTGTTTTTAATTTTTCCCAGGCTCTCTATTGTTGCTACTAATTTCTCCCATTCCCATAAAAACGTGTTCCTGATTGAAATGGTGGGCCTGCCTGTCCTCTGTGTCGCAGCTCCTATCTGGATGCCCACTGTCCTCGAAGGACACCAAAGTCCCTTTCATCTCCTCCTACTGACTCCTGTAGTCTCAGTGTCTCCCCATTCCTTAAATCACTCTAAAGTACTCTCTTTATTCCCATGAGATATTCTGCTTCTTTTATGACCCTATAGTGACACATCTTTGTCTAAAATGTTCCTCTTTTCATCTTCCTTCCTCATCTCATTCATCATTTATCTGGACCATCTTATTTCATACTTTAGATCATGATTCATCTGTTACTTCCTCAGTGGATGTTTCTTGAACTCCCATGTCTAGGTTGAATAGTTTTTAACTATCAACTTGACATATTCTAGAATCACTAAGTATCAACAGGGGACTTGCCTGGATCAGACTGGCCCATGGGTAGTCCGGGGACTGTCTTGGTGGCTGAGACGGGAAGACTCAGTTTGAATGGAGTGGTCCCTTTCCTAGACTAGGCCTGAGGGTATCAAAGTAAAGAAAGCCAGCTGAGCACAGCAGCGCTCAAGCAGGTATCATGGGTACAGTTGTTTCTTTCTGCCCTTGACTGTGGATGTGGTCTGACAAACTGTCTCAAACCCCTGCCTCCAAGACTTCCCTGGAATGATGCCTGAGCCTGGAATTGTAAACCAAATAAATCCTCTGTCCCCTGTTGCCTTTGGTCAGTGTGTTTTAATCCCAGTGACAGAAATGAAATGGAAACAAACATCCCTCCTCTCTGCTTCCCTGACCTCCATCCTACCTCATATTGCCTGGGCTGTTTTCCTGCACCCGAAGACCTTGTACTCCAGTAGAACAGAGCCCTTCACAGTTCATGTTTCTAGAATCTAAAACAGTAAGAGATAGTTGTAGGTACTTAGTAAATAATGATGGAAAGGATTTTTTGTTTCTTTATGTTACATTAATTTGTCAGGAAAATAAGTTTGTAATAAGTAGTAATTGATGAATAATAATAAGGAGTTATATTGTGAATTTAGTCCTTCCTGGGACTGTAGTTGGACTTTTTCATCAGGACTGCAAGATCACAAATAATGACATGGAGACTTATTATTCTGAAAGCTCAGCTGATAGCTTAGCCTTGTTTCTAACTAGCTCTTATAACTTAACCCATTTCTGTTAATTTACATTCTGTCTTGGAGCTTTATTACATCTTCATAGTGGTCATCGTGCTCACTCTGCACCTCATGGCATCTCCACCATTCTTTTTCCCAGCCTCCTCTGTGCCTGGAAATCTTGCCTAGCTATTGGCTGTTCTGCTCTTTGTTAAACCAATTAGAGAGACATATCATTGCAGTGTACAAAAAGATTATTCTACAACATGGGACCAAACACTGGATGTGACTCTTTCTTAGAAAGTTCTCCAACCTCACCTCCCGATTGATCCCAGCTGGTCCCTCCTCTAATCTCTAGGCTCTGCCTGAATGTGCCAAAATTCTAAGGTCAGTCACATTTAAAAATCTAAAACACTAATAAAAACAAGCAGGCCTGCCATGCAAGATTATGATCAGAAAAGGGGAGTGACCAAATAAGAATAACAGCTCACATTCACTGAGAAGTTCTTGTGTGGAAGCATCTTCTAACATCTTCACATGAATAAGTTTGTCCCAGCAATGTTATAAGTTGAATATAATCTTTCTCATCATCCACATGAGAAATCAGAGGTTCAGAGATGTGGCCAGCTTCTGGACTCAACAGACAGTGGAAAACCAGCTTGGGGAGTCAGTCTAGTTCCACATACCCACCACCTCACTTGATGGGCTATAAAGAACATTTAACTCTAGCCAACAAGGCTATTGAGTTGTCCTCATCTTCCCCCTCCTGTTCTTTCCCCATCCTCCTCTTTTCCCCTCTTCTTCCTCCCTTCCTAAGACACTGTCTTCCAATTGCTCTAGGATCCAGTCTAGTCTGATCTCACCCTTATTTCTAGAGTAGATGTTTATATTCTTTATGAAAGGCAGTCCAGTGATTGAAAAAGTGGCCTCCAAATTCAGAACCCGTGCTTAAACCACAGCTCTGCCACTAACTTCGTATTTGACTTCAGGCAGGTTATTTCCCACACCTTCCCATCTACACAGTGTAGACAACGACACTACTACATGACCACAGGCTGCTGCATGGGGCTAACATGTGTGACACACTCAAAACAACACTTGGCTGGAAACAAGCACTGTTGGCACCCGTGTTTTGCAATTCGAGATAATCCTATTAATATTTGCTCAATGCAGCATTGTGGCGTTTTAAGTTCCAGGGTAACTAATAAAGGTGCTGTAGAAACCTACCAGTATTTTCAACTCATACAGACTTTAAATATGTATCCTATATAAAATATCACACAGGAAGATAGAAATAAATCACCCGCAAAACCTCACTTGAAAGCTGCTCATGAATCACGTAAAAGTGAGGCCAAGTTTAAAGATTGCTGTACAGATTGGGTTAAAGCCTTCCTTGTAAGCTCCTAATGAGGGGCTCTGGAAGGGCCGGTCCTGCAGTGTGTGTGGTCACTGGAATCAGGCGCTTTATCTACCTGAAGCATGTGAGTAGGAGGAACTGATTCAGGCTCAGAGCAAGTCAGCAGATGATGAAGCCTTTGTTCTCAGGTTCATCCAGAGGCTGGGAGGAAACACACCCTGGCTTCTCCATCCCCAGCATCCATAGTTTTCTCTTCCACTTTTTCTGGTTTTGCTTATAATTTTCTAGCCCGTGTATTAGTAGAACCTGACCATGTATCTCAAGGACCCAGGTTACAAGGCATTTCCTTCTTGAAGTTGATTCTGAGTCCCTCAGCTGCCTACATCTTCCATCTTTGGGCTATGTTGACCTCTCATGTTGATCTTGGACCTTGTTAGTATATTTACAGGGTGTTTGCCCTGACTCTGGCTCCCAAACACTACCTATTTCCCAACCCATTCTTTCACTTGACCCTTAAGACAGTTTTGTGAGGCCAGCGTTCTCATATCCATTTTCCTGACAAGTAACCAAGGCTCAAGTGAAGTATGCCGCAAGGCACAAAGCCACACCAGAGGGGCTGGAGAGATGGCTTAGCAGGTAAGAGTACTGGCTGCTAATCCAGAGGACCTGGGTTCATTTCCCAGTACCCACATGGCGGCTCACAACCTTCTGTAAGTCCAGTCCCAGGGGATCCAATGCCCTCTTCTGGACCTACTCAGGCACTGTATGTGGGGTATACAGATAGACATTTAGGCAAAACACGTGTGTGTGTGTGTGTGTGTGTGTGTGTGTGTGTACATGTATTCTATTTTAAATAAATATTTACATACACACATATAAATGAAATCTCATAGAAAAATTAAAAAAAAAATCAAGGCCAAGGCCAATTCCAATTCTGGAGCCTTCTGCCCTTCACCCCAGGCTTCCTCTCTGAAGTCAAGTGCCATGTGCTGCTCTATCTTATGTCTCTATCTAGTGTCTAGATACTTGGTTCAATGTGTTTTTATATTCAGCTTCTTTATTGACCCAGCAAAATGGCATGACTCACACACCAGCATTAAAATAATGTAGAAATGTCTAAAGAAGGAGTGCTTCCTTAATAAGATAGGATGTGATAGAGCTCACAAACCCAGATGCCAGCAAGGGCGGGCAGCAACAGAAGAACAAGGCAGAAGGTTGAGCCTGAGCCACTGAGGGGTGATGAAGCCTCTCTCTAATGGGTAAGCTCACGCTGTCCAGTGGGAGTGACCACCAGCTAACTATTTGTTGTCCGTTGCTGTGCTGGGATACAAGCTTTGTATTATGGCTTTTTTTCTTTCTTCAAGGAAAACAGAAAATTTGGGCTTACTGGTACTGTTTCTTCATCGTCAAGGTTGGCAGTTATTTTAGTTTAAAAAAAAAAAAAGACTGCAAAGCGAAAAAACATGTGGTTTGTGTGATTACCATGTGTCACCTTGAAAAGCTGCATGCCAAACTGAAATGCAGCCCAGAGGTCCATACTTTCAAGGCAGGAAAGCCAGTACTATGGAGAGGTAAAGCCGCTTTTCCTCCTCCTGCTCCTCATTAGCCAGGATATCGGTGTCACTGGCCAGGAGGCTGGCCTAACTTGGCAGCTATCCCTGGGACACCTTCTGGCCCCATTTGCTCCATTTGCTTGCCCATCCTGCCAGAAGTGCCTGACCTGTACCCTTCCCACAGAGTTCCCTGTTCTGGACCCTGCTCTCTATCTAATTCAGATGGCCAGCTTCACTGCGATGAGTTAAGATGCACAGATGGCAGAAAGCCAATGTAGCCTTGGGGCTGGCTGTCCGGTATATTGATGTCTTTGCTGCCTTGGGAAGCTCTCACCCTGACAAGGTGGTGTCTGTGAGAGTGAAGTTCTGCCTTGGGACCTCTGGCCAGGTCCTGGGGGAAGTTAGAGGCCAGGGAAGACTTTATCAAAGATCTTCAGGAGCAGAATCCATGATGACCTACTGGGAATTCTCTTCTTAGCTTCGTGATTTGGTTACTACAAATAAATAACAATAATGGCTGGTGAGTGTTGGGGGATATTTGATCCCACTGTGTGGAATGTGTCGATGTTTTACCTTGCCTGCCTAGGCACCTTCTGACTAGTTTAATAAAGAGTTGAATGGCCAATAGCTAGGCAAAAGAGGATAGATGGGACTTCTGGAGAGAGAGATAGGAACTCAAGGAGAAATCTGAGAAGTAGGGAATTTGCCAAGGAGACACTGAAGAAGTCGGATATACAGTATGGAGGAGAGGTAACAGCCATGTGGCAAAACATAGACTAATATAAATGGGTTAATTTAAGTGATAAGAGCTAGTTGGATACAAGCCTAAGCTAAGGCCAAGCTTTCATAGTTATAGGAAGTCTTTGTGTCATTATTTAGGAGCTGGTGGTCTAAAGAAAGTCTGGCAACAGGTGACCACTATATGCTTGTATCAGAGTATCATGTCTCTGGTGTTGGGCCCATGGTAGCTTGAGGTGTGATTTAAGAACTATCAGTTCTGTTATCGCCATCAATCTTTCCAAAGGATGTTTCGGGCACTACATGGATGAATATTTTTTAAATTTCAAAATTTTTTGTTTGTTTAACTTTTATACAGCACTTGTGTGTTTCATTAACTCATAATTTTATGAGTTGCATTGCTTGATAGCCAGATTCATTTAAATAAAAACGGTGAATCAACTTAGGAGAGAATAATAAAGAAATCTTAGTTCCAGAAATAAAAATCATCAAGCGTCAGCAGCTAATATTTGGGGAGCATTTAGATGGCTGAAGATTCTCTGAGCAGGGGCTGAAGATGAATTAATGTGGAACTAAGTTCTCCTTGGCCCATCTGCCTTTGGGCACATATCTTTTTCTCTTAGTCGGAGTCTCACTCTCAGAAAAAAATGAAAGTATTAAAAACCAGTTTTGTTGTGCTGTGGTGAAAGTCTTTTGAGAAACTATAAATGAAAAATTGAGTTCTGAGTGGTCAGGAAATACTGTTGAATGTGAACATTACTGGAGTCTCCCTGGAAGTTTAATTGAACATGCATGTTTCATGTGGACAGTACGTGATCCTCCCCTAGAATAGGTTAGAAATACGAGCTGCTATTTTCTCCTTCCTCTTTCTCTATTTGCCAGATAACAGAGGGGCAGCACCCTGGATGGAGAGTGTGAATATTTGGCTTCTAGTTTGAGTCTGTGCTACCTCCAAAGAGACAAACCATGCCTCAGTGTGCTCCAGTTTTTATAAGCTGGAAAGTGAGTTTGAACTAATAGATTTTCCTTGGGTTTCCCAGCATTCTCTTTGCTCCAGTGCTATTTCCCCATCCATGTAAAATATAGAAGCTCCCAAGGCACGTTTAATGTCACTTAGCTCCGTAGGTCAACTACTCTAGGGTCACCCAACCTACTGGTTCACTTTCAAGCCTTCGTGTGGCGAGGCAAATGGATGCTGAAACTAAAGGACTAGCAGAAAAGAAAAAGAAAAATGGAAGATACTAGAACAGGAAATCTGGAGCCTCCTCAGCTAGAGACAGCCCCCACATGAATAAAGGTTGCTTCTATTTTTTAGCAGTGCCGAGCAGCTCACAGTGGAATCGCACCAACGTTAGACTGGAGATGGAGACATGACTAGTTGCATCTATTTCTTCCTCTAATAGAAGCAGTAATGGCTCTGGATTCTTCAAGCCAATCTTCAGTGTCTGACAAAATAAATTAATAGGTGAGGTGGCATGGTTACCTGGTAGATAGCTCTAGGGAGCCAGCTTTTTTCAGGTCAGCTCTTTCAGTCCAGCGGCTGTCCAGAAATGTTTTTCTCATGCTGGAAGTATAAAACAGAAAAAATGGGATAGTGAAATTGCTGAACACACACGAAGTGGTGCCATAGTGTCCCCACCCTGTGCCAAAGCAAATTTCTGAGCCTTATGTAATTTCTCCTTGGCTGCAAGGTCTCATGATCTTGTCTGAGGTCGATGCAGTGGGCGCTGCCTTAGCCATATCCTGCCTAGCCCTCCCTTGGTGGGTGACATCTTGTAGGCATTAGGGACCCATGATTGTGATTGATGAGAGCAAATTGTATCACTTCAGCTCACATCCAGTGTCCAGTCATCTTCCCAAATTCATGCTGGGGGGATTGCTAAAACAGATAGTGTTTATTGGCAGCCGAGTAAGTCACAAACTTGCAAAGGCACATTCGTTCATTTGGAAAATATTTGTGATCATTCCCTGGGCCAAGAGCACTATGGGGAATCTTTTAAAAATGTATTTTATATGGTTTAAAAAAATATATGGTAGGGCTTTTGCTCTTGAGGAATTTACAGCTCTTTGGTGATCAGGGCGGGGGAGGGACATGTTTGCAAGTTGAAGAATCAGACAATACAGCAGTAGCAGGGGTGTCAGGAGATAATGCCATGGAGAATGGCACATGGTAGGTGACAGTGCCTAATCTTCCCCCATTCCTGATGGAGAAATGAAAGGCAGAAAGGAGGAGGAGACCAGCCAGGAGTGGGAAGACGGGGGCTTGGATCTGAGGCCCTTTGTAAACTGTCTCTGTAATGCTTAGTCGTGACATTTAGGCGTTGAGGAAATTGTAGATGTTAGAGGAGGAGAGGTGAGCCCTTAGAATTAAGGAAGGAAGGGAGGGAGGGAGGGAGGGAGGGAGGAAGGAAGGAAGAGGGGGAGGGAGGAAGGGAGAAAGGAGGGAAGAAAGGAAGGAAGAGGGGGAGAGAGGAAGGAAGGAAGGAAAAAAGAAAGGAAGGAAGGAAGGAAGGAAGGAAGGAAGGAAGAAAGAAAGAAAGAAAGAAAGAAAGAAAGAAAGAAAGAAAGAAAGAAAGAAAGAAAGAAAGAAAGGAAAAGAGAAAGGAAGAAAGGATAGGAAATGCCAGTATTACTTCAGGATAGAACCCATGAGATGCAACAACTTGGCTGAGGAAATGAAATGCATGTATCTTGCCACTGAATGGCCATATCCTGAGTTTAACTGGATGTATACACTGTTAGGTTTGGATATGGACTATTCTTCACAGCCTCATGTTTTGAGCACTCGGCCCCCTGCACATGAAACTAGTTTGAAGAAGTAATGAGTGATGATAACTTGTCCTGGTTCCTACCTGCTTACTCTGCTTCCTAGTCTGAGCCATGTGAGCAGGCACTCAACACACTGCCACTGCCATGAACTGGGGCACTCCACCATACTGTCCTACTCTACTGGTTGATGTTCCTCTGAAATGATGAGCTAAAATAAAGTATTTCTCACTTAAACAGTTTTTGTTGGGCATTTTGGTCATAATGTCATAAAATGACTGTTATTAAGCTATGGTACTATAAAATGGTCATCTGCTTCCACTATTTGAGAGAAATTTCTAGGATATGGAGAATATAGATCCTGTATCATCAGTGTCATCTTTTTTCAACCATTTGGTTTAGTTCTCATTATTCCTAAAGGGAGCGGCGTACAATGCACAAAGGGAGTAAGCTGCCACTCAGCAGCTTTTTTTTTTTTTTTTTTTTTTTTTTGGTTTTTCGAGACAGGGTTTCTCTGTGTAGCTTTGCGCCTTTCCTGGAGCTCACTTGGTAGCCCAGGCTGGCCTCGAACTCACAGAGATCCACCTGGCTCTGCCTCCCAAGTGCTGGGATTAAAGGCGTGAGCCACCACCGCCCGGCTCAGCAGCTTTTAAGAAGCTCTCTTTTCTGTCTTTCCTCATCATTAAACTGGACATCATTAAACTGACCATATGGAATTTTTCATTACATGAGGCACTGTAATGGCATCCTCAGCTGTCTCCTGGGGTGCTTCATCTTGCTCTATTAGTCAGCTTTGTGTCACTATCATAAATACTGAGGCAACTACCTCCATACAGAAAAGTGAAATAAGCTCTCAGTTTTCATGGTCCAAGTCCAGTACCATGACTACCATTTGCTTGCATCACAGGTGTGGGCCCTGGGTGATAATTGCAATATTGTACGTAGAAGCAAGTGTCCTCATCTTAAGCAGGAACCAGAGACTGGGAAGAAGAAGTCTCATGGTCACCTTTTAGGGCATACCCCACTGACCTAAGGACATTCCACTAGACTTTGCCTCTTAAAATTCCACAGTACATTCCCCTTCCATCACCCTTGGGATCATACCATTACTTGGATTTTTAGAGTACACTCAAAAGTATGCCCCAAAGTGATCTCCATTGTCATAATCAATCACTATGTGGTTCTGTTGCGCCTTTCCCTGATTCTGATGCTATTCTACTGTTTAAATCTGCTTTTTTTGCCCTCAGATCTTAATAGTGCTAATGTTTAGACTTGCAAGATACTGCCATTGTCATTGATGATTGCTCTGTTCAACTTTCATACATTCAGCGCCTTAGGAATTGTCAATCGCTGCACCTTCATGTTACAGATGAGAACACTGAAATCGGGAGGTGCTCCTTGTCCATCTATGGTGGGTGAATACAGATGTGGAGGTGCTCTTTGTCCATCTGTGGTCAGTGAATACAGATGTGGAGGTGATCTTTGTCCATCTGTGGTGGGTGAATACAGATGTGGAGGTGCTCTTTTTGTCCATCTGTGGTGGGTCCATACAGGTATGGAGGTGGTCTTTGTCCATCTGTGGTGGGTGCATACAGGTATGAACATGTTCCTTGTTCATCTGTGGTAGGTAAATACAGATAGAGAGGTGCTGTTTATCCATCTGTGGTGGGTCCATACATATATGGAGGTGCTTCTTGTCCATCTGTGGGGGGTACACACTAGAGCTCTTCTGGTTAATAGCTTGCTAAAATTAGATAACTAGAATCTTGACTTAATCTTTTAATTTTGCATATAGAGAGAGGATATGGAAAATAAACAGTCAATCTGTCATTTATAGAAAATTTTATCAGTTAGATATTTATTGAATGAGGTTTCAGGAAACTGTTTGTGAAGAGTTTCCCTTATTGGCAAAGTATTCCCTATAAGTCATGTTGATGGAGGTAGTGACAGAATAAGGTGATATTAATATAGACAGTGACTGTGTTGGATGGGTAGTTTTGGTTTCAAGAATAGTTGTGCTTTTATTGGGCACCAACTGTGTACCAGGTCATTTCTATACTTTTCTGCTGAAAGTTCAATATGACAAGGATAACATTAACTTCACAGATTATTGTGTCTGTAGTTTCCAAACCCAATGGCTGGTAAATAGTAGGTACTCTGTAGATAACTACAAAATGTTATAATGTTGATGGAACATTGGACTTGATCACTAAAAGTTGGTTTTTATTGTATGATCTAGATATTTTTCTTGTTGTTATATGAACCAGAAAAAAAAGTACATAGAGTACATTTGCATTAGTTCCTTTAGCATTGTGGGTGGTAGGTGGGAATCAAAAGATCTGGACAACCATGTATATCAGTCAGGATTACCCAGAAACCTATGGATGTGTGTATGTAGTTGTGTTTGTGCGTGTGTGTGTGTGTGTGTGTGTGTGTGTGTGTGTGTGTGTATAGGTTATTGGTTCACATAGCTATGGGAGCTGGCAACTCTGAAATATTCAGAGTGGGCATCAGGCCAGAGACCAGGGAAGAGCAGTTTGAATTAAAATGAGTCTGCTGGCCAATGCCCCTCTTTCTTCTAGGGTGGCTAGTCCTTTGTTCTACTCAAGCCTTGAACCTATTGGATAAGGACCACCTATATGGTGGAACTGGTCTTCTCAACCTAAAATCCATCCATTTCAATCTAATCCAAAAACATGCTCATAAGAACCTTTGAGCACTATGGGCCAGCCACATTGACATGGAAAATTAGCCACCACATGACACCTGAAAATTATATTGGTAAATTTTAGTAGATGATGATCCTGGGATTGTAGCATGAATTCTAATTGGTCTTAATAAAAACCTAGAGTCAGGGTGAAAGCTAAAAGATCAGAGAAGCAGAGCAGCCAGCCACTGGAAAGACTTCTTACCTCTACCAAATCCTCAGCCTGAAAGGGCCCAACTCCTGTCTCCACCCCACCTTATTAATTCCTCTCTCTGCCCAGCCATATCACTTCCTGTTTCCTCCTCCCAAGTGCTGGGATTAAAGGTGTGTGCCACCATTGCCTGGCCTCTAGTGGCTTGCCCCACATTCTGATCTCCAGGCAAGTTTAATTTGTTAGACACAAACAAAATATTACCACATGGGGTATTTAATCAAATAATTGTTCTAAGAGAAAAGGAAATGGTATGTTGAAAAGAGTTCAGTGGGACATTTCAATGAAGGTGTTTCTTTCAATGGAGGACAATGTTGAGGAATGAGTAAGGGCAGAGAGGTGTACAAAGACTAGCAGCTGGCCTGAAGGATAAGGCAATAGAGTGAGGTGGTTGGAACCCAGTGGAACTAGAGCCACAGAAGAACATTCTAGTACATGATAGAACCATAAAGAAATGAGCCTCCCACTAAATTCTTAGAGCAGGATGGAGGGAGAAGGAAGGGGAGTAGAATATAGAATGTGATGTATCCTTTCCAGCCTCTTGTTGGTGCCCACCATTGGGCAAACACAACCAGTGCCAGTGTCTGTGGAGCTGTGGGTGATTTGCTCCTAAAGATCAACCTCATGGGCACAGAATGGGAAAAATAATGACCTAATGAGCTGGAAATGGTTAATTAAAAAAAACGAAGGCCAGTGTAAACCGAATGTGGTTGTTAGGGAGTGAAGTAGGTGGACCCAACACAATGTGAATGAAATTGAAGATAGCATGCATCCTAACAAGAGGAAGTAGAAAAGGTTCTAAAACGCAAGCTCCCTCTACAAAGTAAACCATGCACACACTCAGAGCAGCTGTGCCTACATACAGGAGAATCTAGGGACAAAAATCTGCATGTGGAACACTAAAATGGCTGCTTGAAGCAGAGGACAGAGGACAGGAACGGGGAATGGGGTGGCATTTCATGGACCATAAAGCAGATGATAAATGTGCCATGAACAGAGGCCAGTGATTAGCTCAACTCTCTGCCATGAAAAACTAGCTTTTGAAACGTAAGGATAAAACTTGGTCAGAGCTGAGTTTTCCATCATGTGAATGAGGGGGTCTTAAACCTGAAGGATTTGAGAACACTCCTCTGGCTTATGGAGAATATGAGAGATCCCATGAGGAAATGAGAAATCCAGGGATGGGGAGTTCTTAATGTGAGCCTTCTTGGGGAGCCTGCGGCCAGCCCTGTACTTACTGAGATACTTGACTCATGGCAGTGTTTAAGACCCGTACCAGTTTCCTGCTCTTGCCTAATGGCAAGGGTAAAGCTCTCGATATTCATGTCCAACCTTCAGAGATTGAGGACTTTGAGAGGAGTACCAATGACCTAATAATAACTAAGACTGGTCAAATTCCCTAAGTGATATCATCTTGGGTCCTGGGAATGGTCAGAAAGGAACTCTGTCATCGTCTCCTGGTCACTTCAGCTGGAATTAGAATTACAGGCTTATGCCATCAAGCCCAGCAGATAATGGGAATTAATTGGAGGAAAAAAAAATAGAGACTTGTTTGAGTCATATAAATAATCCAGATCGGAAAAACCTAAACTGATATAGTATAAATTATCATGATACTATCACTGCTTGAGCATGTCTATGAAAAACTAATAACTCCAAGATTCTAAGCTTTCTGACCACTGACATGACTCCACATGTGCAAAGTCTTAACACTTAACCTCAAGTGACATGTTACGGCTGAAATGCAGGTGCTCCAAAAATATTAGGTGAAATTGCCTCCAGGCTATGTGTGTAAGGTCTACGTAAAACAGACAGATTTCCTGTTTTCATCTGTATTCCATCCTCGCAATGATTCTGTGTATATTTGTTAATAGTGCATTGTACAGTCTGAAGAAATCTGAGACACTTCTGGTCCCAAACTGGCCGCATCAGGAATTGTCATTCCATAATAGCAGAGGTGAAATCCACCCCCACCTTTTGTTCACTTGCTCTGATGGAGGCAGAGCCTGATGGTTCATGGCCATTGTGGCATTTCATCCTGGTGATTTCCTTGTAAAGTCAATCAGTTTAAGCAGATCGCCCTAGAGTGGCGCCGAATGATGACCCAGGTCCACCAGCCGGTGTATTAGCCCACTCTTTGTCACCTTGACATGATCCCTGAGATAAACAACTTCCTTGGAGGGAAGTTAATTTTGGTCACGGTTTCAGAGACTTTGCTCCAATGTCAGTCGGCTTCACTATATTTAGGTTTATAGCTCATGGCGCGGAATGTGGAGCAGAGCAGAGCTGTCCATCTTGTGGAGCCTGGGAAGCAAAGGTCATAAGTGGGGTCCCACTATCTCCTTCAAAGGCCCACCCCTGGTGGCATCACTCCATTTCACTAGGTCTCACCTCCTAAAGGTTCCCATAATAGCATCACAGGCTCTTGAGGAAATGTTTAGCATGGGCCTTCTGGAACACTGAAGACCAGGCCTGATTGGCAGCCTGCCTCCATCAGCTTCTCACAGATGATTTACTACAGTTCTGATGCCTTCGGTGTCCTGAGAAAAGGTGTGTGTGTGTGTGTGTGTGTGTGTGTGTGTGTGTGTGTGTGTGTGTGTGTGTGTAAGTTCAGAGAAGGTTGAGGTTTCCCAGGGAAGGCTAAGTGGCATCTCCCTATGGCCAAGTTGTTTTCTTTCCTTGCTTGGAGAGGGATCCTGGGCCATATTCTGAAAAGAACACTTGGTGAGAAGAGAGTTACAGCATTCACATGCACCGGAGGTGGACTGTGCTAGAGAGTTGACACCGTTTCTTTTCTTTTTTTTTTTTTTTTTTTTTTGTTTATTTGAGACAGGGTTTCTCTGTGTAGCTTTGCGCCTCCCTGGAACTCGCTTTGTAGACCAGGCTGGCCTCGAACTCAAAGAAATCCGCCTGCCTCTACCTCTCGAGTGCTGGGATTAAAGGTGTGCGCCACCACTGTCTGGCGATACCATTTCTTAAAGGCCAATTATCCTTTGTCTAGACTCGGAGCCTCTCCTGGTCCACAGGAATGGAAAGACATGATGCCAGGCATGGGCTGATTCCAGCCATCAGGGTTAGGCTTGTCTTGGAGAGCAAAGGTCCTCCGCATTGAAGCGGGCAGGGGGGGGGGTGTAGGGTGCAGATACTCCTTGGCCATAGGAGACTCATGCTGAGTTCCCTGCTCCAGTGCACCTAGCTGCCAGTTCCATACAGGTCACACACTCCTTTGTCCTCCCTTCCTTTGAAAGCTGTGCCCTGAACAAAAGCAGACTTTGCCTGCTGCGGTCTAAGTATTTCGATCCCACTGCCACCCTTTGAATTTTCTCTTTGTAAAGAGATCTTGTCATAGTAGCAACTAAAACTAAACTATAAAATCAGCAATTAAAATGTGAAACAAATAACAATACCAGTAACCAGTGGTAACCACCCTTTTAGTTGCTTGTCATGGATCATCCCCACTGATGCTCTGCAGAACCTAAATTATGGCCCTCCATTGGCCAATGAAGAAAACGAAGCTCGGAAAGGTTGAGAAAACTCAAGGTCACACAGCTAGAACAGTGGGGAGCAAGGAACAGAACCCTACTCTGTTTCCCTTCAAAGCTGCAGATTCCTTGTACTTGACCACATTGCCAATAAAATGGGGACGGTAACAGCAGTTGTGAGGCTGGCTTTGCAGGCCTGCGGCGAGGATCAAATGAGACAGTAATTGGGAAAGCACTTTAGAAATTGCAAAGCACTATATAAATATATGGTATTATTCTAATGTATCACTGGCCTACAAAAACACTGTTCAAGCATTGCATTTAAGAGAAGGCACACCAGCCCATTATTCAATAAGATAACACCACATGTGAGCCTTTTATCATTGAAAGAATGTTTATGAAGTCCACAAAACCCAAGCCATTAGGAAGGTTTTGTTTTCTGGGTAGGCTCAGCAAACTTGGAGCGAGCTCAAGAAGTCTTTAAACAGTCAGGAAGTTAAAATGAAGAGAAGCGTTTAGTGTCAGAGAATTAAATGCTCTTTCATGGACTCTGGGAGTTGAAAATATACAACTTTTGATAAGTTAGACGGTTCCTGGGAGAGTCTTTCAAGTGGTGAATGGGGATCCCGTTGGCACTAACAGGAGGTATAACACTGATGTCAAATGACGACAGCAGTTTTCAGCACAGGAAAAGTGGGAGCATTGGCTGTCTGATCAGACTTCTGGATTTTTGGAACCTGAGTAAATGGCTTCATCTTTCTGTGCCCTGGTTTTTTTTATTGGCAAATAGAAATAAAAATAGCATCTACCCGGTAAGGAATTTGTAACTATCCACTGAGTCATTAGAACTGAGCCTGACATATCACAAAGCTCTGGTCAAAGTTTTTCATACTCTGGTTATGCTTTACACAACATGCAAAATATTCCTGAATGACACAAGAATTGAAGGGTAGTGCCCAACTCAGCTGAAATAATTCAGGGCCTTGCATGCGCAATGCAAGTGCTCCAAGTTCACGATGCATTTGTTGTGTGACTTTTCCTGGGGACATGTGAACAACTGTGGGCTCGCTTCAGATAGGGAACCAGCAGCAGACCAAAGCGAGGATTCCACCGAAGCCCAACTTGGTGAAGCCGTGAATTTACTGGGGTGGCTTCCAAGAGCACTGGCAAAGTGTTGGAGAGTCTCCCCACTCCCTCAGCCCACCCCCACTCCCCCACGCCCCGTAACTGTTTTCTGATTCTAGTACCTTGAGTTCCAGCTCTCTACAACGTGGGATATTGTTTGCTCCTGAGCCTTATGAGCCTCCCTCCAGGAGGCAAAGCTTCCGTTTGGAGGCCATCTCTCCCTGACAGCATTGTCTTCTCATCTTAGCAATAGAAGACTTGGTCACAGGTAGAGACATCACCAGAGATGTGTGATGATGTGAATTGTTCTCAAAATTTTCTCCTTTCTTAACCTTTCCCCCAGACTCCTAAAGCTCAGTGACTAATTGCAGGTCCTCCATCCATGGATGTGCTACTGAAAATAGGGAGGATGTCCAGTGTCCAACACACTGCCACTCTACCAAGAGACAGGCTACAAGGGGAGAGAGGCCCCTCGAAGCAATGCCTAGGACTGCTGAGCCTGGCTTTCCACACCTTCCAGGGCTCTGGAACTCATCAATGATTACTCCACCTGATGGAAGTGCTTTGCATCAGCTTTTAAAGAAATAATCAGTGTGGCAGAGGGATGGCGCTGGCATTGCGCAATCCATCAGGATCCTGTCTGCAGCTGGGCTGATGTGGATGACATCACCTGCTCTGTCGTAGTAAAGCTTTCCTTAGCTCTCTGTTGCTCTGGAGAACAAATTCGAGTCCTTCAGGACCCATAGATTACAAGTGTGGCTTCCAAAGTCTCACAGATTCGGGTCCAAATCTGTCATTAAGTGACTGTGTGATTTTCAATGGAAGTTAATTTCTCAGAACCACAGTTTCCATACTTACTAAATGATGCTTCCTTGCTACCCGCTGTAATGATCAAATAAGAAAGATGCAAATATGTGGCACCTGTAGCTCATAGAACCTAAGTACCAGAAAGTAATTCTCTTCCTTTCGCTTAGCAAAGTGCGTGTGACCCTTCCTAAACAGATTTCACCCTTCCTGTATACATGGGTATGCGCATTTGCCTGTGTGTTCATGCCCTGTAGTTTACGGAGACCACACTGGAGCATGTCATTTTCTGTTTTTGGCACAGAAATGAGATCATTTATGCCATATTGCCTAACTTAATTAATAAGTTTGGGACAATATGAATGAAGGTGGCAGAGTGGCAGATAAAGAGAGTGTTGGTAATGTTTTCTTACAAGGCACCACCAAATTTCCTTGGAAATCTCAGATTTGGAATTGGTCATTCATTAACAGAGATTTGGGCCTGCATCATGACTTCCCTAATGAAATATTGTTCATTTAAACCCCAGCCAGACCCTGGCCAGTCACATTTAGTGGCTAACCATTTGTCCATCCTTGGATATGTGCCACATGGAAGAGGATTAAATTGTATGCATAGTGATTGCTTTGGGGGCTCAGACAGAATTGTGCCCAGCTAATTCCATCTGGGGTCCTAGTCCTGTAAATATGTGTGTGGAAGCCTCTGTTGGCTTCATGTTGACTTCTTTGTGTCAAGCATAAGGTTCTATAGGAGTTCCTATGCAGAGAGCCCTTGGTGGGTCACACAGCCTTGAAAAAATTGGCTCAGGAATACACAAGAATGCACTATCTCCTGGAATGGCATTTAAGATCTTGCCTCAATATGCATTTTTCTTGTGATTTTTCTTTTGGTTCCTTTCCATGTGTCGGATAACTGAAAATGAATAGATACAAAATAAGAAGTCTCTGGTTTGTACAGTAATCCTATTTATCTGGCAGTGTTGGCTCTTTAAGTCTTTACGTAAGTGGATTTTCCAACAAACTAGAAATGCCAGACAGTCTGTTGTTGAATGGAAATCGTTTTTGGTGGATTGCCCACAGGTCTCTGTCTTCCCGGGCAGACCCTTTCTCATAATACTGCATGATCACCACTGAGTTCCTGAAGGTGTTGCCCGATAGGACCCACCAGGGTCTAGTGAACTCTGGAGCACCCTTCTGAGTAGGCCTGTCAAAACCTAAGACATCCTGGCTTTGCCACTGTTCTGTCAGAAACTTGTTTACCTAGCTGCCATGTTTGAGCCCAGGAACTCACCCCAATGTCAAGAGCAACCTATGAGTCACTACTACTTGTGAACTTCTTTTTAAAGGAGATTTTATAAGGCATTCAATAGGATCCATTCAATAATTTTTTTTTCCTGCCTTGCACTGAAGTAAACGTGGACTGCTTTTCCTACACTACCCCTGCCCTTAGGATGCTGAATGTCTAGTTGGAGGTAATGTGTAGATAAAGTAAAGTTAGAAAATAGTGGGAAAGGTACTACTGTGTTCTTCATATCTCAGAGAAGAGCATGCTATCTGCTTAGAAGGATAACAGAGAGAAAAAGAAGACTCCGTTCTTTTTATCTCTTCCTGTGGGTCTTTCTGCAGTTCTCTTGTTTCTGCCCAGACTAAACATGTATTTGGCACCAAATGTATTCTTTCACGAGGAGGAGTCAGGTCTGATGCTTCTTCTCATTTGAACATCAGAGAAGGAAGTTGTGGAGGAGCCGAGGGAAGGAAATCTGTATCCCAGGGAAGAGAATGAGAAAGGGCAGTGTGGCCAGAAGGTGAGCTGTAACTCAACCTGGCTGGAGAGTGGGTCAGGCTGCAGAAACCCTTCAAGCTCTGCTGGTGACTTAACATTTCTCACGTGTTAGAGATGCCCTAGCATTTTCTCCCCAGGGGCAGCTTAGGGACGTGCAGTCCTTACAGTGGGTGAATTGTGGCACCCAAAGCAGTCAGCCACAGAGGAACCCCAAAGTACACATGGAAAATGTAATGTAATTTCAGCTTCTCTCTCCACCCTTCCATTTTTGGGATCCTATCTCAGTTACCCAGACTCCATCAACAGCTTTTCTAAGGTGTCTGCCTCTCTTCTTTCCCTTAAATTTATAGCAGTTTCAAGAAGTCAAAACATGTAGTAAGTCCTAGAAGCTACCAGACTAGGGAATAACTGGTAGCTGCCACAGCCATAGTTTCCTTGTGAAATGATGTCACTGATATTTATTAACAGTTAAACTATGGCTCACGCCATATTGGTTCTTTAGTCACACCCTGAGGGTTAAATATGACCATGAATGTGGGTCAGGCCTATTCTCATGCCTGGTCCATGCACACTGCATCTCACTGTTCTAACTACGCTCATACAGATCTGTCAGTGCCACCTGCTAACCAATCACACTGCTTCTTCGGGACTGTGTGCTCAGCTTCTCGCCTCTAGACTGCAGACCCTCGACCTTGGCGACTCGGTGTCATACTGTCTTTGAACTGAAGTTATTTCTACAGGTTGCTCTGAGCACTAAGGTGGAGACACATACATTTTCAGAAAGCAGAAATCCAGCTTTTAATTTCTCACTGCATCTGAGCTGGGAAAAAAACCCAAGGGTAGGGTTCACAAAAAGCTTCAGTAGAGTAGCATTCTCTTTGCGTTCTCAGTACTCCCTGGTCCCATTTGGCTACAGCCACTAGCACTGGCTTCAGTTAGCTATTTACATTCCCCTATTTTTATATAAATTGTTCTATATTAGCATATATTTCACACTGTGACCCAGTGTTTTTCAGATCCTTTAAGCCGGGCTATTTGTGCATTAGTCAATGTCAACAGAAGTAAAATCTCAAATTGAGTGCAGACTGCAACCCTGCTCCGTTGCCCGCTCTGCCATGCTGAAATGGATCCCTTGTTCGAAGACCTGCTGTGAAATCCACTCTATTTACATTAAGGAGACCTCTGTATACTTAAGGCATAATTGTTTCAGGGCCTTCATTAATTTTTGAACTGTGAGACCTAGACTGTCTTCTCTTGTATCTTTTCTGAAGCAGTGGAAGTTAGAAGCTTCAAATAATAATAATAATATTATCAACAAATTGGTCCTCATTAAGGCAAGCTGGCGACGGTTTTCTGGTAGTGTGCTTTACAAACAATGAGGGAATCTCATTGTAAATCCCCTCCAGAACCCCACTTTCTCAGTGGCCAGGCGGGGACAGTCCAAGATAAAAGGTAGTCTGTATTTGTATGGAAAAATAAAAAAACTTGTTTTACTTCTGTAATTGATGAAGTGTTTATTCTGCCTTACAAACTTAGAGTTGGAGGTTCTCAGAGTTCATCTAATGGAGCCCCTATCCAGAATAATAGCCACCTCCTTGGGTCTCTGACAAACGGGCACTTCAAGCCATGTGACGCTTACTCCCATGAGATTTGTGTGATCATACATAATGTAAAATGACCATTTTAGCTATTCAGTGTACGTAGTTTAATGGCACTAAATACATTTTACAGCTCTGTACAACCATTGTCACTGCCCATCCTCCACACTTTTCACTGGCTAAAACTAAATTCTGTATTGGTTTAAACACTGCCAGCCCTACCTGCACATCTCCTAGTGACCAGCACCCTCCCATATCCCTAGGTGACAAGTCCCAACCAATATATCTTCTGATAGCCAGTCCCACACCACATCCCCAGATGACCAGTTCCCACCACCATATACCGTTGTTACCAGTCCCATGCCATCTCCCCTGTGACTAATTCCCCCTGCCATATCCCCTGGTGACCAGTCCCTAGTGCCACCTCTCCTGGTGACCAGTCCCTCCCACCACATATTCTGGTGACCAACCCCACATACACATATCCCCTAGTGGCCATTCCCCACATCTGGTTACAGCCTGGTGATCAGTCCCCCCACTACATATCCTCGTGACAAGTAGTATGCCTTTAAAATATTAATTTTTATTTATACATATGTTTATGTGTCTGTGTGTTTGCCTTGTTTTGGGGGAATCCTGCAGAGGCTAGAAGAGAGCATCATATCTCCTAGAGTTTGAGTGTGAGTGGATGCTGGGAACCAAACTCCAGTCCTCTGGAGGAGCAGCAAGTGCTTTTAACCACTGAGCTATCTCCCCAGCCCCAAGTCTGCTTGTTGATGTAATACATTTGCCTGTTTGTGTACCTCAGATAATTGAGTCATACCATACTTGTCCTTCTGTGACTGACTGGCTCATTTTAATCAGTGCACTGTCTATATGGTTCATTCTTGTTGGATCATGTTCTAGACTCTCATTTCTTTTTGAGGCTGCATAAAACCATACTAGAGGAATACACCCCATCTTCTTTATTCATTTATCCATCAACAAACATTTAGGCTGTACCCACCCTTTGTCTAACATAAATGTCTCTGTGAACATCGATATACATGTTTGAGTTCTTGTTTTCAGTTTTTCTAAAAGTATATTCCCCCAAATTAATGATAGAAATAAAATTGTTGATTCATATGGAAACTATGGCTTTACTACTGTTTGTCAAGATACTTCCACCATTCTAATAATTGCTAGCTTTGTTCTAGATTGCACTTTCTATAGCCCTACCAAAGTGTGTCTCCGGGTTTTAAAAATGATTTTCTCGAAATAGTATCATATAGTTGTAAAAGTATACACTTTGGTTTTGAAACTTGGCTGCGTTTTATATTAGTTATTTGAGTCAAATATTTTATCTTTCCAAGTCTCAGAGATGTTTTATCTGTTTATGTAAAGTGTGAGTAACAAAGAAGATACTAACTATATAATTAGAAAAATGGAATGAAAATTAATATAAGATACTTTATTTAGTGTCTCAAAATAATAGGCTCTTGATGATTGTTTTGGGATTCTGGGGTCATTGGTTGGTCCATTGTTTTGGGACATTCTTGATTGTTGGGTTGTCTTCTATTGGGTGAATTAAAATCGATGGGGCCAATGAGATAGCTCAGTGGGTGAAGGTGCTTGCCTCTCAGGGATGCAAGTCTGATGACCTGAACTTGACCCCCAGAACCCACATAAAAATGGAAGGTGAGAACTGGTTCTGCAAAGCTGTCCTTTGACCTACACATGTGCAAGGTGGCAAATCTCTCACCCCACTGCATCATGCATAGTCACACATATTAGTAATATATGTATATTAGTAATAATAATTTTTAAAAATGACTTTGGTGTAACTTCGATAATGGATAATGGTTTTCAATTCATCAGTCTTAATTTTGGACTTTTCTGAGTCGCAAAATAAATAGCAGCTCCTTACACATGTCATCTGTCTGATATCAGCCCTCAGTCATTCATTAGTCTTCTTTTGCTTTGGTCAATGTTTCACTTATCCCAGAGTGGCCTAGAACTCTCTATCTAGCTGAGGATGACTTGCCCTCTTGATCCTTCTACCTCCTCTCCAAGTGCTAAGAGTACATACAGGCATGTACCATCCTACCCAGCATATGCTGTTCTAGGGATCAAACATGGGTTCTTAGACAATGTGTGCTAGACAAGCACCATTGCCAGCTGAGTGATTAATGTGTCTGGCCAATATTTCATGAAATGGTAGTATCTAGAGGTCGTCATGGTATCAGCCATTCTGGACTGCAGCGGGCCATGAGATTGAGTAACCAGAAATCCTACTGTCCCCATTCTGTTGGCCTTCTTCCTTGTCAGAGGCACCAACAGGAAAAATAGATGTGTGGATGTCAGTGAGACTTTTTAACAGACTCAGGGCCCATCATGCCCTGCCTTTTATTCCTTTCCAACCTCTCTTTTTTTCTTATGGCTAAGATTCTGCATGGCTCGCACACTCCCCTTTATTCAACTTGTAGCCTTTCACATTTCTCTATTTTGTTTGCTATCTTTTGTTATCTCCTCAAGTGGGGCCAAGACTACCTGCTCCTGTGGACCTTCCTCGTGTCCACTGATGCCAAGTGGACACAAAGAGTCCTCTTTTGAAATAAAATTTGGTTGTAATTTTGGCACAGAACTGTCACGGGCTCCATATTTGGGTCTGTCTGTAGTCTGAGCCTTTCCCATTGTTGAATGAACACCTAGAGACTTGCCCTGGAAGAGAGGCTGGGTGGGAGGGTATTTTGGCTGTAACTTTAAGGAGCAATTTGAACCTGAGTCTTCAAACATGAAAGTCCAGGGAGGGTCTTGTTCTACCCCACCTGGTCCTGTAATTCACGGACTCTCCTATGCCAAGTCAAATTGCAAGTTTCCACATTTGCCCTCAGGAGGGAAAATGGAGCACTTTGGAAATACCAGGGTTACCCCTAAAAGCTCCCAAGACTTCAGCTTGCTTTTAGTTACATGTCTAGCTCACCTAAATGTTTTTTTTCTTTATGAGCTCTTTGACATCCGTGAAATGTTTCAATTTTACTATGAACCTTTTTACCCTTAAAATTAAAATCTCCAACCTGTTTTTTTTTTCCTGAGGAGGGAAGTTGTAACTTTGTCAAAGATGATGTGTTCCAGCGGCCCTCTCTTCCCTCACCTTAGCCGAGTGTTTGAAAATACACTTCCCTGACTGTTAGCCTCTCAGGCATATCACATGTTGACAGAGGGAAAGGAAAAAGTCAGATTCTCTTCCTGACTTTAAAAACAAAAGAGAAATGAAGGAGGGTTCACTGTCTTGGCATTTTTTATACGAAGCACTGTTAGCGTTGAGAGACAGGTGAAAAGCGTGCCCCTTAGTTTTTTTTTTTTATTATTTATTTATTTTTTCTGTAAAGGACTGTTGGACTCCCTTACAGTTGACATGGCAGATCTTTGTCGCAAGGGCTTTTGTAACTTCTACTTTAACCACCAAGAATGAGATTTATCTAGAGTTCATAGCCATTTGAGATATTGAACATGCAGAACACTGACCTTCAGGCCTTACTTGGCAAAGTGGTAACTAATTTACCAGTTTGCCACATGCTTATTTGGAATGAAGTCACATTCCCTTGGGATGAGCCCCCCAACACAGACATTACAACAATCTCCCCAAAGCATGGAGGTTATACTCTAAGACCCCTACCTAATGAGCTGACGTGAGCCGAATGATGGCTGTCTTGTGACATCGTGCTTCCATAATAGTGGCATAGGGTTGCTTGAACACAGGTTCTGAAATACGGCAGTGGTCGGTCTGATAATCAAGATGGCTACTGAGAGGAAAGAATTGCTAGTCTGTAGACAGCAAAGATATTCTCAACAACCAAGGTGGAAGGGGTGAGCTGCTCCGAGTCTCCTCATACTAAATATGGTGTGCAGTTAAAAACTTACCAGTTGGTCACTTTTAGAACTTTCCATTTAGTATTTTCAGATCATGGTTGACCTAAGTAGTGTAGACCTCAAAAGACAAATTACTGTATCTGATGGTGTAGACAAGCGGCCAATAACCGGGCAAAGCAAGAGGCAGGTCTTCTTCACCAGGGGCCTCCCACGGTCGGCTATGGCTGAGGCTGGCTTGCTTGTGTGAACACATGGCTTTTGGTCTGGCTCTTGGGGGAAATTGGAAAACATCAGGACTAAATAATTTGAGTTTCTTTCAGTTGAAGAGTACTGTGTAGGAGTATGTTTGCAACAAAGAAGGCTGCTATTACCTCTTCAAGGTGTTGCCAGTCAGCACCTCCACAGGGTCGTTGAGAGGTGATGGCCCATCTCCTTCCCTGCGCTTTTCACCTGGCTAACTGTGCCACTCGCGGTTTAGACTTCGGTGTGGAAGACACGATATGACAATAGGAAGTGAGAACAACTGCTGATGTCTGTTTGCTGTGACCAAGTTTCCTGGCTTAGACTTGGACATTGTAACTTTCAGAGAGAATCCTTTTGATAATTTTTCCCTGTTTGTTTTGCAATCTTGAAAGAAAAAGGCCACATCCCACTTATACATAAAATGGCGAGCGTAAAGCAAACTTCAGTGCAGTAGATTGATTACAACACACACCTCTGTCAGGACATTTGTGCTGAAAGAGAGGAACCACACAAGCTCACCCTAATAGAAAGCATTAGTTGGGATAATGTCACCAGAAACCTCCCAGTGCAGGGAAAGAACCATGGGTTCAGGTCTCAGTGACATTTGTCAGAACACTCTATAACCCTGGCTTTGTCATCCCTGATGGAGACATTATAATTTTGCTTTACAAGCTAGAGCAGATGTAGGAACTGTATTAATCTGAATGTTTTACTAATTCGTTTGATGACGTCCTTGCCTTCTCTTCTCCTTCCTCATCCCCCTGTACATTATACCGTGCCTGCTTTTTATATCTGTGAGCCATTGGGGTGGGGCCTGTGTTTCTCTCCTGCACCATCTCAAGTTCACCAAATAGTACATAGAAAGATTAAAATTCAGACACCAAGTGAACATCCAGTAGTTTGCCCAGTTCCCCCAGCTTCCTGGTGTGGGAGACCGTATGTCAGTTTTGCATTCCTGCTTATCCTTCAAAACTCAGGGCAAAAGCTAACATCCCTTGCCAACCTTGTCGACCATGGCTGTTTCTTTCCTACATGCTCTGGTGAGGTATTCTCTGGTGTCCTATAACACATTGGCACAGAGGCACCAAGAACTCCTTTTATAGTCTCCCCGTCTTACACATGTAAAGTATATAACATTTTTATAAACTTTAAAAACGTACAATGAAAAGTAAATCTTCTGGCACCTGGCCTGTTAACTGTTCCCCTTCTCAGATGTAGACATTGCTCTTAATTTTTGGATATCTCCCTTTATACCTATTTCATGAGGATGTAGATTTATATGTGTAAGAATGGAGACACATGTTACACATGTGTGTATATAACTCAAAAACCCAACCATACATAGCTTGGTTTTATAATTATTTTTTTCTAGGCATGCTTTTGTTTTTTACCTAATGTTATATTTTTGTGATTATTTCAAACCAAGACATACAGACCTGCCCCTTGTTCTGTTGAGGCCTTTGGATTTCTCTAATTTATTCAGCAGGTCTTGCTGTTGGAGAGACAGGTGATTCCCACCCCCTTTCCCTTCCAGACAGCATCCTGCAGCCCTGTCAGGTGTCACTTCATCCATGTTAGAGTGCACCCGCAGGCTGCATACTGGGAAGGGAAGTTGCTGCTCATACAGCAAGGCCTTTTATGTTTCCATAGAAACCGCTAAGTTCAACCGATTTATACTCCTCCCATGCACCAGTGTTTATTTCTTCATAGCCTTCTCAGGGCAGTGCATCATCAAACCAGGGAAGTGCATCGTCAAACCAGTTTTATATTTCCAATCTGACTTTGAGTATTTGTGGGCCTATATGCACACATATGTTCATGTGTCTGCAGAAGTATTCGATCCCAGGGGCTAGTTATAAGTGGTTGTGAGCCAAACATGTATGTGCTGGGACTTGGACTCCAGTCCTCAAAGAGATTAGCAAGTGCTCTTAACCTTTGAGGTATCTCTCTGACTCTTCATTTGGAAGTTCTAATATTTTGTATTTTTTTAAAATCAATGAGTGCGCATGTCTGTGCATGTCTGAGGCCATTTAATCTTCTTTCCTGCAGGCTGTCAGCCCATTCCCTTTGCCGTTCCTTACCTACAATCTACCAGCTCATTCCCATCGCCCCTTGTCTGTTGCTCCCTCTCATCTCTTCCAAAACCTTTGCCGCTCCTTACCTACAATCCACCAGCTCATTCTCTCTGCCCACTTGTCTGCTGCACTCTCCAATTTCCTTCTGCATGTTGCTGTGTAGAAAATCCTGTGCTCTGTGCTCTTGCAGTTAGTCCCCTGCCCTTTGAGTTTCCAGAATGCTTTTCTCCTAATTCACCATATGCCGTGTTCAGGTTTTGTTTTGTCCTAGAGGATCCTTTTAATGTCCTCTCATTTATCACCTTTCTTTCAATGGTGTTTGGATATTGTGTCAAACTTAATTTCTCCCCACATCCCGACTGTACACCTGCTTGATGGTAACAGGTTGACAATGGTGAAGACAGGCCACATAGGTCTTGTAGGGAAAGTCTAAGCAAGTGGGTTTCTCCCAGTGGAACTCTGGTTGTGAAGTGAGGGACAGATAGAGACACTCCTAAGGGGTTCTACCACCCACAGGAAATGCCCCCAACATCCTGGTCCTCTCTCGCTGCAAATAGATGAGCATGTTCCAGAAGGGGAGGACATACTTCTGTCAGCATAGGAACTATTGAAGTCATTCTCTTATCCGCAGGAGATCAAGTTGCCCATCTTGTAGGTGATACACATGAGCAAACAGGCCTCCCCATCCATCAACCACACAGTAGCTCTGGCCGTTCCCGTTCACGGCTGTTGAATTACAAGGTCCCTGAAATGCTGCTTGTGACAACTCTGTGGCAGGAAGAGCCCTCCCTTTTCAAAAACAAGTCACTCTTCGGCACGTCTGAAGCATGGCCTTGCAAGTTTGTTAAAGGTTCCCAAGCCTCCAGCTCCACACCTAATGTGCCTAACGGCCATGGTACAGCTAACTGCCTCTCATTTCCAGTGCAAATAGCGATTTGCTTTTTGTTAGACCTCAAAATAGCCTTGGCAGATGCCTGGCCAATGGAAATGAAGAGTCAAACGTCGATTACATGGAGAACAACAATCTTTCATCTCATGGGGATGTGACGTAAAGCCTGATGACCAAGGAAATGGCCATGCCACCAAGTTTAACTAGATATTGCTGGTGGCTGAGTTCTATATTCGTACAAATGGGAAGATCCCTCTTCCCACATCATTGTTTGAAAGAGAGCCTGCCTTTGCCTCAAGGCATGGTCTTCTCGGACTGGGGTGACTTCCTGTCTCCAGATTTTCTCTCTAGCACTTGACATCCTCAGGCTTTTACTTTAGAACCTCAAACTTAGCTCGGAGCATGTGAGAGCATCTTAAGCCTGGTCTTTTTTGTTTGTTTGCCTTAAAGTGGAAAGACGAAGACTGAGAGTTTTTGAACTATAACGCCCAGTTCTATCCTGCCCTTTTCAATGTGCTCACCTATCCTCAGGGTTTCTAGCTTTAGACTCCTTCCAAGCTTACTGAGCCTTATTGCCTTTATCTGTAAGTGATGGTTGCCCATAACTGTATCCACCCTCAATCCCGGCTTAGTTGCCCCTTGACAAAGGCCCTCCTCATGTTCCTGCAGCCATTAATGAGACAACCTGCCCCAGCATGATTTCCTCACCATGCTGGCTTCAAATCCCTCTGAAACCACCAGCCCAAATGTAAAAACAACGCAATTGTGTCCCGGCTGGACATGAAGAAAGCCAGACTCGGGCACAGACTTTGCCAAAGGTCAGTGTCACAGCCAACCACACTACCTTGGAGAAATAAATGCTATGCTTGTCTGTAATGTCTCCCAGAGGCTGGCCAGGCATGTGGAGTGCACGGGGATCGTATCACTGTGCTTTTGGGACACATTTGCTGGCTGGTGACTTATTCCCAGCCTCAAGAAGCATATCATCTTGGTGACAAAACAGAACACTCAAAAACCTTCTGGTCACCTTACAAGTGCAAAGTGTCTCACTGGAGCAGGAGACAGAATGCTGTGCTGTTGCAAAGGATGCCCTGTGAGGGCTTCTGGCCTCACCTCGGGCTCTGCTTAATGTTTCCCTGTGTTTTATTCTCATTATTGATCTCCCCAGGCTTTCAATAAAGACACAGTACAGGAAACCCAGTCCAGACTGATGAAACATTGAAACTGGAACAATCTGAGGCAAATTAAGAATCTGAAAATTACCAGCTAGCCTGATACAACATGCCCAGGCTGATGCAGCTGGAGGGGAGCATTTACATCCTGCAGGGGGATGGCCACCCTCTTGAATTTACCTCTCAGATTAAAATGGATTTGCACTAATTCTAGGAACCCTCAATGCCATTCACTTAAATGTGATTTTCAGGGGCGGCCAGAAGATACAAATTACACTTTCAGTGTATTTTTTCACCCCTGAAAGCTCCCCTGTTTCCACCACCACTTTTTAATTTCTCACACTTCGGAAAGTTCAGAGAATTGAATTGAGAGTCTAGAGCTTAAGGGAAGCAAACAACAAAGAAAGAAACAGCCCTTAATTCTGAAGGGGCGTGAGAGCTCACGGCCAGTGCTGGAAGCAGCCGGGCTGAGGCAGAGCTGGGGAAGGGGAGGGCATGGCTATGTTCTGTGACAGCTGGTGACATGTCAGGGGACCTCAGGCAAGCTTTCTGCCTAGCTCTGGGTTTCTTCACATCTAATCAGATCGTGATAATCTTAGGCCTTGGGCCTTCCCACATGGAGCCACGAGTTAATAATGCCTGTTCTGTGAACTGACTTTCTTGAAAGGAAAAGTAAGACCTAAATACAAGGTACTTGTCTCACTCGAAGGTGCTTGGGATCTTAATAGCTGTCTCAATTGCATCCAAAGTGGACTTCTTTCTGGAAGTGCTTAAAGTGGCTGGGAGTCAAGGCTGAAAGGGGGTTTGTGTCTCTCGCCTTCTGGGCCTTAAGTAGGATTATGCTTGCTTTTAGGGTATGCCCAATTTGCCTGTCTAACAAAGGGCTCCACAAACAAATTGAGAGCCTGTGTAACTCAGAAAATGGTTAAGACAGTTCTGCTTTGCTCTTGAGATGGTCAGCCTAAAATCTATGTGTCAAAACTAATGGCCAAACAATTAGGAGGTCTTCAAATTGAGAATAGCATTTGGCTTTGAAAGACTCTCTAGAAGTACCAGTTTGTTTCTTGGTTAATAACCATTAATCTATCTCAACACTGAAGGAACTACCTAAATAATCTTCCAATTCCCTTTCCCTCTGATTTTGAAATCACTTCGAAGTTCTCAATTCACTTGTTTATTTTCTTATTCATTCATTTAGAATACAAATCAATATTTGAGCTTGTCACAAGAGCGGTTCATAAATGACCAGTGCTGGACTATGAAATATGTCAGACTCACCCAGTGAGATTCAAGGGTTGAGAAAGCCCAGTCCAGTTATCTCTATTGGTTGACACACTCCCCACCTGGGGTTGGGAGTTGCTGAGTTGAACACCCTGTGGCTGTGGCTGTGGTTAGTAAAAGTCTTTATCCACAGTCATCAGAGCTACTTTGCTCAAGGCTGACTCATCTGACCCATCTCCAGAGAGTCCCAAGAACAGTCTGTGATCATTACAATTAGGCCCAGTTAACAAGTGAGGCACTAGGGATCTGAAGCAACTCTTCCCCGGGTCACGGCCAGGTTGTGGCAGAGCCAGAATGTGAACACGTTCAACTTAGAACCCAATCCCTTGCCTCATGCTGCAGTCACCTCACAGCAACACTCCCTTGAGCTGTCTGAAGTCAGGGAGGGCCCAGAGGATGCCAGAGTCCTGATCCTTGCTCCCAAGATATTTGCAGTCTAATCAGGATGAAGGGGAGAGCACTCGCGGATGACCAGAGGGATGTAAAAGTGAGAGAAGGGTGTAAAATGGAAAGGTTGGACACTTCCAGTGTTGGTTTTGTCTGTTCAGTAGTAAACTGAACATCACTGAATCACCATGTTTATTGTTTTTCCTATTGAATTGTATGGTTGTTCCGTTGTGAGTTAAGCTGCATGAAGTAGAACTATTCTGTTTGAGGCTCTAACATGAGAGAGATTTTATTGATGTCACGATGACATTTGTTCACGGAGGTGGAAGTTTATGTTTTGAGATATTTGGGGTTAGAGAAATGACTCAGTAGATAAAGTGCTTGCCACGAATGAATGAGGACTAGAGTTTGGATCCCCAGAACCCATGTCAAAAAACTATGTCTCACTTGTAATCCTGGATTTCAGGAGGAAACCAGGGACTGGACTCTGGGCAAGCCAGCTAGCTAGATGGTCTGAATCAGCCAGCTTTGTGTTAGGCTGTGTTTACCCTGCTTCAGTAAGGAAAGCCGACAGTTATTTAGGAGGCCACCCAATGTCAAACTCGGACTTCCACATCCACATACATATATTCCTACACATTTGCAATACATACAAACCCACATATATACATCCTTGCATGCCATGCATACAAACACATGTGTTTATAATTTTAGCATATGTAATCTCAGTACCTGGGAGCCTGAGGTAGGAAGATAGTGACCTCAAGGTCATCCTCTACTACCTTGCAGTGCCCCATCTCCAAAACCAATACCAACAAAATGTTGTAGTGCTTGTGGCTCAGAATGCTAACCCACCAATTTAAGTCTTCATGGTAAGACCCCCAGCACCACTCCCTTAAAAAAACCCACTTTTATGTATTGTGTTTTATCACTGATCTCTACATAGGCAGACGAGAGAAAATCATCGGCCTTTTCATAGTATCGTGCTGAATGAGCAATGGCTTTTCTATCTCTTAGTGACTAAGTAGAAATGAAAAGGTAGAAGGAAGTGAAAGCTGAGAACCGGCTGCACTGGTGTTAATGTGTTAGGACAGCCTTCCAACCCCAGCAAGTGCTAACGTTGCTAGGGAGATGAAAGCACATAGGACTCCATGCTGGTTGAAAATCTACCAAGGGTAGATAACCTGGGACAGACTCTGTTTCTAACAGAAGGCTCTCTCAAGGGCCCAAGCTGTGCAGGTAAAGACAGATCTGTGCTAGGGACAGAGCCGCCACTGACGACTGCCCTTCCTCTGGCAACAAGGGTCTCTGTGGGAGGTGTTAGCTTCACTGGGTCTTTGCAGTTGTTCACTCCTTGCACACCTTCAGAGAGGACATCCGGAAGATGGAGAGTGTCCCATTCTAAAGATTGAAGTTGCCCTAAACCACAGGAGACTAGGAAGCAGCACTTTGGGTCGGGACTCGCTCTTCTGAGATTCTGCTCACCCTTCCCTGCCACTGCCCCTCATGGCATTATTACATTCTGTTTAAATTCTTTATTTTCCTATGTCCACTTCAGACCACGAGCTCTGTGAAGCAAACACTGCCTTGAGTTTGTTCACTACTGCTGAGCTTGTCTGGGTCAGAGCTTAGTAAATATTTGTTGAATGACTAGATGGATGGATAGGCATTGGATCAATGAGCAAGGGAACTTAGAGGCATTAAACTCTGGGTGGAAAAAAAAAGTCTTTTCATTCTTTCTGATCATTCATTTTCCAAACAGCTACTATATGTACTGTGGCTTTAGGGAACAGTCCGTACAATTTAATTCCGTCCCTTGTGTATAGGACTTAACCAAGGCTTCATTTATTTAGTAAGACTCAAGAATTAATTCTCAGGCAGTGTTGGAACAGCAATCCTAAAGACTGCCTTCTTGAATCTCTTACTTTTGTCTGAATGGCCAGTGGCCTGGCTTTGTGTACTTTTACTATAAGATGGGCTACCGCATACGAAATGGGGCTGTACGTGGGCCGGGCAAAGCAGAAAAAGGAGATGGATAACACCATGGACAAAGACACAGAAGGATGGGGGAAAAGGAGGTGTGGCCAGGAGGCGCCTTCTAGAGGAAGAACATGGAATGGAAAGTCACATGATGACAGAAACCGAGCATTCCCTTTCCCCCAGTGAGGTCTATATTCTTCCTTTGTGCTGTCTTATCGCCCTGTATCTATCTTATTACATGTTTAATCTTAGGACCAAATCCTATTTTTAAACGCCGTAACATATCCAATTGATTGACTTGTTACCACTGTATCCAACTCTTTGCCTTTAAATCCCATTTCCCTTTGACGGAAATAACTAACTAATGTAGCATAGAAACCTGCAAGTGTGTTTATAAACATTTTATTTGTATGAGATAGAAATGAAAAAAACCCCTGGATGCCAGAGGTGAATGGGCAAACGATGTATATAACCTCATGCCGTGGATTATGACTCATCAGTGAAAGAGAACAGACCATTGACACAGGCAACAGATTGGGTGGATCTGAAGACCATTGTGCTAAGTGAGACAGAACTAGTCTGAAAGGGCCACATGCTGCCCAAATTTACTTCTGTACTATTCTTGAAGCAACAGAGCCATAGAGATAGAGGAGAGGAGTGTTTGCTGGAGGACAGGCATGGGGACACGGAGTGGCTGTCGCCCACTCTGGCTCCTTCTACCCTGACAGTCCCTTTGACTATAGGACAGACTGCTATGGCTCATCTGATGAAAAGCACTCCAACCCCCAGACCAGGGAGCCTGGGAGCAGAAGCATGCCAGCCAGCTGGCGTGGCAATATGGGCAAGGAGCAAAGGCTGAGAGAATGGTGGGACTAAGACAGACTTTTTTGGTTTTTCGAGACAGGGTTTCTCTCTGTAGCTTTGCGCCTTTCCTGGGACTCACTTGGTAGTCCAGGCTGGCCTCGAACTCACAGAGATCCACCTGCCTCTGCCTCCCGAGTGCTGGGATTAAAGGCGTGCGCCACCACCGCCCGGCTAAGACAGACTTTGACGGCATTTACACGAACTATTTCCAAAGCTTTATCTTACTGCTTGCTGTAGCTTAGGCTGCCAGGAATCCAGGATTCCTTTTACAGCATCAGCTCCATAGAAAGTAAGCTCTATGTGACTCTGTGTTTCCAACCTGAGTTTGAATTACTGATCGTATTTAATTTGGGACACATAACAAAAGTATGGATTCCCGGTACTATAAACCATGAAACTGTTCCCCAGGTGTCCCTGGACACTAATTACTACTCACTTCTTGGGCAATGGTAAAGGTAATTTGAGTTTTAAAGCTCATTACTTAATTAGGCTGATTCAGAGGAGTGTTTCTCAGCCTCCAAAGTCAGATTCTTTCTTTCAGATGTTCAGCATCTTAGAGAAAGTAATAACTAAAACAGATATTTTAAAATATAAATTGTAACTGCGTGAGACATATTGTCTGTAAGACTGTTTTTTACTATTTCTTTGAGTGTGTGTGTGTGTGTGTGTGTGTGTGTGTGTGTGTGTGTGTGAGCATGTGTACATGTGCCACTTGTGTAATGGTATCCATGGAGGCCAGAAGAGGGCACTGAACCCCTGGAGTAATAGACAATTGTGCACCCCCCAGTGAGCATGTTGGGAACCAAACTCAGGTGTGCTGCAAGAGCTGTTAACCACTGGGGTGGATCTTCCAGCCCTGAAAAGTCATACTTTTAAAAGGTAACTTCAGTGTCATTTTAAAAAAGAGAGGCTGAATATTTTACATGAAGTCAGTGATTCTCCCTCCACAGATAATAGAAGATATTCAAAACACACATGTACGCACATACACACACAAAGGAAAGTTAGTCAGGGTGCAGTGGAGACTCAATGTATATTAACACTTCCTGGTATATGCCCCTGCACAAGATGCCCATCCTTGGGCAGAAGTTAGGAGAAGTACCACCTCCCTCTGGATTCATGATAAGTGATTTTCTACTTGGGTCCATCTTTCTTTGGGGTATTGTGTAACATGCTGTTAGATATACTGATCATCTGACTTCAGTTCCCCTTAAATAATCTAGACTCAGGGTGAAGGAGCAGACCAGGACCCTGGGCAGGGTGTGTGGTCTTTTCCTTCCCATATGTTCTAGGACAGGGAAGCTAGTCTGTGGAGTAGCCCAAGTGTTTCTGCAGTGTGTGGTAAGCAGACAGACTGGAAGTGATCTTTGCAAGGCTTCCATGGGCACACATTAGGCCCTGGCAAAAAGGGCAAGGACATGTGTCATCTCTAGCCATTTGGTGGATGCCCAACAGTAAATAAGGAAATAGCGCACGTGATTATTTCTGAAAAAGTAAAATCCAGAGATAAGATGGGTCTCATAGCCTTTGGTACTAGGCAGCCCAGGCCACTGGGAGGCTTGTGGAGTCAGGCACTGTGCTCCAGGTCTTCTACTTTATTAAAGTTCAGCTTGCTTTCCAATTCAGACCAGACATTTTTAGTGGCTACTTAAAGTACCCTATCTTGAGAAGACTGTAGCGCAGATGCCACGTTTAATATGCAAAAAGAGTCATAATGGATCCATGATGTTTGCAAGCTATTGAAGATGGGGTGACATCATACGTGCAGTATCTGATGACCTTGGTCCCCCTCAGATCCTACCCAGCACTAATGTAATACCGTATGCGTGTTGTTTGTACATAGCCCAAAGGAAAGCTACAACAACCCCATTTAAAATACGTTAGTAAAATGACGCCATGGCTTGACTTTTCAGAAACAACAAAACCCTCCTCTGTGTAGCAAGTCTATTACTGAAAAGTTTTTAAATCTTCGTAGCACATTATGTCCTTCAGATGGCTGATTTGCATATTTGCTTTAAATCACGGTGGCTTTGAAAATAACTGTATAAATGTGGTCACCACAAATGACTCTGAGCATTCCAATGCTGAGCTTGCCTCTGCCTTGACTTGAAGAGCCCGTGTCGAGAGTCATAGAGTCATTAGACTCAGTGGATGAAAGCAGCGAGCAGGACAATGTTGTCCATTTTGCCCCCCATAGGACTTTTGAATGCATTAGTCCAAGGCTGGTCTTCTGGCAAGACTATTTTGATAAAATGTGGTGGTCTCTGCCAGGTTTTCTGTTCTTTGCCTTTTAACCCTCAGGGTGGAATGTTAAAGGTCTAGCCTACAGCTTGGCTGGCTTGGGGGGATTCTGATATGTAGGTCGCTGCTGGCCACTGGGGCTGCCTCCTGTACACTGAGCCATAGTACCTTGACAGTCTGTCCCTGAAGGAAAACCCTGAGGATGGAATACTTCTACCAGCCCAGAAGTGATGTTATTGACTAATGCCCTGCCCCCCCCCTTCTTTCTCGTTCCAGAAACAGAGTTATCAGTCACTGCTGAGCTAGTGCCTACCTCATCCTGGAACATTTCAAGTGAAATCGACAAAGGTACATGGAGGGGAAACGCCAGCAGGGGAGGGAGGAGGAGATAAAGCTCACCCATAAGCCTTGGCCTGCTCTTCCTTCAAATGAACCTCTGTCCACATCATTAAGAGGAGGAGGCTGAAAGAAACCCCCAGCTCACATTGTGATGACTTCACATTTAATTATTTGGAATTATTTCTGAAGAAGTCTTTTTTCCCCCCTTTTCTTTTTCTCTTCTTCCTCTAACATGTTCCACATGGTTAAAATGCTTCAAGATGTGAAGCGGGGCCATTCCTGACCTTCCTGGTCTGCGTCTAGTGCATCTCGTTTGGGGGATTTGATCCAGCCTAAGCCAGGACTGATGAGAGCCGTTGGCTGGGTGACCTTTCTGGACAAGCATTTGATGTGCTTGCGGGGTTCAGGACCCAGCATTCGGGACGCTTGTAATTGCCGGTGTGTGCAGACAGCAGCCTCCTGTGTGCACGTGGGAAGCACGTTCCCACCGTGGAGTTGTGGCTTTGCATTAATCAAGGCCTGCCAGGTGCTTTGGTTAGTCTGAGGAGCTCTGATGGCCTGGGCACGACAAGGCCCAGGTGTTGGCCTCTGTCTGCCTTGAGCCCCCTTTCTATTTAGTCCCCTTTGTCTTGTCTCTGTGTCTCTAACTGGATTCCTGGTTCTTCTAGTAGTTCCAGTTTCTCAATCTGGCTTGTCCTTCTGTTTTTTTGTTTTTGTTTCTTTGCTAATATCCACCCTCCACCTTCTGCAAGGAGCTAATTCTTTCTCTTTCAAGACTGAACACAAGCTCTATGGCATTCACAGGCTTCTTCAGTCCCTTGTAGGAAATACCTTCTCTCTCCTTGAAACTTCATCTCATTCAGTCAGTCATTCACCCAATGATACATTGCTTAAATTCTTATTACTTTCTTCTCTGGGTACTATTTGTAGAATTAGTTAAGTCTTCTTTTAACTCAGTACCTTAAACATCCATCTTCCCCTGAGGCTGGGAGAGATATTTCTACAAGTCTATCTTGTTATTTGGTGGTGGTAGGGCATGGATTCTTGTCCGTGTTAAATCCCCAGATAAATGTGAAATAAAATGATGAATCCACCATACAATGCAAGACAATATTTTGATACTTCAAGTGTACAAATACTTGTCTCCAACAACTTACGGAGTTTCCTCTTTAGCTTAGGTGTGGTTCTGAGTTCTGGGACTGCAGTGGTAAAAGGAGTTTGATCCCTTTCTTATCACTGTGATAAAATATCTGAAGGGAAGGAGGGACTTTATCCAGGCTCACAGTTTGTTAGGGTGTCGTCGATCATGGTGGGGAAGGCGTGGCGGAGTTCCTGGTGGCTCCCAGCTGCGGCAGTGGGATTGGGAGGCTGCTTGCAGACCCAGGGACAGAGAAGTCAGGCTGGAACTTGGACTGGGCATAACCCATAAGGCCACTCCTCAGAGAGACCCACTACTTCTAGCTATATCCTGCCTCCTAAAAGTTCTACAGCCTCCCTCAAACAGTGCCACCAGCTAGGAACCAAGTGTTCAAACACATGAACCTGTTTAAACCATTAACAGCTCAAAAGTCACCTCCAAAGTTTCCTTTTGCGATCAGCTCTCCTGTCACTAAAGTCCTCACTGGGAAAGTTTTTCCTGATCTAGGAGAGATTGCATCATGGAAGAGCACAGTAGATGTCACAGTTTGACTGATGGGACTTTATTAGGCATTTCAGAATGCCAGCGCGGGGGGGTGGGGGGGGGTGGGGGGGTGGGGTAGCGTGCTCATAATTTTTTCTAGCATTGAATTCAATCTAGATTTTTTAAAATGGTATTATCCATGATTCCTCTTCATATCAGGTACCAACAAAAGATCTAGGAGGCAGTAGATTTCTAATGTATGTTTATGGGATATTTTTAATGGGAAGAGGAGATAAAGACTACCAGACATTTGCTTAGTGCCTGTTCTGTGGCAGCTGCTGTGGTAGATGCTTTCGATGTGTGAACTCACTGTGCAAGCTCCTTGTGGCACCAACAGACTTATCACATCATGATCTACTACATGCGGATCATCAGCCTCCCATTCCCCATAGCAAGAAGCCTGTATGGGCGAGACAGGCCACAAGGCTGCTGGGCAAGAACTCAGCCTGCCTGGCTTGCAATCTCCTCACCAGCACTGTTTGCATTGATAGTTGCCTTTTGAGAAGTAAATGGTATCAAAGTGAGCCTGTGGGTAGTGGGCAGGAGAAAAACCACCCCAGGTCTTTCATTTGTTCAGAAGAGCCTTCCAGAAAATGTGGGAACTTTCTAGCATGTTTTGCTATATGATTAATGGAGACTAATCTATAATTCCCACTTAGAAAGAGAGCTGCTTAAGTAATCCACTTATTTATTCATTGCTTAAATCTTTATTGATTTCTGGGTAGCATTTGAAAACTTAGGATCCATAGACGAGTCAGGAAAGGGATCCTGTTCCCTGTTTCATGAACTTGGAGCTTTCATTGCACATAGTGATACTCACATATATAATTAAAGCCTTTGGGTTGCTTTCAGAGATGGAGCTATGGCAGGTGGAGCATATTCCCTAAGCCTATAGGCAAGCTGGTGGAGATAAAAATAAAATCCACTACCAGGCTGGCACACAGAGGAATGACTGGGTTTTAGAAATTAAGACGGTACTCGGTGCTTTAGTGAAGATCAGTGATGAGGAGATAAGCTGAAGGTCCTATGGGCATCTGGGAAGTACGTGGGATTCTTAGGGTGGTGCCAGGACCCCAGCCATGGTCTCCAGGCCTTTCTGCCCAGCAAGCCAGCTGAGTACACTTTCTCCCTGCAGCCACAGGAAGAAGTAACGAAAGAAAAGCCCCTGTTGGGTACACTACAGTGCCTTCCTTCTCACCCATCCATTCCACCTGGCTTCCACAGCCTCGCCTTGAAAGCTGCTACTGACGGGTCATGAGGATGGTTTCTGAAAATGACTGCTTCAGAAGGAAGTACCATCTAAAGTGAATTGGTGTTCAGGGGCTCACCTTAAGACCAACATAGAGTTGGAGTAAATGTGTTGAGAGCCCTGTGCTAGTCACAGGCTCAATGACAGGAGGCCTCAGAGGTTCTTCACAGAAGCCAGATGTTTCTTTTGGAGAAAATGACTGGAAATGGTACCTGTAGGGAGCAGAAAGGAAGGGGTCCTAGGGCTGCAAGAAATTGTAAGGCCCACCTCCAATTCTAAATAGTTCTCTGTGGTCACAAATGGGTTTGGGGATATTGTTTAATGGAGATCTGGCTTTCTCTCCCATTTGGAACTTTATACATTAGAGAGACATTGGTTCTGACTAGTGTGAGCTCTGGACTTGACCGTGAGTCCTGGCTTCCTTTTGTCTAAGGCTGTTTTCTTGGCCAAGCAGAACACCCGTGGCTTGTCTGTCTTTGCAGAGCTGGGATGGCTTACGTGCACACTACAATGTACAGACCTTGACTTGGCACCTTAACCCAGAGCTTCATCATCAAGAGCCATGGCAAGTCCCTAGCTTAGAGGTAGTTGCTACCTCTTGTGTCTTGATTCATCCTTGACACACATCCTTGGTCTGTGTTAATTGTATCAGGTGACCTGTAGCTTGGAGATCCGTTATCAGCTAGACCAAATGAGGAGGCAGAGTCATTGTATTGTGCTCCTAATTATATAAATTTGAAACAATGGCAGGGGTTAAAGGTGACAAGGTACCTTGACACAGCATGCTGACAGTCTTCTGGAACTTGGGTCTTGGAGAGCTTACTCCATTTTGTCTTCTGTCTTCAAAACTGGCATCTAACTGAAGGACTTTCTCATCAAATCCCAGGGATTGCCAAGTTGTGTTTAAGATTCCCAGGTTGAACAGTTTGAGTCTTCATGAGTGTAACCATAGAACCATAGAACCATAGGCCAGCAGTGGAACCATAGAACAAACCAGAGAATCTTAGCTTGGGGATAATGGTTGGTCCATGCACAGCGGCTTAGTGATCCACCACTGTGTTTTTATTTTGAACTTCACCTTGCCCTGTACCCCGTGCTAGCTCTGCACTGACTGTACTGGCTTCCTTCATCACCTCTGGAAAGCCAAGCTCTTTGCTGTTGGAGGGCAGCTTGCACTGCCCTTCCTCTCCCGGGGGTCTGCTTGCACTTGCTCTTTTTCTGTCCATCTGAATGGTTTTTAAGGCAACCCTTCTTAAAGAAACATGCTACTAGCCTAGAAGCAGCTGCCCTCCAGAAGCAGCTTTCTCTGAGACTTTTGCTGGTCCTTCCTATTCAACAAACCCATTCAGTTTTGCAAACAGACTCTCCAAAAGGAGGCCTGTGGAATTCTGTCCGAAAACAGAGGGATTAATGGCCCTCGTGGCCCATCTTAATCCTTTAAAGCTGCTCACAGGAGAGGATTGCCATTAGGCACCCTTGCTTGTCCCTGCAGCTTTACTCCCTCATACCAGAGCTCCTTGTCTGCAGCAGCTCTTAAGGGACACTCAGCTGAGAGGAGGGAGGCCAGTAGGATGCTCAGGAGGTGGCCAACTTCCAAAAAAAAAAAAAAAAAAAAAAAAAACCCAGCCCTCAGCAGAAAGAGCGGTCCAACAGCTTGGTAGTGTGTGTGCAGGCATGCCTGTTTATCACTTACAGTTGAAAGAGATTTTTGCCTTCTTCCTGCCATGAGTCTCCGGTACCGTACTCCTTTGGTACCGTTTTCAGTCATTTCTAGCCAAGACAAGTCACATTTTTGACCAATAAATAATCACAACCCACAGAGAACAGGTTTCTTGACTGTGGCAGGGTTTCTCATTGCCTGCAGGTTCCATGGGTGGATTCAAGCCTGCTTCTTTCTGAATAGCTTGGGAGTTTGGCCTTAAACTCCATCTGGAAAGTTGTAGAGCAGGATTGTGCTTATAGGGGTCACAGGCAGCCATGGATTTGTGGTGTTGGTCGATCTAAATAAAGGCCTATGGGGCTTTGAGGTGCAGAGGCCCCTTGGTGAAGGGCATGGGAAGAAGGACAGCCGTCTGGATCCTGCCTTAGCTCCTCTGTTCCTCTCTTCTACCTTGGCTATGCTACCGTAGCGCCAAGCTTTTCACTGTCCCCACCCTATTTCAGGCCTTTGCCACACTGTGCTGTTTTCTCTGGTGAGAATCTGCCCCATACCCCCCACTCCCACCCAGCCTTTGCTGTCAATAAAGGCCCAGGTCAGGCATCACTAGTTCCTATAAAGCTTTCTTGACTTTACCTTCCACATTGGTGTTCCCAAGTGCTCCTTGTCTCTTGCAAGGCCATGCCTTTATCCCTGTATGTTCTTCTTCTCTTGGTCCTTCATCTCTTAGGAGAGAGTCTCTCTTGAACATCTTCATTTCAAGTAAAGCTCTTATGGATTCCCCTTCTAGGGGCAGAGCCAGGCAGGAAGCTCACTGTACAAGTGGCTTTGGGAGGGCTCAGAGTTCCACACTTCAAGCCTCTGGACCAGGAATCACACTTTCGAGTCCTGGTAGCTCAGTAGTTGGAATGATTAAGTGGATGTGTTAAATCAGAACGAAGAAGCAAAAGGTATTAGTGTAGCCCCCAGAAACTGGAAGATGTAAGGAATGGGTTCTACCTCATACTCCAGAGGAAGCTCCCTCCTGCTAGACTCTGGACATCTAACTCCAAAACCAGGATAGATTATATTTTCATTGTTTTGAGCCTTCAAGCTGAGGATAATTTGTCACGGTAATGTCAGGCGAATAATAAACAGACTCAGGTGAATTGCCCAAAGTCACTAGAGAATGAACCCGAAGTTCAAATCCAATCTGCTAATAACAGATTATATTGTCTCAAATCAAATACAATTTTATGATACAGATTCCTTAGATTTATTTAATGGAAGAGATGTCCTGAGTGAATACTGCAGGTAAGATGGATGCTGGAGACCAAAGATCAAGAAGCAATCATGAACAAGACAAAAGCAGTTTTATCTTTGGATAGTGTTAGTGGTTGGAGTATGAAATACCCCATAGGCTCTTGGGTTACCAGCTGGTGGCACCGTTTTGGAAGATTGTGGACCCTTTAAAAGGTGGAGCCAAACTGGAGGACTAAATAGATCACCAGCAGCCTTGTGGGCGGTACATCATTTCTCACCCAGGTCTCTCTTTCCTGATTGACACGTGTCTCCACCCCTGCTGTGCCTTTTCCTCCCATCTCTCCAAGGGGGGGCTCCAGCAACCATGAGCCTAGATAAATCCTTCCTCTCCAAAGGAAGCGCTTCATTCTGATGCCATAGAGATGAGGAAAGTAATGAACACAGACATCCTTCAGTTCAGTGGGAGAAACTTTAAACAATTATTTTCACCTTCATAGATGTACTCAAAATCATGGCAACCCAACAGTGATAGGGGTTACAAAGGAGGAGTATGAAATCACAAGATTTTATTCTGGAAACAAACAAACAATTCTTGCATGCTCCTTGGTAGACCCAACTAAAAGCCAGCGGAGGGTAGGGTCAACCATGTATCCTCTCTGGTCTATTCCTGTGAGTTTGAATGCTCCAAACTGCGCCTCGGCCCTCTGGAGCTTGTGGACATTAGTCCACCATGAAGCAAATCTCTGAGGATAGAGACCCACAAAAGAAGGCAGTAATGCTTGCCCATGTGCGAGCTCTGCAACCCATTACAGACATCATCAAGAGGCAGCGGGGTGTGGGAGGATTTCTTCAGACAAGGTTGAAAACTTTGGCATTCCTGCGCCAGGCCAGATTTCCTGGAGGGCTGTGAGGAACTCCCTAATTACCCTTCATTCTGGCCGGTGTTGTTTCAGAACAGCTCTCGCCAAGAGCTCGTGCTTCAATATCACTCTGCCTGGTCGTATTGCATAAGATGTTCACGTGCTCAGAGAAACTGCCCATAGCCTTGTTGCCTGAGCAGAGGGGGACGTTCAGGCCCCCGCGTGTCTCAGGGGATCTTGGCTCTGATTCCAGTTGTCGCAAGGAAGGCTGATTCACTCTCACCATTTTTTTTTTTCAAATGAGTACATTTTTACGGGCCCTAAGTTACACCTGACCATCTTTGGCCTCTGGGATATGCTAGTGTAGAGTTCAGACCAACTTGTAAGGATGTCTTGTCGGTGACCTTTGATTATCTTCTGGACTTGGAAGGAGGGGTTCTTCTAAAGTACCTTTTCCAGTACTTTAGCATCAACATTACTCCCCAAAATTATATCCGCTCATTCACTCAGTAGTTACATGTACTAACTATATGTCAGGACCACACAGAGGTAAAACAGTTGGTGAAAACATCAAAGTCCCCACTCTGGGGGGGTGGGGGGAGTGGGCGGGTTAGTTAGTGAATCCTAGATGCTATGCTAACACTTTCTGAATGGTTCTTGCTCACTATCATCAAAATCCTAGGTAGACACTGCTGTGTCCATTTTTTTGTTTGTTTGTTTGTTTGTTTTTCGAGATAGGGTTTCTCTCTATAGTTTTTGTTTCTGTCCTGGATCTTGCTGTGTAGACCAGGATGGCCTCGAACTCACAGAGCTTCGCCTAGCTCTGCCTCCCAAGTGCTGGGATTAAAGGCGTGTGCCACCACCACCGGGCTTGCTGTGTCCATTTTATGGATAGGAAAACAAGTCAGAGCAAAGTAACTCAGCTAATAAAAAGCAAAGCCAGAATGTTGTGCCTCAGTACCCACTGTAAGCTATTTCTATTATATTCTGGTTCATTAGATTTATTATAGGAGTTTTGTGACTTAGTATATTTATTACTTTGTATATTATGTTAGTCTGGTCCTAAGAAATTTGTGTGATTTTTTTTTTAAGCAGGAAAAGAATGTAGACTGAACCCTGCTCAGAACAACAGCTTGTCCTTCTGCTAGTGTGGTCAACTACCTCTTTTACAGTTTTAAGTAGTTCAGATCTTGTTCTTAAAGACTCTACAGACCAAATTTGGCATCTTCTTGTTTTTCCCATTTTTCCCCTTATCCCATGTGTCTGTTGTTAACTTGCGTGCTCCTTACTGTGCTAATACCACCAGAGGTAGTGCCAGCCACTTATCCTCTCTGGTCCATTTCCCTGTGATAGTAAGCACTGGATAACAAAATTAATAATATGCATTCCTCTCTAAGATGCTAAAAGTCTAGTAAGAGAAAGAAACTAAGTAAAGTGGGTACATGCCTTAGTTTGGGTTTCTATTGCTATGAAAAGACACCATGACCATAGCAACTCTATACAAAGGACACATTTAATTGTGGTGGCAGTTTACTGTTTCAGAGGTTCAGTCCATTATCATCAATACAGGGACCATGGTGACGTGCAGGCAGACATGGTACTGGAGAGGTAGCTGTGAGTCCTACATCTTTCAGGCAACAGGAAGTTGACTGAGACCCTGGGCTATATCTGCAGCATAGAAAACCACAAAGACCGCCCTCACAGTGAAACTCTTCCTCCAACAAGGCCACACCCATTCCAACAAAGCCACGCCTCCTAATAATGTCACTTAATATTAAATTATGGGGGGCAATTACATTCAAACTACCACATTCCACTCCCTGGCACCTACAAGATTGTAACAATATCATAATGCAAAACTCATTTAGTCCAACTTCAAAAGTCCTCATAGTCTATCACAGTCTCAACAATGATTTAAAGCCCAAAGTTCAAAGTCTCTTCTGAAATTCATGCAATCTCTTAACTATAATCACCTGTAAAAATCAAAATAAAAAAGCAGATCACATACTTCCAATATATAATAGCACAAGATATGCATTACCATTCCAAAACACAGGGAAAGGAGCATAGTGAGAACATACTGGACCAAAGCAAGATCAAAAACAAGCTGGGCGAAGTCCAAACTCTGCATCTCCATGTCTCATGTTAAAACACTCTTCAGATCTCCAACTCCTTTCAACTTTGTTGACTGAAAAACACTTCTTTCTCTTGGGCTGGTTCCACTCCCTGTTAGCAGCTCTCCTCCGCAGGTATCTCAGGACCCTGGCATCCCTAACATATTGGGTTCTCCAAGGCAATTCAGGCTTCACTTCACAGCTTCATGCAATGGCCTCTCTATTAGGCCTCCATTCAGGGACACACTTCCTCTAACAAGGCCATACCTACCCCCAACAAAGCCACACCCCCTAATACTGCCACTCCCTGTGAGATTATGGATACCAATTATATTCAAACTTCCACAGCACATGATAGGTAAGGGGGTTATGGACTTCATACAACTCAATGGGATGGCAACTCTGGAGCTGAGTAGTATAGGATGGAGAAGAAATATGAGACAAAGGAACACATCTGGCCGTGTTCTGCTTCTCTTCTCCTCTGCCCAAATGAAAGCCAAAATTACATGTCCATTTTCTCACACAATTCTTCCTGGATTTTTTTTCAAACAATATTTTCTTATTCAGAACTAGGTTTCTGCTCTTGTCATTCTACGAGACATAATTGCCATCCCAGAGTGTGAAAAGGAAGAATGTGCGCAATCTTTTAGTTAGAAGAGGCTTGTAAGAAATATTTATATCATCAAACAACCTGTATTGCTCTTATGTTTTAACCACAGAATCAGCTTTGTTACCGGCATTGATTATAGCAACATAATAATAAAATATAGCAATAATCCTAATAATTATGGGGTAGCTTTCACACACTGGGCAATGTAAATAGTACCTTATGCAAATAATATATTTCTACTTGTTATTAGGAAGCTAGAGCTTAGAGAGACTAAATATCTTAGTTTCATTTCTGCTGCTATGATAAAATACCCTAACCAAAAGCAGTTTAGGGGAGAGGGGCTTTATTTTAGCTCACAATTCCAGGTTACAGTCCATTACTAGAGGGAAGTCACAACATCAGGAGCTTGAAACATCACATTCATAGTAAAGAACAGAGAATAAGAAAACACACACCCTCAGTCGCCTGCTTGCAGCTCAGTTTCTTGGCTCATACAGTTCAGAATCCTCTGCCTAGGGAATGGTGCTGCCCACAGGTGGATTTGGTCTTCTCACATCAGTTAACTTAAAACATTCTATAGACCTCTTCACAGCCCAATCCAATATAAACAATCCCTCATTGGGAATCTTTTTCCCACGTGATAAGTTGTGCCAAGTTGATTACAGAACAGGAACAGTGTATTTTGTTCCACTGCTTTTGGGTCTGTGGTTAGGCAGATCATAGATAAGGGAGGGCATAGTGGAGCCAAGCATCTCCCTTCAGAAGGGCAGGGCCTGGGGTCCTACTACCCACTCAAGGCCATGCCTCGGTGACCTAAGATCAACCCTTTAGGCCATGCTCCTTAGAGATTTCATCATCTCTGAGTAACACCACAGGCTGGGATCAAGCCTTTAACGCATGACCTTCGGAGGACATTTAAAATCTAGACCAGAGCTGGGGACATTCTTTGGCTAATTTTGCAGTTTTCTTCCACTTTTAAAAATTGTATACCTTGGGAATTCTTGGCATGTCCTTGACATGAGTTTAATGGAAACAGACTCATAAATCCTCCCTTTTCCATCATTTTATGAAAAAGATTTATTATAAAACTCTTACTGAGATTATTACAAATTATCATTAAATCATTTCATGCATTGTTTTCCTGTCATAGGTATAAGACTGTCTGGAGGGCACTGCTTTGGGAATGTCTTTTCTAATAAAAATTGACTTGGTTTTGGACAATAGGAGCAGTGTTTCAAGCAAAGTCTGAGCTGTCTGGGAAGAGAAAGAAAATATACCAGAGTTGTCACCGGACTCTGAAAGTCAGAGGGATGGGGGTACTTAGCTCCACTATCCTGCTGACATTCCATGCTGAAGGTGGGTCCCTGTAGACTGCTCCCTCAGCGTCAGCTCCTGGGGCAGGCAGCCAACATCCTGAAGCAGCTGCCATTTTCCTTGGGTGATTCATGTGTGAAAGTGTCTCCCCCAGAAGAATGTGGGCCATCATGCTCTTCCCAGAGCACGGCTCTTATCATCCCAGAAGTGTTTGCTCATGTAAATGCATCCCAGTTGGAAAGTTTAAAGATGTGAAGGATGGTTGTCCCGTCCTAATACATAACCCTCTTAGTCTATAGTATCTCATATTTGGCTACATTAGTTTTAGTTAACAGAACTGGGCCTTACATGTGAGCTTATGTAAGTTTTCATATTACATCACAGATAAATTTAGAATGGCCATGAATCTCTGCCTCACAATCCAAATGGTTTAGCTCAGTGTTACTCTCATCCATTATGAAGCCTTGAATTTGGGCATAAGGCTCTATCCATGTATGTGGTGCTGGTGATATGGGTATTATCCAGATCATTGCTATCTAATTCTTCTCTACTCTTGAATTTTCCCCCTTGTTAGATAAGAGACGACAGTACGAAATCAACTGCCAGGAACATTCAAAAGGAGTCCTTTTTTTCCCCTTTCCTCCTGTCTTCTTTTCCCAGAAAAAAATAGACATGCTTCTTCACTCATATTTCTATTATGCAAAATATGTTGTTTCTGAGTGAGACTTGGGTAGGGAGTGATATTTTTATAGCAGGTAGAAATGTCATCAAAATGTGAATATGAGCTTGATGTTTCTTGGGCATCATTTAGCCCAGTCTGCCCTGTGTTTAACAGACATGACCCAGAAAGAAGAATGAACCACACAACCAGTATTTTGTGGCAGAAGTAGGAGCATATCAGTCCTAACTGCACAGATTCTCAGGGGTAGGGGCCAAACCCATCAGGTTTCAGGGGAGACTATCAAGGCAGCATTAGCTTGGCCACAGTCTGCAAGATGAATCGCTAAACGGTCTCATTAATAAAAAAAAAAAAAAAAAAAAAAAAACCCAGAGCCAGATTGGGGCAAATTCTGAAAGATCAGAGAAGCAGAACAAGCCACAGCCAACCTCACCTCAACAACTCCTCATCTGATCCTTTCTCCATGAATCCTCAGACTGAAAGCTTCTGAGTCCTCATTGGAATGGATCTCAGCTGAACTGGGCTAAAAGCCTCTATCTAGTTCTGGTCCTCAGGCCTTATATACCTTTCTGCTTCTGCCATTACTTCCTGGGATTAAAAGTGTGTGTCCTTCCCAAGCAAAGACATGAGATCTCAAGTGCTAGGATTAAAGGTGTGTGCCACCATGCCTGGCTCTGTTCCCACTGTAGCCTTGAACTCACAGAGATCCAGACTAACTCTGCCTCCCAAGTGAGGATTAAAGGCTTATGTGCCACCATTTTCTGGCTTCTATGTCTAATCTAGTGGCTGTTCTGTTCTCTGAACCCCAGATAAGTTTATTAGGGTATACAATATATCAACCACAACAGTCCTTTGGAAACCTCAAGGTGAAATTCTCAGTTAGCTGCCATTGTTCTTTGCTCTCGATTTTAAAAATAAGGATGAAAAAAAATCAAATGGGTTTTATTTGAAAACCTTACTCTGTACAGTGCTATCATTTATCCATAGTAAAATTTTGCTGTTTTTAGTTGTGGGGGGGAAGGGTATATGTGCCTATGAGTATGGGTGCCCTTGGAGGCCAGAGGTGTTTGGTATACCTAGAGCAGAAGTCACAAGCAGTTGTGAGCTGCAAGAAATGAGTATGTGAAATAGAATCTGGGTCCTCTGGAAGAGCAGCAAGTGCTCTGAACTGCTCATCTATCTCTCCAGTCCTCATCTTTCCATAGTTTAAAATTTATGCTTTCAATGGAACATAGAAAGTTCAAAATCATAGTAAGGGAAAATGGAAAAGTGGTTTCCATGAGCTGAAAGGAAGGGAAAGAGGAAAATATTTTCTGAGTGAGGGGTTTTAGTTTAAGAGTATGAAAAATGTCTAGATGTGGCTAGTGTAGAGTACTGTGATGACCATAGAGTACTGTGATGACTGTAGAGTACTGTGATGACCATAGAGTACTGTGATGACTGTAGAGTACTGTGATGACCATAGAGTACTGTGATGACCATAGAGTACTGTGATGACCATAGAGTACTGTGATGACTGTAGAGTACTGTGATGACTGTAGAGTACATTGATGACTGTAGAGTACTATGATGACCATAGAGTACTGTGATGACCATAGAGTACTGTGATGCTGGTAGAGTACTATGATGACTGTAGAGTACCATGATACTGCAGAGTACTGTGATGCTGTAGAGTACTGTGATGACTGTAGAGTACCATGATACTGTAGAATACTATAATGCTGTAGAGTACTATGATGCTGATAGAGTACTGTGATGCCACAGAGTGCTGTTGCCACAGAGTACCATGATGTTCCAGAGTGCTGTGATGCCACAGAGTGTTGTGATGCCACAGAGTGCAGTTGTGGCAGAGTACTGTTGCAGCAGAGTGCTGTGGTTGCACAGTGCTGTGAAGACACATAGTGCTTTTGCCACAGAGTGCTGTTGCTGCAGCATGATGCTGTAGAGTGCTGTGATGTAACAGAGTGCTTTGATGCAGCATAATGTTGTGATGACCTCAGAGTTCTACAATGCTGTAGAGTGCTGTGATACCTGAAGAGTACTGTGATGCCACAGTGTTGATACCCACAGTTCTGTGATGGCCACAGAGTACCGTGATGCCACAGAGTACTGTGAGTATACTTGATGCCACAGAACTGTTTTCTTTCAATGGTTGTAAGTAAGATGCTGTTATGCATTTTTGATCACAGTAAGAAGAGCGTACAGTTTCCTTCATGGAATTTGGAATCTCCAGTGTCCTTTCCACCTACCTCCCCATTAAGGCCCCAGGTGCCCTGAAGTAGACTAATAACAAAGCTGATTTTTTTTTAAGTTGTCGTGTGTGTGTGTGTGTGTGTGTGTGTGTGTGTGTGTGTGTCTGTGTCTGTGTCTGTGTCTGTGTATGTCTGTGTGTGTATTTTCCAAAATGATCTCACACTTGTCATTGCAAAATATGGAGAAAAGCATGGCTGGCTCCCTTAGTACCATTTTACAAATGAATAAACTCAGCCCCAAAGTTATAAAACTGTAGTGAATACGGTTGCTGCTAGCACCCAAGAATGGCATTCTCAAAGTCAAACCAGACCTAGTGCAAACATTGTAAATCAATGCCTAATGTTTCTACTTGTTAACCTGGACACAGCCAGGGCATTTGGAAAGACTTTTTAGAATTTCCAACTCTGATTTGATTTGAATATTTTTAACACAAATTAATTTTATTACCTAATTATCTAAACACAGGTTAACTGGCGTTTTAGTACATGGTCAGGACCATGGCAAGAACTTCCTAGACTTTGTCATTTACGAGGAACCGTTCTAGGTGTCCTCGCTCTGGTAACCCATTTATCAGAACAAATTACTTACTTTTTACTTAGAAGACATATTTCCATTAATTGAGGGTAGGAGTGTCAGCACTGGGGGACACAGGAGGTACAGCTTCCCACTGTCACCTCCTTACCTGGGGAGTTTCCCTCAACTTTTAAGGACCTTGAGTCAGCTCAAATCAGGATTTGTGGCTTTAATGCAGAAAAAAATTTCACGTCCATCCAGCATATGAATCAGAGAAGGAGTTGAAGAAAAATGGTTATTATCGATGTAAGCAAAGAGGTCAAGAGAAAGATACTCAAAAGAAAAGACACGACACCCTATGAACATAAATACGTATGTTTAAAAGAAGAGAGGCATAAGACATACCCAAATGTGGGCACAGGTTCCCAAAGGGACCATTGCAGCTCATTGTTTGTTTGTTTGTTTGTTTTATAGTAATTGTATAGGATTTGGGTGGGCTTTGAAGTTATTATATTTAAGAGATTCCTAGGAAACCTAGTTGAGGTCACCTGGTAGTTCCTGAGGGACACCTAATCAGATTTCAATGCATCAGTTAAAAGTCTAGCCTGCAGGGATCCAGGGAGGTATCAGTTTATGTGAGATCCTCAGGTGATATCTAGGGAAAGAATGAGGTTCTCCTCAGGGTCCTGTACATCCCAGCCTTAAGCCTGAGTTATTGCTCCTTTAACATTAAGTATCTCTGTACAAAAGGGACAGTAACTCTGTGTAGGCAGCAAATGTGAATTCTGTTGGAATTCTTGCTTTTCAGCTGATGAGAGGCTCCAATCATACTCTGGGGTGAAAGGTTCTCTTCCCTTCTCTCGTCTCCATGGTTTTTCCCATTCCTCTAGGCTGCCTCAGCATGTGCTACCCACCCTCTATGTGCTTAACATACTTCATGCCATATAACCCACACATCAGTCTCAGGCAGCAGAGCCTACGAGAGCTTAACATCCAAAAGAATTTGCCTGTCCGAGGAGACAAGTGAAGTGATCAGGATTTGAACCCAGGTCTCCCCACTGCTTCGCTGCTGCTTCAGTTGCACAGCGTGTGTCTTTTGATCCACTGTCAACTCTCAGAATTGATGATGTCATCTGCATGGCTGGAGTAGTGTCCAGGGATGGACACTGGTCGGCTCATAGTTTACTTCTTGAGGGACTTCTAAATTTCACCCAGAAATTCTGGCTAGAAATTTGATTCAGTTGCTGAAAGCGCTGAAATACAGCTTTCATGTTCATGCGCAATTTGCCTTTTCGTTTTCTTTTATTATCCTGAGACTTACTGTAAATCACCCTCTCCCATCAGTCCTGGGGGTTCTGATTATGTTCCTGGGGTCCTGCTAAGAGCAAGGGCAGTAAATTACTGCCACTTTGTTTGAAAATTTTTTTAGCCACAGTACATTAGCTGCTTTTGTTTGCTTTTCCACTGGTGGTGTGCACACTTCTGTTTCAGAATTTGTGTTTCTTCAATGTCTCATTTGTGAATAGTGTAGGATGGAATGATTGGAGGAAAAAATATGAAAGTGGGTGTCCTGTTTGTCGTCTGTAAGATCTTAAAGCTTCTGTCATGAAAAATGAATTATGGAGTCTTTCTCTTTCCTGTGGGTACACACACACACACACACACACACACACACACACACACACACACACACACACACACACTTAGTCTCCTGTTTTCTCCCAAGCTTTCCATTTACTCCCTTTCCCCCCAAGCACTTGATAAATGACCGGTATGATGCTTGCTGTGGAGCAAATAGGAAGAAATGCATTCTCTAGGCTTCCCTGGGTATTTTTGTTTATTTGGAAGATTCATATATCAGAAGGTCATGGGATGTCTTTTATTGTAAGTTTCTGTTCCAAATTTCCTGACATTGTTTGCAAACAAACAAACAAACAAACAAACAAATAAATAAATATCTTTAACAGACAAAAAGGATACTGATTAAAAACTAGACCCTAAGAGATTGTCAAAATTTCAACAGTAGCCGCATTCTCTTGGATCAGTAGCACTGACCCTGAGGCACCCGACTTTCTGTAAGCATCTTGGTTTGCTGACCCTACTGGGCCATCCCTAAATACAGTGACTTCAAACGTGATGCTCAAGGCTTCAGTGGCTTTTGGTAGTTGGTATCTAGTTCAGTGGAGACATGTGTTTATATCTTTTGATTAAGGTGGAGAGAAAGGAGGCCCTAGCCAGTGTGAGTGCCAGGGACTTCGCTGCAGACCTTGCCTGAGCCTGCGTGACTATGATTACTCATAAATTCCACAGACACCAAGAAGCTGCAATGCTGTGCAGAGCCCTGAGGAGTTTGAAAATTGACTATTTTTCCTGAAATTACCCCCATTTCTAAAGTGGCTTTGGAAAATAATCCAGTGTGTTTGAGGAGCAAGCTAGAGTTAGAGAGTTTTCAGTCCTTACCAATAGACCACATTAAAATCATGAATATGTCTTATTGGACTCTATACTCAATATCGTTCAGGGAGGCTGCCCACCTATAATACCCCCTACCATCTAGTGGCTGCCCCTTTGAGTCACCATGGGAAGCTCCCAGCAGCTGTAATTGTATTTCATAATTTTGTCCCACTGGTGAAAGTTATTGGCCAGACTGAGGGCCCCTGGCCCAGGAGAGACCAATCGGATGATCTTTTCTGGAAATGTGGACTTCATTCTCCACTACAGCTTGTTAGTATTTGTGACTTGTATGTATTGAGTCGGGGGTGGTGGTGGTGATCATTTCCCATGTGTTCAGAGAAATAAAAAAGCTGGCCTACAAGAAGAGATGGAAGCAGATTCATGGAAAATCAGATGTCGGAGCTGGAGAGAGGGTCCTGTCAGAGAACCTTTCTAGTTCTGAGTTCCTTTCTCCTGAGGCCCAGGCAGAGTCATTGCCAGGGTTCTATCAGAGCCTCTTGAGTCCTTGAGTCTCCATCACTTCATCTGCTCCTCACCTTCTTGTCAGTCTTGTTAGTTCCTGTTAGGTTCTATCACAGGTCTTAGGGCAGGTTGTCTACTGACTCCAGTACATAATAGCATATAAAGATGTTCATATGAACTCTGTGGTACCCTAGAAGGCTGAAGTTGAGAACAAGCTTCAGATAGCTTAGTTTTATGCTCTCATGGTGTAGCTGAGGAAACTAAAGACAATGGGTGTAAAGAAAGGACTCTGGGTCAGGCAGGCTTCCTGGGAGCTACTGGAACATTTTGACTGTATGAGTTCCTCACTTTCACTTCCTATCTAGTATAACATATATCTTGAATATCTACAATTCTAGAAAATTAACTTCACTTTAAAATCTAAAATGGGCACTGTGCATCAGGGACCTATTGTTAAGTAACAACATACTATCTATTAATGTTGCCTCCCTTGGCTCTTCTGGGCATTGGCCAATGTCAGTTGAATGCTTCTTGCTCAGAGTCTCTCCTATGGCTGCTGCTCCAATCACCATGGAGGTTTCACTATTCAGTGTCTGGTGACTGGGCTAAAGGACTGTCAGCTAGGGCCTGGGGCAGCTGGGCTCCCAAAGCCTGCCCTTTCTGAGGTGGATTCCAGGTATCTGATAGCTGAAGGTCCCCAAAATGACCACCCCAACCCTCTTCTAACCTGGCCCCTGAATTCACTTGCCTAGAGTCACTTTGGCTTCGAGGGTACAAGAAAAAAGAGCAGGGATGCCTTGTGTGATGGAAAGAATGTCAGTGAATTTGCCTGCTTTCCACTTCCCACATATGGGTAATAGGAAGGAAACAAATACCATTCACGCTGCATGGAGCTCTTGTTTTAAGTTGGAAGCTCTCCCTCATTTCCAGACAACTGCTAGTTTCAGGCTTTAGTAACAGTGACATACACTACAGTTGACTCACTTTGTGTGGTTTGAAATGAAAATGGTCCTCACAGGGTCACAGGGAGTGGAACCATTAGTAGGGATGGCCTTGTTGGAGTAGGTGTGGCCTTGTTGGAGAAAGTATGTCCCTAGAGATAGGCTTTGAAGTCTCAAATGCTCAAGCTAGTCCCAGTGTCTGGTTCTCTCTTCCTGCTGCCCACCAATCCAAATGTAGAACTCTCAGCTACCTCTTTAGGATCATGTCTGCCTGCATGCTGCTATGCTTCCTACCATGATGACAATGGACTACACCTCTGAACTGTAAGCCAGCCCCAATTAAATGTTTTCCTTGATAAGACTTGCCGTGGTCACAGTGTCTTCACAGCAGTAGAAACCTAACTAAGACATGCTTCTTTTATCCACTCACTTGCAGAGTTCTAACTGCAACATCAGTGGCTGAGTCTGGACAAGTGGGTTGGGGCAAGGTCTCATTTATCATACAGCTTTATGCCAAGAATTGCTTAGTCTGCAGAAGAAGACAGAAAATACACTTGGGTCCTGCTAAGAAAGAATGAAAGAAGCTTCCAGAAACATAACCTAAGGGAATATTGCAAAGGGGAAAGAGAAGGTTTAATTAAGCATAAAGATGTGCATTAAAATGTGTGTGAAGACTGGAGAGATGGCTCAGTGGTTAAGAACATTTACTACTTTTCCAGAGAACCTGAGACCAGCTCTCAGCTCCCGTGTCGGGTGCTTCACAACTGCCAGTGTGTACAACTCTACGATGATCAGATACCTCTGACCTCTGAGGGCACTTCAACTCCCATGCACAACTTAGACACAGATACAGACACATACCCCAAAATTAAAAATAAAGCCTTTTACATCTTTAAAACTTAACGGTAAGACAGGGATCGAACCACTCAGCTAGTGAGGACCTTTTGTTGCTAGTGAGGGTACTCCACTTCAGGGATCTGTGTTTACCTCCCCCTGTATTTATGTGGTCATGTGTACGGAGGAAGAAGTAAGGTCAGGACACCTGCAAATGCCTCTTCATCCATCTGTCTAGCATAAGGGAACTAACTGAGCAAGCTTCTGCTATATGTGACGCACACTTCAAAGTACAAGTTTGTCCTGAAGCAGCTGAAAACGGTGAAGAAGAATGTTCCCAGTTTATGCTCATCCTGGTCAGCTGAGCTTCCTGAAGTCCTGGTCAGCTGAACTTCCTGGAGTCCTGGTCAGCCTTGTGTTTTGGCCAGAGGAGTGCATTTATCATCTCTTCCAGTCTTTCATTTGCCTTGGCCAGACCTATTTGTCCCTCCTTCCTGCCTTCCTACACCTTCATCAATAGCCTTCCCTCAAGCAAGAGTGGTTCTTGATTCCCAGCTGCTCCCACCCGCTCTGGACTGTCACACCTCTGGGCCTTCATGTGGCCATTCTTTATCCCGTGGGCAACATCTTGCCTCCCACTCCAAGCAGAGTGAACAAATGGAAAGGTACCAGAGGACCGGGCTGGGAGCTTCTGCAATCGCATCTCCAAAGATAGATTCCCTGTTTAAATGTGGTGTGTGAGCAAGGCGGTTATTGAGACCAGGTCGTAAACATGTCTCAGGGCTGGCTCCTCAGGTAGTTGGATGCAAGTTGTTAGTTGTCATACAAACTTCGCTATGGCACAGGTTTGATATTTATCCAGCAGGGGTTTGTCATGTGAAAGACCTGCCATGGTGGCAATCCTCCATGAAGAAGAACTTCTCATCAAAAATGCCACTGGTGTTCTTTCAGGGAAACAGTGGAGAGGGTGCTATAGGCTAGGGCAGAGGTGGCCACGTCTGTCCTCCATCTTGTGTGCCTTGTTTTCCCTAACAACTGCGCAGTTCTTGACTCTTACAGCCCCCAGCTGGCTCCACCCTCTTCTCCTAGGTTGGACATGGCCACTCTCTGAGCACAAAATGGTCCTTTCCATTCCTCTTCCCTTATTCTCATCCTTTTTATGGTTTTATTTTTTTACTTAATTCAGTTCTCTCATCCTTTGCCTGGTATTATAGGGATTCTCAACCTTCCTAATGCTGCACCCCTTTAGTACAGTTCTTCATGTCGTGGTGACCCCAACCATAAATTTTCCCTGCTACTTTATAACTGTAATTTTGCTACTGTTATAAACCATAATGTAAATGGCTGTGCTCCCCAATGGTCTTAGGTGACTCCTGTGAAAGGGTCATTTGAGCCCCCAATGGGATCACAAACTACAGGCTGAGAACGACTGTTTTATGATTACTCAGTAACCTTGCCTGTATCAATCTCCTTCTCTCCCAACTCCTGCAACATCCAACTTCTTGACGTCCCACTGGTACCTCAGCTCACCCTGACTTGTTCTTTTCTTTTCTTTTTTTTTTTTCTTTTTTTTTTTTTTTTGGTTTTTCAAGACAGGGTTTCTCTGTGTAGCTTTGCGTCTTTCCTGGGACTCATTTGGTAGCCCAGGCTGGCCTCGAACTCACAGAGATCCGCCTGGCACTGCCTCCGACTTGTTCTTTCCTATCAGCTCTCTATAGTCCTTCTCCCCTCCTTCTTCCTGGAGCTGAAGGATATAGCCCATATCACCTCCCTTATGGAAACTCCATAATTGCTAAAGGTGGCCTTCTTTGAAGACCCTTTTGGCATTCCTGACCTGTAAAATGGGTCGTTTCTCCCATCAAGGGCTTTGGCCACCCTGCATGACTCAGACCACACTCTGTCATTTTGGTGAGTACACTGGTTTGGCTCTAGCCAGGGTAAGAACTATTGAACACAGGCTCTTAACTCAACATGTTCATCTGCTTATGGGACATTTTTACCCAGCTGCCCTTAGCAATCTTGTGTTAGTCTGACTAAGCTACTATAATGAGAAAGGCCTGATTAGACCTCTAAAGTTTACAGTTTTCTGCATTCAATTGATTTTCCCCCTCTTGCCGCTGTGTAATTAGTGCTGTGGTTTGCTTGTTTGATGTGTGCATGAGTGTGCACGTGTATATGAATGCACTTGCCTTGTCAGGCTCCTGTGGAAGCCAAAGGCTGACATAGATGTCTTTCTCGGATGCTTTTCCACCTTACAGTTTGAGATGGTCTCTCACCGGGTGGAGCTTGCTATTTCAGCCACACTAGCTAGCCACTAAATCCCAAGATCCTTGGATTCCTAACCCCAGCACTGGGGTTTCAGACACAGGTGACCATGCCCAGTCCTTTCTGTGGGTTCTGACGATCTTATGCAAACCCTCATGCTTACACAGCAATCATACGAGCCGCTGAGCCAGCTCCCCAGCCGCTCTCCTAGTTTTTATCTCCAGATTGCCCAATGTTTGCTTTGGGTTTTTGGCAAAAGCTCTAGAGCAGATAATGTCAGATTGTTGAAGAAGTTGCTTCAAAATTTTAGGGCAAAACCACCCCCATTGATAAAGGAGACCATCCATGTGACATACACTTAGAGACCTGAGCTGTGGCCAAGTCAGCAGATTCGTTCAGAATATGAAGCAAGTTGAGAAGGAGGGTGGGAGAACTGGTCTCTTCCACGGCCCCACAAGTTCACATTCTGGGAAAACCTGAAGGTAGATTGTCAATCTCCGTGGAATCTGGTTGGAACATTGACTGACACCAGAGGGATCCAGGCCCTGTTCAATCAAGATAGGACTGGAAAACTGAGATGCTCTAACCACGTGGTCCCCAGAGGAATAGAAATTCATTGGCCAGAATGACACAGTTTTGTTTTGAAAACCACCCAGGCTCCACTTGGGAGTCGTGAGCTGCTTGAGAATGCATTATGATGGGGTAGGCTGCTGCCTCAGACTGACCAGGGCAACAAAACAACAGACGGTCTTTGAGCAAGGCCCTGGATATGTCCTGGTTGTACCTTGCTCAGTGTTCTGGCGAGAAAGCACAGCTGTGACCTTCGCATGGCACAGACCCAGTCACAGGCTCACACAGAGAGGACTACACACCAAGCCGATGCCGAAGCATGCCTCCTGTTCAAGGTACTCAGAGCACAGGCCTGACTTACGATGTGTTCTGTTTACATTGGCCTAGAGCCCAAACCAGAAATGTATTTCAGGCCTGGCCTTCTAGATGCTATCTCCAGGCATTTAGAGGTTCGTTACACACAGCCTCTCATCCTGTCCTGCTCCAGTTAAGGTCTGTCAGCATTTTTCAAAGGTTTATAATTCAACCATAAGGGAGGAGATTGCCACATTCAGAGCTCAGCTTGCCATGTAGGACCTATACCTAGGAATCTAAAACTTTGATCCCCTCCCATTTTTAAGTTGGACTCTTACCAGAGGATAGTGAACCATAAGACTAGCTCGTGGTTTTGTTATTTTTTAGTTTGGTGTTTGAAAGACTAAGGAAAACTAGGAGTCATAAGGTTCCTGGGGTATGCGCATATTTTAAGGTCCATTTTAAAGTTAGACAGGTGGGAAAGGTCAGAGACAAGGCTGTCAACATCTCTCCAAAACAAGGGGAGCAATTCTCAAACCCACAGCCTGTGTTCAAATTTACAGTTGAGAGTTTAATTATGTATCAAAATGAAGATATCAGTTAACTATGAGAGTTAACTATGTTTCTGCTTGTATGTTCTGAATATTCTTATTATTTTCAAATTTAAATGAAATACCACACCTCATAAACATGAAGTAACAAGACAGTGCCCCTACCTACATATAAAAATGCTCAATGGTGCTGAACAGATGTCTCAGTGGTTAAAATGCTTGCCAAGCATGGGTAAGGGCCAGAGATCAATCCCCAGAATCCACATAAATTGCAGAGGAGGTATGGTGCCTCGCTTGTAACTCTAGCCTCAGAAGGCAGAGATAGGTCATCCTGAAGCAAGCTGGCTAGTGGGACTACCCATATTGTTGAGCTCTGGTTGTGATCGAGAGACCCTGCATCAATGAAGAAGCTGGAAGAGCAGTTGAGGAAGAGTCTCCAGATCAACCTCAGGCCTCCATGTGTACTCAAGCACACATGCGTGTGTACCCATGCAAACATGCTTACACATGCATGCATGGATACCACACGCATATACACATGAAAAAGGGGAAAAATACTGGAGAGAGAGAGAGAGAGAGAGAGAGAGAGAGAGAGAGAGAGAGAGAGAGAAAGAAAGAAAGAAAGAAAGAAAGAAAGAAAGAAAGAAAGAAAGAAAGAAAGAAAGAAAGAAAGAAAGAAAGAAAGAAAGAAACTCAATTGGATATTATAGCACCAAGGTCTACTGTCTGTTCAGGTTTCTGTAAGTCTCCTTCACCACTGGGTGACTTATGAATGACAGACATTCACTTGTCACAGTTCTGTGATCTGGAAGTCTATGATCAAGACACAACCACCTCTAGTTCTAGTGAACTTCCTCATCCCAGCATGTATGTACCTGACTTCTGTGTCTTCTTATAGTGGGTGAGGCAGGGGATCCCTTTCTTACAATGAGGATACAAATCTCATCCATGAGGGCTGTACTCATGTGACCTGACCACCCCTAAGGCCTTACCCCCGATGCCATCACACTGAGATAGGATTTCAACGTGTGAATTTTAGTGGGTAGTGGGGAGGAAGTAAACACTGAAGACGAAGGCTACAGTCTGGTGTGGGAAGGCTTCCTCGGGAGACCCTTGGACTAGTTAACAGGGGATGGAGTTCCTGGCGGCAAGAGAGTATAAAGCAGAGGTGGGGTGGGGGAAGTTGACAACACAGACATGAGGATCCTGATAGGAGGGCGTTCCCATCACTGCCACCCGGAAAAACTTCTGAACCCTGGGAATTGTGTCTAAAGCAGGACAGGAACCCCCACACATCACAGGGCCGGGCTGAAGATAAAGCACAGTTGCATGCCTGAAGAGCCTGAAGAAATAAGCATGAGCCCCACGGCCCCTCCTCCTCATGCCTCAATGGATCCTAACTAGACACAAAACGTTCTATTGCAATTCTGCACGGACCTTCACTACAATAAGCAAGAGGAAAAAGTAATTTCCTGAGTGCTGAAGAGTCCGTTTCCATACAGCTGTCCTACTTGTGAAAATAACCCACTCGTGAAAGCAGTTCTCTAGGTAGCCATACTTTCTTATGCCCCTTTGAGTTGTCTGAATTTGCTGGGCTCAGAAGGAGGCATAAGAACCATCTCTCCCACCACCGAGATATATAGGGTCTGGGCATATGTTTTAAAAACGTTGTGTGTTTTTCTGTTTTCTGATGTGTGTTCCCTCCCTGCCTCATTGACCATGTGTTGACTTTGGTCCAGTGGACAGACACACTTCCACTCCAAGAGACACTCCAAGATCCTCAGCCCCAGCAGCCTTTGATCCATCATACTTGTGGTCCCAAGCAAATGTGAGTGGCCAGGCAGAGCATCCCCATCTGTCTTCAGTGGTCTGTCCTCTGGCCACCAGCAGCTTTGCTCAGCCAGAGATGCTCAGCTGCATCTTACCCACTCTGTACCTTGGTGGAGACATCTCACACAGAGAGTCCAGGCCAAAGTCCTGCTGGGAACCTGCTTTCACTCTGTTGTGGGACCTGAGACACCGTGTTTACCTTAGCTCTGGAATTTTTTTTTTTTTCTCATTTGAACTATAGAGATCATAGTGGAAAATTCTTCTAGAGATTGTTGTGGAATCAAGTAATTTCAAGGCTTAGCAGACAGCAAGGCTGGAATCTCTGGCCGGAAAATAGTGACTGTTTTTACTGTGTACTCCTTCCTATTTTAACCTACTAAAGAGAATTGTATAGGACCATTTTGCTCCTTTTGAGACTGTACCTCGGGTCAATTCAATTATAATCTCTGGGGGTAGAACACACCTGCCATGTTTTTTTTAAAAAAATGTTTTTAATGTTTATTTCACTCAACCCTCACAGTTCTCTGGTGAATAGTCATTGGCCCATTTTACAGCTGAACAAGTAGAGGCTGAGAGTGAGTGACAGGAAGGAAGAGGTGGTACTTGGGTATGGAACCAAGTTCTCCGCCTCCAGGGCCTTGTTTCAACAGTTCTTTGTGAATAGTGCCTTCCCCCAACCCCAGTGTGCCTGTCTTTCCTCCTGCCTTTCTCTTTGGCACTTCCTGCTCGGCCTGCCCAGACCTGTGTTCCATTTCCCAGGTAACTGGCCATAGGTATTCGGAAGTTCTCAGCTCTGTCTGTCTGACATTTATTAAATGCAGCTTGTGGCTCCAACTCTTGCACTTTGCATTGGGTTTGTTAAGATAAAAACTGTTTTCTGAGAGAGTGAGTCAGGAGCATCTATGGTGGAGTGTGAGGAGAGCGGCTGCAGGTTGAGAGTGTGAACAGAGCGCATAAGCTCAGCTGGTGCACTGACCTAACCGTGTTTGGCAGCCGCCCTCTGTGTCTAGCTGAGCATTCTATTTCATGCTGGCAACCCCTCCCTCCCTCCTCTACAGAAGAGTCTTTGGCTGGGACCTCTTCTTACGCTGAGGCTGGTCCTGATGGTGACCTGCGCCCAAGCCATGGCTGCGTTGCCATGGCAAAGAGCCGGGAAACATTTCATATCTCAGTCTCTCTCACCTGTCAGAATGTGAGCGTAGTAACTCTTGGCCTTGCCTCCCTGTGGAGAGGCGGGCGGGCACTTGAAAATGAAGCCATAAATGCTGGGAGGGATTTGTGGACCTGTGGATGTGACGTCTTGTCAAGCAGTTGGTAATAAATGGAGTGTCTCCAGAGCTAGTTTGCCTGAAAGTCCCTGGAGCCTTCCATTTACTTAATCAACCCACGTTTATTAAATACCTGTGAAATTCTCAGGCACACGGGCAGGGCCAGGAGGAGGACAGAACGGGAAGGAAGGAAGTGGAGCCTCGACTCCCAGGGAGCCCATAAAGCCCCTCCTTTTTCTGGCACCTCACTTTTTAGGTTGATTAAGTCCCAGGGAAAGGGCCTTGGCTGCCCGCTCAAGTCCTCCATCCAGTCGCAGAGGAAGAAGCTACTGTTGGCTCATTTTTTCGCAGGGCCAGTGGGGATTCCTGGCCTGGATGGTCTCAACAGGTACAAGAACACTGATTCCTGGTAATAGTCATGGACAGAATGGGGAAAGATTGTCTGAGTTGGCTGGAAATGGGGCCTCCAATGGTTGCCGGTGTCCAGAGTGGCTTTGCCACTATCTGGCTGTGTGACTTTGAGCAATTACTTAGCCTTTCTGTCCCTTAGCTTCTTTATGTCTAAACTAAGGGTAATTATTGTGTCTGGCTCTTAGAACTATTTCAAGTTTAAATAACTCCATGTGTATAATGCTCCAATCAGTGAGTGATGCCTTATAGATGTTTAAAAAAAAAACTAAAAGGTTGTCACTTTCTACAGGTAATGGGAACCAGTGGCACTAAAAAGATATTGGCACGTTCTTTCCTACATTATCAAAAAAACAAACAAACAAACAAAAAAAAAGAGTCATAAAAAAAACCCCAACCCCAAACTTTTGCCTAGATACAACAGTCGTTTGGGATGGATTGTCCCACGACTTTTCAGCTGCTGGTGTAGAGCTGGGCCTCTTGAACTTTCCCTACCCACAGTCCTTTTTACCCAAGAAAGTTTGGTATGACCCTATGTATATTAGTAGGTAGAATATGGGTACAAGTTAGACATTGACTGATAATAAACTGTAAAGAAATTTATTTTAAGACAATTGTGTAAATACATTTGCTAATTAGCAAGATTCAGAAAAAGAATTCAATCTTGGCTAGATATTTGATGCTGCAGGATGTAGAGTATCTTCAACAGTTCACAGTTGATTGAGATTTTGATGCAATGATTGACAGTGCTAATAATGCTGCTTTAATTAAATATATAGTACAAAATGGCAGAATTCTGTTTAGTGCCATTTTAGAAAGTACTGGAAATTTTGTCATGGTCCCATACCAAAACTCACTGAACAATTTTTTTAAAGTTTTTTTTTTAAACAAAACTCAAGTCAAGGACTCAAACAACATTTTTTATGAATAGTGTGGTGATTTGAATGACAATGGCCACCATAGGCTCTTATATTTGAGTGCCTAGTCACCAGGAAGTGGAACCATTTGAAGGATTAGAAGGATTAGGGAGTGTGGCCTTATTAGAGAAGGTGTGGCCTTGTTGAAAGAAGTGTGTTGCTGGGGGTGGACATTGAGATTTCAAAATCTCATGCTAGGGTTCCTGCTCCCTCCAGTCTGTCTCTTTCTCTGACTCTCAGCAGATCGGGATATAGCTCTCAGTGACTGTTTCAGTGTCCTGAGTGCCACCATACCCCTGCAATGATGATAATAGGCTAACCCTTTGAAACTGTAAGCAAGCCCACAATTAAATTCTTTTTTTTATGAGTTGCCTTTTCTTTTATGAGACACTTTTATGGTGTCTCTTCACAGCAATAGAACAGTTACTAAGACAGATAATATTTATTTTAATATAATACTTTTATTCTTTGAGGATGTCATACATACACACAATGTATAGTCATCATATTCACCCCTCCCTGTTTCTCCCTCCACCTCCTCTGGAATCCCCACCCTGACACAGCCCTTCAAACTTCATGTCCCTTCCTTTCTTCTTTTCTTCCTTCTTCCCTTCCTTCCTTTCTTACTTTTCTTTCTTTCTTTCCTTTCTTCCTTCCTCTTTCCTGCCTTCCTCTTTCCCTCCAGCTTTCCTTCCTTCCTTCCCTTTTTAGGTAACCCTCTGAGTACTAGTTTTGCCTGCATATGAATGGGTATGAGGCCATCCACTGGTGCTTGGTCAACCTAGGAGAGACCACACTCATAAAGAAAACTGACTCTCCCTCCCTCAGTAGCCATCAGCTGTCATAGCTCCTCAGCCAGCAGTAGGGACCCATAAGCCATTTCCTACTGCATGCTGGAATGTTGACTGGGTTGGTCTTGTGCAGGTCTTATGGAGGCAGCCACAGAAATTGTGAGTTCATAAGTACAATGGTCCTGTCGTGTCTAGAAGATACTGTTTCATTCCATCCCTCTCAGAACTTTGGCTCTTAATAACTTTCTGCCCCCAAACTTTGCAGGAGGACGTTTGGTACAGAGAGATGAGAGGGTAGGAAAGAAAAGCAGGTTTGGAGAGAGTTAAACTTCGTATATAAATATGGATACATACACACACAGTAGCTTTAGATTGGAATTTCTTTACACAGGGGATAATGCTCATCCCAGAAGCCACACGTTCCCAAGCACAGAGCCCAGTGCTGAGTGTGAGATACCTTCCCTTGAGTTGTTGGTTAGAGGTGATTTCAAAGACAACCCCCCTCCAAACAGCCCCGACTAATGCCATTGCTCTTGGGTACCCACCAGAACTTGATGGTAAGATGCTATTAATTACTGACGATGCCACACACTTCAGTGATAGGACTTGAGGAAATCACGCTGGGTATTGACCTAGCTTCTTCCCTGCGGGCTGGCTCTCATATTACTGGAAGGCACTGTGTAGGATGCTGGGGAGATGAGTCTTCAATACTTTTACCTGACTGTGAACCTCGAAAAGGACAATAATATCCAAGATATATTCATGTGTGCACCAGCAGTAGCATGAGCAATATGGAGACAACCAATCACTTTTTGCTTGTATTTGAGACACATTCCACAGGAAAAAACACATGCCTGTTACTTTAACTCTGGCTCAGAACCTTTAGCTAGAGAGCTCATGGGCACTAGGAGTGAGCCTACTATTCATTATTTTGCTAAATGGACATAGTATCAAATGGCCTTCTAAATATGTATCTCTATCCCCTCAGACTAGTGCAGCTCTTGGTCCTTACCAGTGTCTTTGTGCAGAGGACAACAATTAGTAAAGACTCACAGCTGCTCACAGTGAAGAGAGCAGGTGACTGTAGGCAACTCAGTCATCAATGGGACACCTACATCACAGCAAGTTTTCAGAACAGCATTTGAACATAAAACAGCCCAAAGACATGCTAAATTGGTCCTTGCATGCTGAGGAATGACACTAAGAAAATATTAAAAGTCTTTGTTTTACGTAATTAAACCATTTGTTTCAATAAGAGCAGAATACTTTGCACGTAGACTGAAAGCTCTACAGTCCGCGCACTGACAGTTTTGGATTGAGCCACGGTTTTCAGGTGGCGCTCCCTGGCGTGATGTGGTGTGCTAGCACGCCCAGTGCAGAGTGCACATGCTGTGTGCCCAGAAACAAGGTGCAGAGAGGTTACACAATGCGGCCTGACAAGAGCTGCCAGAAATACCTCAGATCCGTTTCATGTTTGATTTTGAATTAACTTTTGGTCGTTACATGCTCGGAAACCTTTTACTGTTGCCAGCTTTTTTATGACCTCTGCATTCAGCTACCTGATGTCATAGGTCATGCATGTTCTTGCAGCCCCTCCCTGCTCCCTGTCTTAGGGAGCTCAAGGCTAAACCAGTGTCCTGAGAACCTGCCAAGAGACCTTCCCAGAAGACGAGGGTGTACAGGCAAGAAAGGGCAGCCAGGAAGTGTGATGAGACACTGCGCCCGAGTCCCAATCTTAGCCGTTATTAGTTATGACCTGTGTCTTTCCATCCTCGAACCTCAGTTTACCATAGCTGAAAACGCAGAGCCGCAGCTTTAGCAAGTGGTAAGACAGTAGTAGCAGACAGTGCTGCTGCCTTCTGTAGAGTTAGGGAAAAGCTAATAACATTCAAGAATGGTTTCCACAAGGCAGCAGGGATGCTTCAATAAATCTTGACTCTGGAGTCCAAACCTTTCATGTTCCATGTGACAAAATGGGATGTCTGTGTAAATCATGCCTCCTGAGCACCAAGGTTCTGGTACTGGACAGCCGGTCTCCCAGAAACCACTTGCGCTCCAGGCTGAGCTCACCACTTCTGGAAGGAGCCAGAGAACTGGTTAGCCACTTGAGTGTTCTCAGGATTGGAGTAAATGAGCTTGCTACTTAAGGAAATGGGAGACCAGTTTCAGTTGCCAGTAGTAAAATGTGAAGTTGCAAACAGAAAGTAGAAGTTTGAAAACATTGAGCCAACACCTTGCACTTGATCCTCTCTCATGGGAAGTGACAGAAATGAGGATGGTATTTAAAATGTATCCAGTGAGCCAGATGTGGTTGTCAGGCCTTTAATCCCAGCCCTTAGGAGGCAGTGACAAAGACAGGTAGATCTCGGTGACTTCAAGGCTAGCCTGGTATACATAGTGAGTTCTAGGCTAGCTAGGGTTACACAGGGAGAGTATGTAGCCCGTCTTTAAAGGGGAGATGTCGGTGTGGCCATGTGTGGAAGATGTATCTAGCTCAGCGAATCAGTGTTTTCTATGTGGACACTCTTAAAAAACCATGTATGGGTTGAAGATCCATTGAATGTAGGAGACCAATCAATCCTTTTTCATGTAACAGGTTAGGAAAGTTCATTGCCATGGTTTCGTTATTCACACTGGAACTAGAGAAAGTACCTGTTGCCTGATTTTGGTGTAATGTCAAAGGAGAATGTTCTGACTTACGTGAAGCCAGACAGTCCATACCCCATACAGTGCATCTCAATAGAGTAAATGGCAGTATTTGCTAAAATAAGAGGCAGCCCTGTTCTTAAATAATAATCTTAAATAATGCATTAGCAGCAAGATATAATAATGGCACTTTTCACCATTGTGTGTATCTCTAGAATATACTTCTTTTTCATTAAAATATTTACATTAATTACCGGGTTCTTTTAGTTTTCAACAAATTACAAAAAAAAAAAAAAAAAAAAAAAACAAAAAAAAAAAAACTCCTTGGAGTCCTTAATATTCTGAACAGTATTTAACAGATAACAAGAGGCTTGGGATTCTGTATTTATTGTTTTGATTTCATTTTTCTTTTATACATAAATTCATTCTATGACCAAGTCTACCTGTCACTCCCATACCACCCCCTAACTCCTGTGTGTGAGAAATTCTGCCCTAGAGCTTCATTTGTTTTAAATATCAATTTCTGTTTATTGTCTTGTGGTCCTGAACAGCCCTCTTACCTCTCTGTGCCTTGCGTGTCTCATGAGTAGGATGCTCATTACCACCCCTGTCAGGACAGCAAGTGCTAGGTAGGTGTTCGCCATTAGAGACGCATCATCATCATCGTCATCACCCAGGTTTGCTCACACAGAAGTGGAGTCAGTGGAACTGGAATTTTCTTCTTTCTCAAGGCCAGTTATACCCACCTTCTACTCCCCTGCCCATCTCAGCATTGGCAGTCTTGGGAAGAAGGGGAAAGAGTGAGACATGTCCCATTGCCCGTACATGCACTGTCAGGGACACAGACTCCAGCCACCAAAGTGCAAGAAGCCAGGGACAGGTGTAGGAGCCAAATGGTGGTGTTGTCTGCTATTCAAGTTCAGCAGTGGCTGTGTGTCTGTCCTACAGGAACATACACTGTCCCAAGCAGACGACACCCCAAGGGCCCAGATAAAAGAGAAGAAAATAAAATCCCTGAGAGTGGTATTCCAGTGACACCTTAATCCTCGTGGCTCTTAGTGGAAGAACCAGCCCTTGATCCTATGAGCTGATCAACTTCTTTTCCAGCCACTTGCAGAGGAAGAGCCTGCAGTGGTCCCTCAAGCTTTGCATGCATAGCCCAGACTTAGGTCCCCTAGCATGACACATGAAGCCACAGAGCATTCCAGGAAGAGAGTAGACCCCAGGCAGGGGCTGGCTCAGAAAGAAGACAGAGGACTGGTGAGATGTCTGAGTGAGTAGAGGCACTTGCTGTCAAAACAGGTGACCCAGAGTTTGACGCATGGAGCCCACATGCTGAGGCAGGCTCCATTTTCTTACACACACACACACACACACACACACACACACACAAGTAAACATGAGAAAGATAGAGGAGCGCAGACATGCCTTATCATCTTATGACTGTCAGAATGCTTTTGTGTTACTTAGTTGAAATGCCATCCTGATACTTCCATCCTTGGCTGAACTCAGCTGCCGAGTGTTTGCCTGCTTTGTGCCTCAGGTGAGTCGCTACCTAGTCACAAACCAAACTGTGTCTTATCCTTTGAGCAAGGCTCTGGTCAGTGAGCATTGAGATGCATTGGGGTCCTTTTTGTGTCTCTGGAGAAATACTGACCTCAAGATGTCCTGTGGCCCTTTGGTGCTTTCAGAGGGAGGTGATCTGCTGGAGATATACCTGTGACTAGATAGCATGCAGAGCAGTCAGGCATAGGCTTGGCCTCCCAGGAAAATTGAAACTCCAGGCTCAGCCTGGACCCTTTCCCAGACAGTTCTCCTGGAGCTGAGGAAGGGCTTGGCCAACCAGGAATGTGTGTGTCCAGCCTCAGTGGGCTCTGCTCTCCAGGCAGCTGATGGAGTGGAGGGGCTAAGGGTGGGGGCTAGGGGACTATGACTTAGACCCAGTATGGCCACAGGCCTTAGGCAAGTCATTTGACCTCTGTGACCCTAGATTTCTCCCTAGTAAGGGAGAGACCATGTTCCTTCCTTGAGTAGATCCGGGGAGGGTGAACACAGCCAAAAATTCTCGACATACAGACTTCAATCTGTGACTGCTGCCATTGGACTTCAGGCAGTGTTTGCTGAGCCTGAGGCTTGAAGGCCATGACTGCTGATATGTTGGGAAGCCATCTGTGTGAACAAGGGCTAGTGAGCTAACATCTGGTTCAGAATTCCCTCTTCTTCAATGGGGCACTGTGATTAACGTGCCTTTCCCACCTACCCAGATGTTACAGTGATGGAGGAGGTAGAGGAAGGAAAGTTCTGTGTAACCTAGAAAGCCTCTCACAAAAGTCACTATCATAAAACCCGCAATAGCACTATTAAATAACATTTCAGTTCTTGGGTTTCAGCAAACCCTGACTTAAGTACTGCACATGTATCACTCAATTTCATTTTAATCTTCTTCTAACAGCTTTGCCAGGTGGCACCTATTTACTGTTTTTTAGTTAGTTATAACAAGGTACAAAAAGCTTAAGTAGCTTGCCCTAGGTTATACAGATAAGCATGGGAGCAGGCAGAACACCTGAATATTCAAACCCAGCCAATCAGATTCCAGAACCTAATAGAGTATTAGTTGCTAGGCTTATAAGGACATGGTATGATTGCTTTTCCAAGTTTCTGTCTATAAAGAGTATATAATAATCCACTGAGGTTGTTAAGCTATGGTGCTCCACAAAGCTGTTAATTAGTCCTTCCTACCTCCTGGGCATGTATCAAACATCTTAGGAACATATTTGTCTATACTCGGGCACAGGTATGGATGGATCGATAGATACATAGCTCATAAACAGGGTACAGAAACATGCTCCAAGATAGAGATCAGAATATGCATGTTAAAACCAAAGCTTTAGCACAATCACTGTTGGACAGAGTACTACCAGCTTGAGATGAAAAGTCTGATTAGAGTAACAGCGAATGGTGAACTTTGTCCTACTACAAATGTGATGAATGTCATTCACTTGGACAACGTGGTCCTGTGAGGCTGCAGAGACTAACAGCACACCCTACTCCAATCTTCCTGGGCAAACTGAAAAAGAAATAATCATTTCTTTTTATGAGTCTCTTTTATAGGCTTTTGGGTAATTAAATTATCCAGTTAAATATCTCAAGAAACAAAAAGTTATTTCCCAATAAAATTCCATTAAAATCAACAAATTTACTGTATTCTGTGGTGTCCAATATAGTAGCTACTGACCACATGTAGTAATTTAAATTTACAAATTCAGCTAGAGGCACAGGCATCAAGGCACAACCAAGGTATGTGGAGAGGCAGCTGGAATCTCGGGTGAGGGCCTAAGGATTCTCTCCACTCCCTTTTTCTTTGACCCCGACCTTAGGATCTCTTGTGGGTAATCATAGTTGCTCTGATGAAGATGGTAGTGACTGTTTCTATTCAGAGCACAGAATTCTACAAGGACTAAGGAAGGACAGACAGCAGAGAGGATGTCGGTCAGGGGATAACCTACCTAGGGAAAAGTGAAACTGAAGAAAATTTCATATAGACAAATAGCTGTCTTCAGATATTGAACTTAATTTTTAAAAATAACTTACTTATTTAACTGAATTTCACAACTAACATTTATTGTTTTCTAAACACTATTGAAGAGCAAACTTAAAACTGATTTCATTAAAATTTTTAATGTAGCAAATCTCAAAAGAAGCCAGATGCAAATGAAATCACATGATAATTCTACTTATATAAAAGTCTGGCATCAGCAAAATTGCTTCTATGCTGATAGAAATCAGAACAGTGGTTGCCTGGGGGAGGGGTGGGAGGCAAGGTTTGGGAGCTGGGACCAACTACAAAGGATTCGGGAGCAGTTTCGGAGGCACTGATCTACCTGGATAGGACACTGGTTCCACAGGTGCATGCATTTGTCAATACTTGTGGGACCTTTGAGTTGAGTACGTGACACAAAAGCAAATTACATCTCAGTTAAAATGACACTCTGAATTGATATGTGATAGACAGGTTAGATAGGTAGGTGACAGATGAAAGATGGATGGATGGGTAGGTGGATGGGTGGATGGGTGGGTAGGCAGATGGATGGATGGATGGATGGATGGATGGATGGATGGATGGATGGATGGATGGATGGATGAATGGATGACACAACCCAACTTGTTCTGGCTCACATGAATGATATTATGAAAGTGTCCACTGCCCCTTTTTCTGGTAGTGATCTGTTGTTCTCCATGAACCTCATGCTGCCATTGGGAAGCTTTGGGGTACACTTCCTGATCTTGTGTGGTGTGGAAATAATTGGGTTGCTCTTGCTTTTTCCTGTGTTTTGATTCTTTCTTATCCAAGATGGACAAACGGGAAGGCTGTTTGTCAGAAGTTGAGAATGGTATCATTTAGGGGTGAAAGATTCTAGTAAACTGCAATTTTACTGCTCCTTTGTCTCCATCTCCTCCTCTTCTTTGCTGTATTATTATTTGCAACAAGAAACATGTATTAATTTTATAATCTGTTTATAATCTGAAGTTCAAAAAGGTATCTTTCCAAAGAGCATGGCTACCCATGAGTGCAATTCATGTGAATACTTTGGTCTTACTCTGACCAGTCAACACTCTTCTGTCCCGGCATCAGGGGTGTGTATTAGTGGGGTGTATTAGTAGCCATGGGATCTTAGTAAGTATTGCTACCTCTTTCCTTGTCTATTTCCATATACTGATCTATCTCACTGTGATGCTAGGGACACACTGTAATACCCTGGGTTTGGTTAGGGGTCTTCTTCAGCTATGTATCCCTCTCACTGCCTCTCTTCTCTTGTCCACAGATTCTTACTTAACCCTTGATGAACCAATGAATAACATCACGACGTCCCTGGGGCAGACTGCTGAACTGCACTGCAAAGTGTCTGGGAATCCACCTCCCACTATCCGCTGGTTCAAGAATGATGCACCTGTGGTCCAGGAACCTCGTAGAATTTCCTTTCGGGCAACTAACTATGGCTCTCGGCTGCGGATTAGAAACCTTGACACCACTGACACTGGTTACTTCCAGTGTGTGGCATCAAATGGCAAGAAAGTGGTTTCTACTACTGGAGTCCTGTTTGTCAAGTTTGGTAAGCAGCCTTCAATGGGTTTGGCCATCAGTCCATTGTGTCAGGACAACCAGAGTCCATAAGAGCACTTATTGAGCCCCACAGCCAGAGTATTTAATTTATAAATAAGTAATCCACAGCCCAGTAGGGAATTCCCATGGTCAGGGTGACCCAGTTCCAAAAGAGCATAGGAGGAATAGAGGAGAGTGCTTCTCTCTGACCTCACTTCCCCCACTCCAAACCCTTGTGCCCCTGTAGCTCTCAGCATGGGGACCCCCACCCCTAGGTGTGGGGAATGTGAATGAATGCCTGCCCACATTCAGTCACTAAGCCTCCTAGAGGGGCAGGAGATACTCTGTTAATAGTGCTTTGCGTTTGTCTGAGCGTTTTTCAGCCCCTGTGCTGTGGGAGGTGGGCACGTTCTCACTGATATGCTTTGATTCATACAGGGGACTGGGAAAAACAAAAGGCAAAAGAGTGAATGCAAGAAAAATCAGTAAGGGTGGGAACTTGCACTGTCATTGGTGGACACTCTCCCCCACCCTCCAGTTACCCAGACTGTTTCCTTTGTTGTTCTCATTTTTCAGGACCTGCTCCTACTGCAAGTCCAGGATCCTCGTAAGTACTCCACATCTCTATGCTCTGTCGTTCCTAAGCATTTCTCTGGTAGGTTTCTGGGCAGCGGCAATGTTGTCCTGTGCTGGGGCCAGAACACTGTGTTTCCAGATGCCTTTGCCTTTGCTTTCTCTCTGATGTGAAGCCCCACAGGAGACCAGCCCTGGCAGTAATCTCTAGCCTGGCAATCAGGAATCTGACTGATCAAAGCAAACCTCTTCCTACATTTACTATTTTTAAATGAATCTAACAGTTAGCGGCAACAGCAGATTTGGTCAAATCAAACAAACAAAAAAAAAAAAATGATAGAGTGCTGGCTTAGGAACTTGCCTCCTGCTAACAGGGTCTGTTTTACATTCTGCAAGCATTTTTGATGCTTTGAATTATTGCACAGGGCAACATTAGCTGATCACTTTATTTTTTATTCCTTTCAAAGAACTCAGCAGCTGAAGCTGTAACTCACAAAGAGGAGGGTGAGCCCTGTCTTGGAATGAGAGTCCCCTGGAAGTTAGATTCCTTCCAAGTCCCTTGATAATGGGGTTTAAGGATTCCATTTCTTTAAATGATGCTATTGTTGATGCGTTTATTATTCTGGCTGAGAGATCCTCATCTTTCACTCTAGAAACATCTACTTGAGGAGGTATTTTTTTTTTCTCTTTATGTATATTTTTATTTGGAGAGAAAGACCCATTTATTCAAACATGGCTTTGCAGTCCCCCACACCACCCCTCCGCATTCTGTAGTCTTATGAGGTGGAATTCACCAGGTCTGCCATGAGGGCCTCAGCAGGCCTGGCTTGGACCACACCAGGGTGAAAAGTAGCAGCCACTTAGCCTGCTCTAATCCCCTCTGGGCCACTTAATTACAGAGTGGGGTATTTTAGTGCATTGGTGTGTACCTGGAGGCCCATGGCCCGCAATCCCATTAATAAAATAGGTACTGGGTAAAAATAAACATTGGCCTTCAGCCACACTGCTCTGCTGTTTCATCAGCCAGTTAAAGGCAACTGTGAAAGAGTCTTTAAAATCACCGAGTGCTAATTGCCTTCTACCGACTGCGATCTCAACTATTGCTTGATCTCAGGACACTCGGAAGTTTGCCCACTCAGCCACTCAGCCTAGCATCTCTTAAAGCTAACTTCTTTTTTTTTTTCCAGTTGTCTCAACTATTCCATTGTTTATGGAATTCTTTTGAAGTCTTATTTAAACAAAGATTAAAACTTTTGTTACATGCCTTAAAACCACTTCCCACACAGGTCCCTTATTCGTTCATATTAATCTGTGTTTCTAATGTGGCTGGTAATCCGGTCACAGGCCGCTTTTGCGGTTCACTAACTTTCCTTTACGGTTCAGCCCAGGGCTATTGACTTTCTGTCTGCTGATTTTGCATGAGAAAGGTAGTTCTCTGCAGTCCCAATGGTTTTTAAATACTAACACGTTCTCCTTTCTGTATGTGTTGGCTTTTTCTTGATGGCCATCTTTCTGGTGATGTAATTGTATAGAGATAATCTTGAAGCTTTGTGAGTTGATATACTTGCAGAGGAGACTGAAGTTCATTAATGATACCTAACCACAGCTGAGGGGATCTGTTGTCATTAGACATTGGTGTTTCACGTTTGCTGTCTGCTGAGTTTAGGCAGCAACAACACACCGTGTAGAGCTGCCGTGTTTGCTTAGGTCAACCGTGTTGATTCACCTAAAAATCTTCAACCCAAGTTGGAAACTTCCCAGGGCCTTTCCCCGCTCAATTTCTACCATTTTGGCACTCCTCGTTGTCATTGTGATACTTGTGTTTTCTTTACTTAGTGTGTGCAAGTGCGTGTGCTGACGCCCGAAGAATGTGTCCTCCTGCTCCGTCAGCCTCTGCTTTAGTCCCCTGAGATAGGATCTCTCACTGAACCCAAAGTTAGGCTGCTGACCAGCCAGTCCCAACAGTTATCCTGTCTCCTTTCCCCCTGCCCGCAGTCCTGGGGTTCCAGCCACCCACAACCATACTTGGCATTTTGTGTGACTTCAGAAGACTTGAACACCAGCCCTCATGCTTGTCCAGCAAGCGCTATTCCCCACTGAGCCATCTACCAGCCCGTGTTTCTTTCCCTTAACAACCCATGGCATTGCCTCCTTTCTTGACTACTAGTGCTTACTCTGTCTGTAAGAGTTCCTAAGATCAACTCCCAGATAGGATGGTAGTTCCCATCTGTGCCCTCAGTGCCCCCAGTGAGCAGGCAAACCCAGAAGCAGGTCAGAAATAAGCAACACAAGAGTTGTAGGGACATCACAGCATTAAGGATAACATGAATGGCCTTCTTTGAGATCTGCTTTTGCCCCAAAATAGAAGTGGCATGCAGTTTACAAGTTTACTTGTAAGTAGCACAGTCAGAGTCACTGAAAATAAAATAAAAGTAGCATCCAAGACACTGTCCTAATATCCAGAACATCAGATGAATGAGATACAGGAGGCAGAAACCAGGTTTCAAAGCCAGGCTCTGAGACTTCAGCCCAGGACGGCTCCTGTCCCTCTTTCTGAGGGACCAACCAATTCCAGTTTTCACAAAACAGCTTCGGGATGGTTGTTTGGCTGAGAGTAAGAGTGAGTTTGAGGGTTTTAGATCGTGTCTGTTTATAACCTCGGGCTTTAGTGCTGCTGTGTTTGTTTGCTAGACTCTAGACCACCCCTGGCAGTACAAGCCCTGGAACATGAGCACAGTGGAGCCTCATACTGTCTAAGGATGTAAAAGGTCTAAATCAAACAAGCAACACTGCCAAGTGACAATGTTCCACCTACCCACATTGACAAACTCACCTTCATACTCCAAATAAAAAACATGTGTGTAAAATTGGTGTTCTATAATTGAAAGCCCAGACTATGAAAATTTATAATTTTAACATTATTTTGTACAACTGAGTATTCTGCTCACAGGCTAGACACACATATAATGTATATAATTTTATATGTTAAGGCTATAAAATTATTTTTCCTCCATTGTCCAAATGGACTTAACTTCAGAGAATTTTGTGTACCATGTTCAAGCACACATATGGGATCATATCTGATAATCATCATTATAGAATATGCTATTGATTTTATAATCCCATCATGCACATTAGTCTTTAATGCACCCATTGCCTCAGCATTATAAACTGAAGAGTGTGGTCACATGCCACTCATCAGTGGAGATGTATCTGGGCAAAAGTGTCATTAGACAACTTTGTCAATGTGCATCTAAGAGTGTATTTACTTAAATCTAGATAGTGTAAGTCAGTCGCTTGACATGATTTCCAATGGAATCAAGACACACAGAAAATAAAAAAATGCTTGAGCTGCTGACAGCTTCACATAGCATATTTGTAATAAACATTTTAGGTGTGCATGCTAAATAACAATGAATGACATATGTCATCTATCTCCAAGTGATGTAAACTGCATAGCTAAGACATGTATCATACAGCTCTGGGAGCTAGAATTCTAATAGCAAGGCATCTGTACAGTTGGCTCATCCTAAGCATTGCAAGGGAGGATTTCTATATTCTCCTGGGGCTTACCAGAACTTGATGACATTCATTGGCTCATGGACGCATTACTTCAGTTTGGGCTTGATGCTCTGTGGTATTCTCCCCAAAATGTTCTCCAAATGATCTCCTTTTGTAAAAAGCATTAGTAGTACTATGCTAGGGCTAAGATTGCACTCTGTGTTTCTGGGGGATAGAGCATCCTTATTCTAATTTGTAGAGAGGACACAGTTCAACAGATAATTCTTAAGAGTGCAAAATCTTGCCCAGGATACACTGGCCAAGTATATTTCTCCAAAATATGAGAACCTTTACAAGTAATTATTGGATAATGAGGAAAAAAAAAGGTTATGGATCCTAGGTAATATTCAGAATGCTGTCTATTGTAGTTGGAGTTTTCTCCAGTCCCACCGGGGCCCGCAGCCACTCAGACCCAAGTAAACACACAGAGACTTATATTATTTATAAACTGTATGGTTGTGGCAGGCTTCTTACTATCTAGTTTTTATATCTTAAATTAACTCATTTCTATTAATCTATAAGTTGCCATCTGGCTTGTGGCTTACCAGTACTTTACATTTTGCTTCTCATGACAGCAGCAACTGACAGCATCTCCTGACTCAGCCTTCCACTTCCCAGAATTCTCCTCTCTGCTTATTCTGGCTACTGGCCAATCAGCATTTTATTTATCAATCAATCAGAGCAACACATTCACAGCATACAGAAGACATCCCCATCAATCTGTTGTACAAAAAAATCTTACAGCCACACTGAGAGGAAACTAGTGGCCAGGTGACTGATTTCTCTTTTCTCCTACTGAAATGCTTCTGTCACTGCTGTCCTTCCCATATATAAGGCAGCATCTCTGGCCCTGACAGAAGCCCAATACCCACAGACTGCCCATCACTGTCAACTTCCAGCCAGAACCACACTGATCTCATGAGCAACATTTAAGGTTCTGTTCATACTGTGCTGGCCTGGAGTGCTGAGTCTCAAGGCACAGAAGGACCCATGTGGACTCTTTAATTTTTATTAAATTCATTTCATATTTGTTTTTTTTTAAGATTTATTTATTTATTATGTATACAGCATGTATGACTGCAGGCCAAAAGAGGGTACCAGATCTCATTTCAGATGGTTGTGAGCCATCATGTCGTTGCTGGGAATTGAACTCAGGACCTCTGGAAGAGCAGCAGTCAGTGCTCTTAACCTCTGAGCCATCTCTCCAGCCCCTCGTATTTGTTTTTTAATGTGAGCACGGGGTGGGTTCTTACTTTCTCTCCCCACTTCCTCTCTTTCTGCATAACCATCTTGTTGATCATTTTAAAGTGTACAGCTTAGTGTTGGTATAGTCAGAGTTGTGCAGCCCTTGTTACTACAGCACAATACTGTGCTTTTGTGTTAGGCTTATTTGACTTTAATATAATAGTTAGGAGTTGAACCACATTATAGCATCCATTGCTTCATTGTTTTTGTGGGTAAGTGGTATTCCACTATGAAGTAAAATCACATTTTGTTTATTTCTTATCTGTTGGACACTAGGGTTGCTTCTGAGTTTTGCCTATTCAGCATAATGCCATGTACAAGGGTTTTTTGGGGGGTGGGAGTGCGTGTTTTCAGCTTCTTGGGTTTGTACATGAGAGAGTAATTCTTGGAACATATGAAGATTATGTGTTTAAACTTTTGCAGAATGGCAAAGGTGTTTTCTAAAGGAGCTGCACAATTTTATATTAACAAATAAACAACAACAACAAGGTAAAAGGATTTAAATTTCCCCACGTGTGCTCTGACACTTGCTTCTATACTAAAAGTTTTATCTGTCTATCCATGTATCATCTATCTGTCCATCTATCAATTGTCTATCTATCTACGATCTTCCTCAGCCACCCTGGTCCTTTACAGTGCTTTAATTTTCATTTTTCTAGGTGTTAATGATATTGAGTATCTTTTATGTACTTACTGGATATGTATGTATCTTTGGGAAATACCTTTTAAAATTCTCTGTGAATCATTTGAGAATTTTTTCTTTTCATTTTTTGCTGTGGGATGTTCTGTGTGGCAAATGTGTTGCTCTGATTAGTCAATAAATAAAACACTGATTGGCCCGTGGCTAGGCAGGAAGTATAGGCGGGACTAACAGGGAGGAGAAATAAAAGAACAGGAAGGCAGAAGGAGTCACTGCCAGCTGCAGCCAGGACAAGCAGCATGTGAAGATGCTAGTAAGCCACGAGCCACATAGCAAGGTATAGATTTATGGAAATGGATTAATTTAAGCTATAAGAACAGTTAGTAAGAAGCCTGCCATGGCCATGCAGTTTGTAAGCAATATAAGTCTCTGTGTTTACTTGGTTGGGTCTGAGTGGCTGTGGGACTGGCGGGTGACAAAGATTAGTCCTGACTGTGGCCAAGGCAGGAAAACTCTAGCTACAATTCTTTGCTTACCAGGGTTCTCTATATGGTTTACATATGTATCCTTCTCAGATATATGACGTCACATGTTCCTGTCATTCTCTGCATTATCCTTACATTTTCTTGGTAGTGTTCTTTAAAGCACTTTTTTTTTTTTTTTCGGTTGACAAAGTATAATCCATCCTCAGGTTTGGTTATTTATACTTTTGAGAAAGCATTGCCTAACACAAGCTCACAACATTTTTCTTCTATCTTTCCTTCTCATAGTGTTAGTTTATAGTTTTAGATTTTATGTTTGGATTTTAGTTTGTTTTGAGTTGATTCTTGTCTAGGGTATGCCATTGTGAGTATAGAGTCATTCTCCATATCCTTTCCAAGTACCATTTTCTTCTTGAAAATATAATTCTTTACTCTTTGTATTGTGCTCTTAAAACCTATTGACCATAAATATATGTGCCTATTTCTGGAATTCTTCTCCATTGATCTATGCTTCTTGCCGGTGTCAGTTTCATGGAATCTGCTTTACTACAGTTTCATGGGATTTGTAGTGAGTTTTAAAGTCAGGAAGTGAGTTTTCTGTACTGATCAGTGTTTCATTAGATAACAGAAACAGTAGAATATATATATAGGTAGATGATTGATTAGCAGATAGATAGATAGATAGATAGATAGATAGATAGATAGATAGATAGATATTGCAGGAAATTGGCTACGTGAATATGTGGGTCAAGTTCAAAATCTGTGAAGTAAGTTGCTAAGGTGAGCTCAAGCCATGGGGCTACTCCTCTGGCTGTAATTGTCAGGTGGGAAGCCTCAATTTTGTTCTTACAGGCCCTAAAGCTAACTGGGTCAGGCCCATCCAAATACCAAGGACAACCTCCATAGTCAGTCAGTAAGTACTGTCAGAGCACAGCTAGTCTAGGATCTGACTGAGTAGTTAGGAACCATACCTTGACAACGTGACAAATAACAATTGGCCATCACATCTTCAATGTTGTTCTTTGTTCGAAGCTTGCCCTGTGTTCTGGGTCACTTACATTTCCAAGTGTATCTTAAAATTAGTCTTCTTAATAGTGATGAAAAATCATGTGGGGTTTTGAAAAATACATTGACCAGTCTTTTGTTTTGGGGAGTATTCCTATCTAAACAATATTACATCTTCTGTTCTGTGAACATGAGTATATCATTCCATTTATTTAATTTCCCTATATAGTTATATAGATTTTGTTCTACAATTCCAGCTCCCTTTTTAGAAATAATATATATACTTCTATATATTTAGTTATTTTATATTAATTCTATGGCTTTGGTTTCATTTCAGATTATTCATTCTACTCTATAAAGATACAGTTCATTTCTATAAACAGATCCTATGTCCTGTAGACTTTGTGAGATATAGACATGAGCTTGTTCCATAGCCCTATGTATGTATCTGTGAGTGTATGTATATGTGTCTCTGTGTACATTTGTATATGTGTGTATTCTGTATGTGTGTATCTGTGTGTGTGTGTGTGTGTGTGTGTATGTATGTGTGTGTGTTTGTATATTCCCTATGACTCTCCATCCATAAGACGATGTTATCTGCAATGTCAGGTTCTTGAGCTTCTTCCTCCTCATCATGGACACCTTTTATTTCTATTTCCCACCCATTGGCCCTAGCTGGACTTGACCACACAATGTTGAGTAGACGTGGTAAAAGGGCAGATCCTATCCTTTTCCCTCATCTAAAGGGGAACACTTTCAGTATTTCACCATTGAATTTGATGGCAGCTATGGGTATTTCATAGATGCCCTGTATCAGGTTGAGAAAAAGTCACCTCTTTATTCCTTTCTTCACTTGTGGTTTTCATTATGTGAAGATATTGGGCTTTGCTAAATAATGTCTCTGTGTCCATTGAGATGATTATGGGATTTTGTTAGTCCTCAGTGTAGGGTATTACATTGATTGATCAAACAGTTATTCATAGAATTTATTCTACTTGGTTACAATATAAAGATCCCTTATGTATGTTACTTACATTCTTTTAAAATATTTGAATGCTTTAAGTTATATATATTGGGGGGGCTGAGAGATGGCTCAGAACCATCTATAATAATAAATAAATCTTAAAAATATATAGTTTGAGGCATGCACATATGGAAGTCAGAGGACAATTTGCAGGAGTCGGTCTCCTCCTTCCACCATGTGGGTTCTGGGGATCAAATACCTTTACCTGCTGAGCCATCTCATCTACCTCTTTTGTTTGGTTTGCTGGCATTTTATTGAGAGCTTTGTTTTCTGTGTTTATAAAGGGCATTAATCTCTAGACTTCTTGTATTATCTTTTTGTAGTTCTAATAGAAGTATACAAAATATATCTGAATACAAAAGTCTTCAAATAATTTGGGAAGCATTTCCTTGTTTAGGAACCCTATGAGGGAATTCTGTTCATTCATGCAGATGTTGATATAATTCACCATGAAATCTACTTGAAAAGTTTTAAAATTACTAGTTCAACTTCTTTACTTGTTATGGATAGACTTAAGTTTTTTTCTTCCTCGTCAGTTTGGATAGCCTGTGTCTTCCATGAAGTTTGTCCATTCTGTTTAGATTTCCCAGGTTGTTGGCATATAGTTGTCTGCGGTATTATTCCCATGTTGTTCTTTTCATTTCTGTGACATTAGTAATGGCATCTTTCATTTCATTCTTGATTTTAGTAGCTTGTATCATTTTCTCAGTCAGAGTAGCTGGCCAAGCATTTGTTGGTCTTTTTTTAAAAAAAACTTAAATAATTCAAATGATGTAATATGGCTGTTCTGGATATCAGCTTGCCTCCCTTGTGAAATTGCAGTGTGGTGTCCTTGTGATTTGTCCAGAGAATTTCCTGGACTAAGTATACAGAGCCTTCATTACCTGACAATACAACCACAGAAGCCAGTGCACTGTGAGCATGCTCCCTCGGTGATTAGCCAGAGGGGTCCTTAGAGCAGGAATCTGCTACTGTTTGCCAAGGGCCTCTGTGAGTGTGTTGGCCTTCCTTCAGCACTCCCGCAGCTGACACTTGTGCCTCGGCTTCATGGTATGCTGGTGGTGTGCCTCATAGAGTGCCAGAAGGAAGACACAGGGCCTTGCTTTCTTGGGCATACACACAGCTCCTCTCACGTAAATACCCTTTATCCCTGTGTCAGAGGATTCAGAGGCCAGTGGACATCTCTTTGCTTAGATGCCTTTGAGCTTTGTGGCCCCACTCTTATTTCTCCCAGCTGGAATTGCTACAGGCAAATGTAATCATTTCTTTCTTCACCAGTATCATGGGACCAGAACTTTGCCACTGTTGAAACTACATGACTAGTCAAGTGAAGACAAGCTTGTGAGTGGGACTGTTAAAGAGAGTTTCCAACAGGTCAAGTCATGCCAGTTGTCTGGAGATCAGGCTTTGGGGGCATTCAAGACCCATCCTGCCTTCCCCAGGGATGGCCATTTCACAGGATTATAAAGAATGTTGGAAAAGAGGCCAGGGCAAGTTAGAAAACACCACAGGACTCTGTGTCTAACAAAGTTCAGCTTTTGTGTGTTCTATGTACCCTCTCACCTAACACATGAGCGACCCTATGGCATTTACCATACACTTGGCATTCTCTGAGTTGAAGGTATATGTATTTCTTTTTCTTTCATTCTCTGGGGTCTTCCTCAGTTCTTTCTGTTTAAAGGCTGTGTTATTTGAAAAGTATCCATCATACTTAGGGTTACTGTTGCTGTGATAAAACACCATGAGCAAAAGCAACTTGGGAAAGAAAGGGTTTGTTTAGCTTACAAATCACAGGTCACACTCCGTCACTGATGGGAACTGGGGCTGGAATTCAGGGCAGAACCTGGGGGCAGGAACTGAAGCAGAGATCATGGAGGAGTGTTGTTCACTGGCCTGCTTCTCATGGTTTGTTCAGCCTTCTTTCTTATACAGCTTAGGACCACCTACTCAGGAGTGGCACTGCCCACAGGGGGCTAGCCCGCACATAAATCATTAACAAGAAAATGCCCAAAAGATTTGCCCATAGGCAAATCTCACAGAAGCATTTTTCCCCAAGGTTTCCTCTTCCCAAATGCCCCAGGGTTGGGTCAAGTTGACATAAAACCAACCAGCACAGGATCTATGTCACCAAGATGTTGAAGATTAGTTTAACTAATAAAATGCTTCATATGTCAGAGGTAAGAGTTTGCCTGGCACATGTTAGGAGCTGAATAATGCTAGCTAACATTATCATTGTCACCACTACTGTCTGAACAAAGAGGCTAGACCTTCTTTACAGGCAGAGCCCTCCTGTGGACTGCCTTCCCTGCTGTGACCCTCAGCCAGAGACCTTGAGACCTTTATTTCCTTTTCTCTCATCAGCTTTTGGCTGAAAACCCTTTCAATGGAAAAAAAAAAAAAAAAAAAAGAAGTAGCTTTTACTGTTTTGTTTTTTTTCACTCTCCTTTTATCTGTTTCCAAGTCTCAGGCATAGTGAAAAAGTAAAGCTGGGTGCTGGCCCACCCCAGGAAGTGATAATATAACTTTCAACTCAAGATAAACTCAAGGAGATCTTTCAACACAGCTACTCAGGCAGTTTGGAGATGTGATGTCCTGTAGAGAGGAGACCAGAAAGTCACTCAGCAGCTGGGCCAGACCACAGAGGGACACCATTCCAGTGAAGCCGGCAAAGCACGGTGTCCTCATCAAAACCATCTTAGACCTTTGCATTCCTCAGAGCAAGGACAGATGGCGGGAATGTGGGGAGATTAGACAAGGAGGATTTCCAATCCCAGGGGGACAGGCCAAGAGTACAGAAGGTTGAGAAGCCAGCCTCCTGTGTCACAAGCCACCCTTGTCACTCAGCAACCTCTGTGAACAGGGTGTGGAAAGCTCCCGTCCAGATGACACTTGTGAAGATCGCCTTTGTGTGCTGGACACATCCAAAAAGGGAAAAATCCTCGCCTTCTAGGCAGACATTTTCTGGAAGCTTGTCTGCTAAGCTGTGAGCGTCTTGTTCCTGACATTACCTGTGACTGTCTCCACACCTCACACAGTACCTAGTGTGCAGTGTGTGGTAGCAAGTCAGCAAGCGTGTGTTAAGTTGGATAGTAGATGGCTCCGCATTTCTAACGTGCTCCTAGGGCTTGGGGTGCCACTGACTCACACACTTTGGGAAACAAACACTTGAAGAGAAGAGGCCTGGGTTCTAACCTTTCTCTGTCACTCACTAGCCAGTGACCTTAGGCAAAAAGCTTACCTTCCCTGGCTCATAAGTTTCTCTTTTGTGCACTGAAGAACTTGGGCTCAAGGTCTCCTAAGGTTTCATCCAACTGAATTTGATAACTAATTGAAACCCAATGTATTATTTCCTCTATTATTATAAAACTTCGAGATTTTGAATTCTGTGCCATCAGCTCCTAGGTTCTTTTTCTCTACTCCGTGATGTCAGAAGTTCTCTTTTCTGTCATGAACGTTCTGTCCATTCTAAACAAGACCCTGTCCAGGTATGTTGAATCAGTAAGAAAGATTTATAGGAAAATGGCCCCTAAGAACATACTCTAAGAATCTGAAGAAACTGTTAGAAGAAGAGACTTAAAACAGGAAGCTCCTTTAAATTTGCTTCCTGGGACTCTATGACTATATTTGGAAGCTGGGGTAGACACCAGCCTCCACTCTATGCCAGGGATAAACATGAAGCTCTGCTCTATGCCGGCCATGGGAGAATATTGCCTATTTTCAGGGTAAATCTTCCGTCCTCAGTCAGTCCTAGAAAACACCCTCATGATCACACTCAGAGGAGTGTTTCTGTGGTGGCTCTAAATTTAGTCAAGTTGACAAGATTAACTATCATACTTGGACTCCTTGAAATCTGGGGACAGACATCAGCCATTTTCGCTGTATAGATGCAAAAGTAGATTACAGAGCTTACACTGGTATATCCCCTCCCCTTGTTGAAGGAAATCATCAAGAATACTTACAGGAACTACATATTTGGTCATCTTAAGCACTTCATAGCTAAAAGAACTCATAACATTACAGTGATTTATATTCATGAAACAATTTTAACACAGGCAAGGAAGTATACTCTAGGAATAGCAGGAAATGTAGGTATATTGGTGGGTGCTCAGAGATCTTGAGTGAGAGCTTTTTGTCCTACCAACACTGGATCACATAGTACTCCCTTTCTCTGCAGGTCTCAAACTTCACTGGCATGGATGTGAAGAACTTGAATTCTAAGAAGGCCAAAGTTGGTTCACAGCTGAGGCCTCTTGTAGAGACCAGTTCACAGAGGTTCATTTCCAGCTTTATAGCACACCTTAAATGAAACTCCAAGACTTCCCTAAAGCTACATGAAAATCATAAATCTATTCCTTTTTATTAAATAATGTCAATCACCTAATACTTCTTACCCTAAACCACTCAGTTTTACAGAGTATCATTACTATGAAAAATATGCATACTAAAATAAAGTATGTCACTATTTTTTCTATAAATACTCCATAGTGACTGCCAGTGGTTACTGCTTCCAAAGTTCAATTAGCAATAGGTCAGGCCACCTGAGATTACCTGACACTGTTGGCCTTGCTCTTATATAAATTTAGGAACACACTCCTAGAACTTGAAAAGCAGTACAGTAACACGAATGCAAATTCTTGCCATTGGTGTTAGAAGTGCCCTAGGATTAATTTATTAGTTATCATGAGTCAAGCATCAATCACCTCAACAGCAGGCCTAATATATTTATTACCTCCAATGGCCCTACTCTCCACTCATTTTCTGAAACTGGACAAATATAAATTTGGCTTATCCATTATTCCTTAATAAGTCACACATATACATATATTTATAGTATGTGATATTTGGTATAGCAATATATTAAAAGGTGATTGATGACTGACCCATGCTAGCTATTAATTATCCCTAGGGCATTTCTAACCCCAATAGCAAGAATTTGCATTTGAGTAACTTTACTATTTTATAATGAAATGTCCTACATTATTTTTATAAGTCTTCAATGTCCAGTGTATATTTTATATTGATAACATGCTTTTTGATGCTAAATTTTATCAGAAATAATTGGTGCCATTGAGTTTAATAAGATTAACTATTAAAAAAACACAGATCTATATTGTCAAGTTATTCCAAATACAAAGTTTTCTGGTAACTAAGTTGACTACCAAATCAACATTTGTTTAATATCCCTACCTACACTGATAAAAACTGGTTCATCGTTTTTCAAGAGTTGATTTGATGTTGAACAATAATTTATTAGTTTCCTATCTATGTCTATCCAAATTAAATGAATTTGCTAAATCTTATAGCAACTTAGTAGCATTTGTATCAAATTCAAAGTTATAGTACAAAAATTGAAAAGCAATACTCAATTTATCGATATCAATAAAGCATTCTTCAAAATTTTTCTTGTAGTTTTTGTAGCCAGTTCAAGAAGTACTGTCAGTTACAGTTAATATCTGCAGAATAATTCTCATTAAATATATAAATTCAGCAATTGTAGACGTGTAATGCAAAAAGCCACAATTAAACACACATTCTGCACCTGCCTTACTAGGTATTAGTGAGTTTCTCCTTTCGTTAAAGCTCTGAAGTCAGCTGGTTCATACAGTGTGGTAGCCATGAGAAGGTGTAACAGTGTGGTAACTGTGAGAACATGTGCCATTTTGGGCCCTTGACTATTGAGTCTTTGGTAGCATACGTCGGAATCAACAGTAGAGTTTACCTTTGTGAGACTCCTCAGTGACTAGTCAGCAAGCCCCAGTGATAAACATTCCCATTGCCTGTGGACTCTCTCCATGCCTCGAAACACTGGCAGTGATTGTTTTTGCTTACATATCTGAAATGGTTGGAGCAGCTCTATCCCATCATGTTTTCCAAAGTCAGCTTCAGAAAACTTGAGCATAAATATTTTCTTTTGTTTTTCCATTTTTTTCCTTTTATTGAAAATAGATTCTCTTCTCATACAGTAAATCCTGATTATAGTTTTCCCTCCCTCTACTCTTTCCAATTCTTCCCCATCCCTCCTCCCTTCTGGATCCACTCTCTTTCTCTCTCTCATTAGGAAAAAAAAACAAAAACAAAAAACAAGAACAAAAAACAGGCTTCTAAAAGATAACCACCAAACATGACAAAATATAATAAGATGAAGTAAAAACTATCATATCAGCATTGACAGCAGCCCAATAAGAGGAAAAGAGTCCCAAGAGCAGGCACAAGAGTCAGAGCTCAACTCGCTTTCACGGTCAGGAGTCCTATAAAAATACTAAGTTAATAGTTATATTCACAGAGGGCTTGGGGAAGACCCATGTAGGCCCTGTGCTTGCTGCTTTCTTCTCCGTGAGCTCATCTATGCCTTGTTCAGTTGTTTTAGAGGACTTGGTTCTCCTGATGCCCTGTGTCCACTCTGGCTCTTACAATCTTTTTCCTGGGATTCCCTGAGTTCTGAAGGGATTTGATGGAGGCCTCCCCTTTGACTCTCTACATAATATCTGGCTGTGGGTCTCTGCATCTGTTCCCATCTGCTGCCAGAGGGAGCCTCTCTGATGACGACTGGATAAGGCACTGATCTGTGAGTATAGCCGAATATCAAGAGTCATTTTATTGATACTTTTTTCTTTCAAGATCACGAGTATTTAGTTTCACTCTAGGTCTCTGGGCTATCTTGTCTCTAGTTCTTGGTTACCCAAGCAGTGTTGGGCATGGGTTCCCTCTTATGGAGTGGGCCATATGTCAAATCAGACATTGGTTGACTACTCTTGTGATTTCTGGAGCACAGATATTACCAATCCATATCTAAAGTAGGTCAAAACTATAAGAAAGCCATTGGTATTGGCTTATTAAATTTCACTAAGCCTAGATGTTGACCTAGTGGCTGGAGTACTATGCATTAGAGTATAAGCTTTTTTGTCATACCAAACTGAAATCCTTTGATAGATATAAAAGATGAAACAATGCCCACTCTATAAGTTCAATTTCACAGGCTGTACATTGATATTTCTTGTAAATTTGAAATTTCCTTGTGGTAAACCATAACCTGAAATACTAATATGCCAACTTTTCTAATATCTTGTGTCTCATCTAAAAAAAAAAATTACCCACAACTTTTCAAATTTCAAATCAGCTGTCCTTTGATTTTGTAAGAAAGACTTAATAGCCTATCTGTGAATAAAATAGTATTCTTTTCTTAACATTTGTCTGTTTTAAAATGGCTTTTTAGGGGCTCAAGTTCTAGCCCCAGCATGACTTCAAGTGCCTTCAGTCCTAGCACTCATGAGAGAGGGGCTGTGAGCCCATCTTCAGCTGTATAGCAAGTCCAAGGCCGATCTGGGCTGCGTGAGACTCTACACCCTCCCCCTCACTGTTCTTGAAACTGTTGAGACTTACATGCCCAGATTATATTAAAATTGCATACAAATGTTTTTCCTCTAGGGCATTTAATTCTGGTTTCAGATGATCAATTTCATTCTTTTTGCACTACTGCTAGGGGAACATTTTAAAAGCAAAGCCACTTATGTCACTGCTTGAAAAGCGTCTTCAATATTATTCACTTCATTATTTTTAGTTTAGCTTTTTTTATTTAAATATAGCATACAAGATTTATATGTGTGGCCTTGCTCAGTTGACATTCATCATGAATTTTGTGGCATACTTTATTCCAAATTCTTTTTTTCCAACACAGTCCTGCCCCTCAGAGACTTCCCTTAGTTCAAACACTACAGACCTCATGGCTTCTCCAGAAGAGTGTGTGTTTCAATCAGCTTTCTGTCCAGAGCTAAAAATAGGCATTCAGAAAACAGGAGTGGTAGTCTGACAGGATCAAAGCACTATTCACCAGTCTCCATTTCCTCTTGAATTAAATCCACATACGTGTGCATGTGTGCACACATGCACAGACACATATGATTGTTTGGGTGACCATCCAGATGAAAGAGAAGGGGCAAATTGCAAAGAGAAACACATGAAGTTGCAAAGTCAACTGTTATTCTTTTAGATTAAGGTTCATTTCAAAATAGTCTGCTGACGCAGCCAGCAGATCCTGGGGGTCTCTGACAGGGGCTGATGCTAGGAGCCTAGTTCATACTTCGGCAGCCAATGCTGCAAAGGAGCCAGGCTCTAGCTCTAAGTAATGCTGTTGTCTGGTTATTCAGAGAAATCCTCCTTATTTTATCACTATTATAGATAGTACACATAAAATTCATCATTTTGACCGTTTCCTAATGCACAGCTCATTGGCAGGCAGGCTTTAACTATCTGCTTACTCCAGGAAGAAACCTGTCTCCACTTAGAAGATGCTCCTCCCCCCTTCTCACCAAACACTAGCAGGCTTTCTCTCTCTCTCTGGGTTTGCCTATTTTTGACAGAGTAGCACTAGCCCTGGAGGGGGTGGGAGATGGCAACGAAAGGGAGTTCTCTCCCGTCGTGTGCCAGGGCCCAGTCTGCAGGCAATGCCCTTCCCCTCTCACCTGCCACACGGCCCTTCCCATTTCATACCGTGTTTCAGTCCAGCACTTAGTTCCTGACGCAGGACCCTTCACTTGTAATCTTTATGCTCCCTTCCTCCTCCTGCAAGGAAGGCAGTGGGTTAATACCCAAGCCCTGGGTAAGTAACTGGAGGACAAGGCCAGACCCCGGCTAAGAGTGGAGAACCTTGGAAGTGAGGTGCCTTTCTTCGACAGTAATAGCATTGACTCCAGGATTGTGCAGGCTGGATGACAGCTATCACCCACTGAGCAAGGTCCCTGGTCCACAGCAAGCCTTTCAAAGAGGTTTCTGTCTCGCCTCCTCTTAGGGCTCTGCTTTCCGTGGCTTCTCTTTGCATCGCTGTATGCAAATGGTTCCCAGAGGTTTTTGGGGGTCTGAGTTTGCTGAAGGAATAGGACCATTTTCCAAGAAAAGGGGTTCTGGTGCACAATCGGGACCAACCCTGTCAATTCTTACAACCATCAGGGACCCCAAGGTGATCTTAGTCAAATACGCTAGGCTGACCTTGGTTTTTACAGCCTGTGTTTCTGCCCTGGTTCCCCCCATGAGGCATAAGGGACTGTGTATGTGAATGTGAGGTGGGATGCTGTTAACAGGAGCCAACATCAGCATGTTTGTGGAGAGGGAAGGACAAAGGCCTCAAAGCCAGATGTTGACAGAAGCCATGGTAGTGTTTGAAATAGGACTTGATCCCAGTTTAAAAAAAAAAAAATGGTGGGTCCCCCAGGCTTGCCAAAGAATGAGGAGTCAGGGTAACCTGTACCTCTCATACCAAAAATCTTAGGGGTTGTGGCCCCATGTTTGTGACCTAGCCCCTAAATCTCCTCTTAGTATAGCTAGGGGATAGAGGGTTTTGGTGTGTCGTGTCCACCTGCGAGTCAGGAATGAACCAAGTCCAGATCTCAGATGGCTACATTCCGGCTTCCACCGAGAGTCTAGGCTTTCCCAAATGTGAATTCAGAAGTATTGAATATATGACCTCAGGGTATCTGTGCCCAGTGAACAACATCAGCAACATTTAAAGGCACCACGGAGTTAAAGAGCCCGTGTTCTTTGCACGAAGCTCTGTGTGCCCCCTTGCCTTCATACCAACTCAGGAGCGCTGCAGACCAAGGTGCCTTCTTACCCATCCCAGAAGCTGCAGACCAGATCCCCCTCCAGCCTTGCACCCACATGGCTCGACTTACTTCCTTACTTCCTTGAACTCTGTGTGTTCAAGGTTTGTAAAACTTCATGGGTTAAGGAGAGCAGCAGAAAATACTATTTGCTTGGAGTCTAAGCCAGCCTGGGGTTCCCAAACCACTCCTGATAGTCCTTTTCTCTCCCACTGCCCTTGTGCTTTTCTTGTTCTCTTTATGGGAAGAGGACTTGTGATGTTTTCAAGGCCCGGGAGACCCTCCGCAGCCCTGTATGGAAATTCTCAGCCAGTGAGTTGAGACAGAACTGTATGTTTATCAACATCGGGCTCGAAGAACTGGACTTGCTGAGTCTTTTCACACTCACCTTCCAGTTTCCCCTCCATGAACATTTCCACTGGAAGTTCCCCACGTCAGTGGGAGTGCTTGGCTCGGTGGGAGTACTTGGCTCAGTACACTTGAAGACATTCAGCACTCACCCCACAATTAAGACATTGCAACTCCACAAAGTGTTTCATAAGAGAAAGTTCAATGCAGTTAGATCATCCGAAGATGGATCAGCCTATCATCTGTACAATATTAAGAAAGATCATATTGGCAAATGACAGGGCTTCTTTGAAGGACCTGAAGGAAAGTGTCCAATGAGCTGTCCCATGGGTTCCCCCATTCCCAGAGGGTTCATGGACATGCAGGAATGGAAGACATCCTTTGGGATGAAAATGCTGTGTCAGAGTAGCTAGCTCCCCTTTGTAGCCCCGCCCCCTGGCTGGGCTCCCTTCTAGAAGTCGGGATAATAGGAGTTCTGCTTCTGTTGGTGCCTGTGGCCTGACCAGTACAGGGCAGCTGTCTTCCAGTGCAAGGGACTTGATTCAGGAAGGTGAAGCGTACCAGATGTCCTGGCTTGTTCAGTCTGTCTTTAGTTTGGGTCTTTTGTTATTGCTGAGGTGATTGATTTCCTTTGCAGTTTGTGAGATGAGGCCCAGACCTTGTACATGCTAGACAGGCACTCTACCACGGAGCACATCTCCAGCATCCATTCCTCTTTGGACAAGAACAGCTTGCCTTTCCCAAAGGTGGAAGGGAAGCTGTGACATGGTCACTCTTAGCCAAGTAAGAGTGGCTGCATGACCAAGCTGGCCCCTATGGTATATATAGTTAAAGATCCAACCTTTGCCCATAAAGCCCCTGGACTGTTCAGTCACAGGAACCCATAGACATCTGTTCTCTCCACTCCCACATTTGACTATTTTAGGTACTGCTCGATAAACTAGGTGTTAACTAGTTGAAGGATTAAATGTAATTCTGTGAGGTAGAGGTCAAGGGGGCAGAGTAGATGTGTGTGGGTTTCCTGATAAAGGCTGGACTTGAACTGAGTTCCAAAGGCAGGAAGGATCAGGTGAGGAAGGCCATGCTCCTCACTATGGTGTTTCACACTTCTAATCCTACACTCAGGAGATGAGGCAAGAGAGTCACGTGTTTGAGGCCAGTCTGGACTACACAGATCATACCTCAAAAAAAAAGTAATAATAATAATAAACAATGGCCAAAGCCTTAGGAGAACTGGTTGCTTCCTGTAAACAAGAAATAGAATGCTTTTGCAGGTGAGGTGGGGTAAGTCCTTGGAATGCCAGGATGAGGATGTTATGTTACCATTTCCCTGCTTAGTTCTTCTGGGCGGGCTCTTACACGGGGTTAGGGAGGACCACACCAGATGGTGCTGCCTCTGCTCTACACACAGCCATGTTTTGTTTCTGTTAAGAGGTCGGATGAGGCAAAGGCAGGGGAGAGTCCCCTGAAAGCAGCTGTGCCCCGTGGTTGACAGCAGGGGAGTTACTTGGCCTCTCAGGACTGTAGGTGGTTGTGGCAAGCGCCATGTCTGTCTTGTACGTGGGTTCTCAGGATAGTCCCTGGCATGTGGTAGAGTGGAGGTAATATCTGCCAAGCTTCTGTCAGTGTCCCAGGGTACTGAGCTGAGCAGCTAAGTACCAGCATGCCTAACCTCAGTGTATGCTCCCAGTAGCCAGGGCTTTCTGAAATGCTTGAGGACTCTGACTTGGGGACATTCCTGTGCCCAACCCAGCGATAGGCCTTGCAGTCCAGTTAGATCTGAGGACATTCTCTGAATATTTGAGTTCTTATTGTGGAGCCCACCTCTTCTTCCTCCTCCTCCCTCTCTCCCCACCCCCTCCTCCCCAGTTAAAGTTTCCTCCTGGTTTCTCCTTCCACCTTTCATAGAGCCTGTGTCTTATGATCCCCCTCTCGAGAGTTTCTTCTCCCCTCACCCCCCATGATCCTTTTCTACTTTCCTGGATTCTGTGGTTACTTCGGGTTATATACTCACATCTAAAGACTCGGAGCTAGGATTCCCAAATAGAAAGAACTGGCAATATTTGTCTTTCTGGCTGTGGGTTCCCTCACTATATTTTCTAGTTCTATCCATACCTGAAAATGCCATGATTCCATTTTCCTTTCCAATAGAATCCCATTGTTTACATGTAGCACATTATCATTATCTATTTGTCAGTTGATGGACATCTAGGCTGCTTCCATTTCCTGGTTACTGTGGATAGAACAGATATGAACATGTATGAACAAGTATCTCTGCAGGCTATCAGATCATTTGGCTAAATGTCACTGCATGGTATCATGGGATCCGATGGCAGCTTTCAGTTTTCTGAAGATTTGCCATCCTGATTTCCATAGTGGCTGCACCAGTTTGCAATCCCATCCACAGAGAATGAAGCACCCTGGCCAGCGTTTGTTTTCAAGTGCTTTCTTGATCTCAGACATTCTTGCTGGGCTAAAATGAAATCTCAAAATAGTTTTAATTTGCATTTGTCTAATCGCTATGAATATTGAACACTTTTTTAGGGTCTTTCTTGGCCATTTTTACTTCTTCTTTTAAGAATTCTATCCAGAGCTGTAGCCCATTTTTTAAATGGATTTGACAGTTTTCTTGAATCTTTGTTTTGAAGTTCTTTACACATTCTGAATGTTAATCCTCTATCAGCTATGTAGCTGACAAGGATTCTCTCCCAACCTGTGGGCTTCCTGTTCATGTGATTGGTTGTTTCCTTTGCTCTACAGAAGCTTTTTAGTTTGATGAGTCTCATTTGTCAGTTGTTGACCTTAATCCCTGAGCAAATGCAGTTCTACCCAGAAAGTCCTTTCCTGAACATGTGTCTAAGCAGTACTGACTATGTTTCTTCCAGGAGTTTCAGCTTTCGAATTTCATGTTGAGGTCTTTGCTCAATTTGGAGCTGACTTTTGTGAAGGGTGATAGATATGGGTCTAATTTTATTCTTTTACATATAAACATCCATTTTTCCGATCACCGTTTACTGAAGATGCTGTCTTTCCCAGGTGTGTATTTTGGCCTCCTTGTCAAGTATCCAATGGCTATAATTAGGTACACTCTTATTTGTATCTTATGTTTCATCCCTTGATATACATGACTGGTTTTCCTGCTGTAACTCTGTACTATAGCTTGGAATCTGATATGATCTCTCTGACAATTTCTTTTTTTGCTCAAGATTGTTTTGGGGTTGTGTGTGTGTGAGCGAGTATTTGCATGTGCATTCACACTTGCATATTTCCATATGAATTTTAGGGATTTTTCTTTCTGGTTTTGTCATCAGAATTTTTATTGGGATTGTATTAAATCTATAAATTGCTTTTGATGGGATGTTCATTTTCACATAATTAGTGCTGTCGGTCCATGGGAGATCTTTAATCATTCACACTTGAAAACATTTAGAGACTAAATTATAAGATTGAAAAAGAAAGTCCCTAAATTTCCCACTTCCAACACCAGTGTGTTTTCCTAATGCAGAGGGAGTAGCAGTCCTTGCCACCAAGGCCATCAGCTAGCCCCAAGTGAAGTTCCTTTCCCTTCTCTCTGCCTTAGGCTTCCCAGGCATTTCTGTGGAGTATTGGTAGATGCATCTTCCCTGACTTTAGTGAGATTACTCATGCTCTTTGAAGCACACAGATAGAATGAGCATTCAGCAGATGCTGGTATATGTTAATGTATTCCAGGACTACCCTCATGCCTTCGCACATGGCTACAGTAACTGTCTGGGAGTGATCTCTCCCTTCCTTCATTCACATTGTGTGTTAGATGTTTTGGTTTGTTTTTTCCTTCTCTCTCTCTCTCTCTCTCTCTCTCTCTCTCTCTCTCTCTCTCTCTCTCTCTCTCTCAATTCACTACCTATCTCTCATTACAAATATTCATGTTCTCCTAAAATCACATTCCCAAATGACCTTTGGTTGGGTTTGAAAAGCCATGTGTAGCTAATACCGCATTTGTTGTCTCATGCTTGTGCTTCTGAGAGCTGGCTTCCATGCATCTGTCTGTTCAGATTTGTGTTATGGTTCTACCCACACCTTCCCAGAGTGGGGAGAATGCATGACAGGAATGCTAGCAAAAGCCTGTGACAGACTGTGGGTCTGCTAGTTTGATGGATCGCCAAAAGAAAGAACTGTTATTTTCCCACATCTGTACCCTCCCATTCGTTAGTCCAGGCCTTATCTTTCTGGTGGCTTCATTTGGGACCTTCCTGTCATCTGCATCTCCCTGCCCTCTGCCAAGCAGAATCCCTGCTCATTATGGCTGGAAATCATTTCCCTTGTCTTGCTGGATCTTATCTAGTGGGCTCTTCAGAACAGTCTGAGTTGTCTATCTGTTTCAAATCAAAGCCCCAGCCTTTTGTTTGGGACTTAGAGTAAGAGTTCCCGGAGTTCTTTGAAATTGGACACTCTTGAACACACCTGGAGACAGCAGTGAGCTGGCCCACAGGTTCCCTGGTTGACAGATGCACAAAGCTAAGGGCAAAGGTGAGGTTTTCATTTCTTCTCTAGGTCCTACAGTTCCTTTGAAATCTCTATGATTGGCCCCTTCACGGATCATTCCAACAGCCGCAGGAAATCCTCAAGCTGTGTTTTCTCCAGATAAGCAGCCAGGTCAATGGAAAGACCTCAACATGCCTTCTTGAGAAAGAAAAGACACTAAGCCGACAGGGCCACTCAGCCATGTGTGTGCTACCTGAAGAGTGGTTGCCAATACTGATGCCCTCTCTAGGGTTCCGACTTTGTGAGCACTTGGGGGCAGTGGAAGAAGTCCATTTGTCCTATCTCAGAAATTCTATGGTCAGCTATGTAGTTATCTTTTCAAAAGTAGGGGCATAGTTCACAGGTAGAGCGCTTGCTGCAAGGCTCTGGGCTCCATCCCTGGCACTAAAACAGTGAAAAACAGCACAGAATGACTGAGTAACATATTTCTTTGTCTTTGCCTCAAATCACATCATGAAACGTCAACTTTTCTCATCCTCGCGGCTCTTAGAACCATTACTAGCAGTTATGATTTGATGTAGGTTAATATTTTTAAATTTTTTGATTTATTATAATTTGTGTATATGATTGGGGTGTGCAGGTGTGTCACTGTGTCAGAACACAACTGTGAGACGACAGTTCCTTCTTTGCCCCTTTACCTGGGTTCTGGGGATCACACTCAGGTCAGGCATGAGAAGCAAGTGATTTACCTGATAGATAGTCTCATTGGTCCTATGTGCTCTGCTTTGAAGGACTTTGGTTAGCTTGTATTTTTGAAACAGCAGGGGAAGGGTTACCTTTTCACTCAGTTTCCAGAGATCATCTTTAAAGCTTGACCAGCTGATAAACCACTGATTGGTTATTTAGACGGTATGTGGAAGAAAGTGAGTTAAATTACCTGAGCCTCTGCCCTTCTTTATAAAATAGGAATAATACACCTGTCCTAGAGGATTGTTATAAGATGCAAAAGAGCTCATAGCGCGGCAACATGGTAACTGAAACATAGTAAGATCTCAGCACAAGTACTTTTCCCCCAAATAAAACTGCAAATTTTAAGATTAGACCCCCCCCCCCAAAAAAAAGTCATCAGCATAAGATGTAAACTTAGTGAAAAGGCTGGTGCAACAGATCCCCCCCCCCTGAACCTGTGTGGCTGTTGCACCCCTGGGCCTTAGGGGCAGTCGTGGAGATGAGACTGTCGTGGAGTAAAGCTGCCTACAGCCCCCTGACCCTTGCCCATGGGCCCGCTCTGTGAATGGCAGCATCCGTGTCTCCTTTGCTCCACCTCCTGTGTCTGGCCCACAGCTGAACCCACGTGACTGACTGTATGGGGCGACCTTGACCTAAGAAGGCAGTCAGTGCCAGGCTGAGCCCCCCCACCTGTCCCCACAAGCTCCAGCACAACGGCCCTCTCCCTGGGGAAATGTCTTGGGGGATACCCATGGCTCTCCCTTGGGCCTTCTGAAGTCATTTCCAGTTTGTTGAAGAGAGATGGTTCGAAATGCAATATTGTTGCCAAGAAGGCTCAAGCCACTGGTGTAGACTTCTAAGTTCCTTTTTAATTATAAGACACAAGTGTTACCTTCTATTTCTGAAATCATGGGGTCATTCATAGGACACTGAGTCCCCACTAGGCGCAAAGGCATACAGATGAAAAGAGGATGTTCCATGTCCTTAACTACCATGGGCCGGAGAAGAAACTGGCACCTACTACGACAGACAAAAATAGTGCTGATAGCTGCAGTGTAGAAGGGTCACACAACGAGCTATAGAAGGGTCACACAACAAGCTTAGCACTTTGTGTTCACTGTGTGTGTCTGTAGTATATAGACGTATATGTTCATGGAAGTCTTTGTACATGTGCGTTCAAGTGTGCACATGTGTGCATGGATATGAGACCAGAGGTCAACATGGAGTGTCTGCCTTTGCCTTTCTCTACTTGTTTTGAGACAGGGTCTCTCACGGAGGTGGAAGCTCACTGACTAGGCATGAGTAGCTGGGTACAACTAGGTGGCCACCAAGCCTCAGGCATTCTCCTTTCTCCCGTGTTGGGATTGCAGACACGTACCACTGTGCTCTTCTGTTATGTGGGTATTAAGGAGTTGGAACTTGGGTCCTCGTGCTTGCCTGGCAAACATTTTACTGCTAAGCTGTGTCACCAGCCCTACATAATGCATTCTGTCTCCTTTCGTTCTTCAAGAACGTATATGAAATTGGCCCGATTCTCCCCCGACTCCCTACCCTGCCTCTCCCAGGAAAGCCAGGCTAAGAATATAGTCTCTGATATCATAAAAAGAAATAAAGAGATTTCCAACTGGATGGGGAAGGAAGACCCCAAAGAGCAAAAGGGATGTATGAAAAGACTGATTCAAATGTGACACTTTCAAATGTGTCACCAAATCTGCAGCAAAGCTAAGATATGAAAGGAAACTGTGCCATGGCACAGTTGAAGGCAAGGTGGCCATGTCTGCTAATTGGTTTTTAAGATACAACATCTACCCCAGTGAATGAGCTAAAAGAGGGGAGCACCTGAGAACACATGACGGAGAGTGATGTGTGGAGACAGTTCCTCACCCCCAGCCTACTGGGGAAAGTAAGAAAAGACCTGAGGAATGAGTTTGGTTCTTTTCTTTTCGTTCTTTCTTTCTTTCTTTTTTTAACTTTTATTGATTCTTGGTAGATTTCATATCATGCATTCTGGTCCCACTTATCTCCTTGTGTCTCCTTGAATCTTCCCTCTGCCCTTGCAACCTCCTTCCCCAAATCAAACCAAGTTTAAAAACAAAACAAAACAAAAAAATAAAACAAAACAAAAGAAGAAGAATCTTATGGTGGAAGCTGTAGTGTGGCCCATTGAGATGCACAGTTTATCCTTTAGTCCATTCATGTTTCATCAAAAGTGTTCATTATGAGTCATTGGTCCAGCTCAAGGCCTCTGGTTTCTGCTACACCACCAAAAATGGACTCTCACTGGGACTCCTCATGGATATCCTGTTGTTGTCCTGTGTCATGGAGATCCTGCTGTTTTGGATCTGCAGGTTCTTCCATTTCACGTGCTCCAACAGTTCCTAGATTCAGTGGATGTTGGGAGAGGAAGGAGTTTGGAAGAGTAAGTATTAAGAACAGAGACATAGGGAAGGGATAAAGAGGGAAGAGTGGACTGATGTGCTTCTGGGGATGTGGACAAGTCTGTCAAAGAAGAGGAAGGTAAAGAAATATCTTGGAGACCCTAATAGAAGCAGAAAAGTCTTGGAATCATTGTTGAGGACAGTAAGGTGCTAAGCACACACACCATTGTGTCTCATCCTGAAGAAGGAGTGTTCATGTGAACAGTGATTGCAGGTACAGTAAGTTGCTTAGCACACGATCGTGTCTCATTCTAAGGAAGGAGTGTTCATGTGAACAGTGACTTCGAGTAGTGAAAATGCCTGGTTAGAGTGAGAACAGTGATGAACAGTTGGCTGAAAGAGACTTTAGACATTTCAGTGAAGACGTAGGCCTGTTCTACATTGTTTTAGAGGATAGAACTGGGTCCTACTTCGGCTGGGAGATCTCCCCCTGCATGGAAACTTCTCAGTAACTAGCACTGTCCTGCAATAGGATCTCACCCTTGTTGGTTTCCACCACCTGCCCAGGCTGTTCTGTGGGAAGTTTGGAGCGCTTCATGGGATGGCTTCTTCAGTCCCTCCTGACACTAAGGTTTTGTAAGCATGCAATGTGTGAAGTGTCAACGCAGAAGAAAGCAAGTCTCAGCCTTCTCACAGGGTCTTGCACATGTGACATGAGAATCCTGATTGTAATTTTCAGTGAGATCTATGAGGGTCAGCAACTATGCAAACAATGTTTTTATTTTTGAAATAATTCTCATCAGGATTGGTATAAATCACACAATAGTTTGAGAGCAAGGCCCATGATCTACGTAGCAGACAGAATGTGAGTGTGTGTATGCTCACTCTAAAGAGGGCTTCTTTCTGCGTTCATGCCATTTTTCCTCAATATGGATTAGGACCAGCCCCTGGCTGGGTGACTAGAGGACCCTCTGTTCTCAGAGGATGCAGAGGCCCCTTCTGTGTTCTGTATCCATGAGCATCCCTCGTGTTCTGTGTCTTCTTTTCTTTTGCTTCCTGCATGGGAATTGGCTGCTTTCTTTCAGGGAACCTGAGATTCTATTTTGGTGGTTCTCATTTGGGGATGGTTTTGCCTCTCAGCATCTTTGACAGTGTCCAGAGTCATCTTGATTGTCATGCCTGGAATGGGGGTGTTGCTGGCATCTGGTGGGTGGAGGACCAGGATACTGCTCAAAGTCTGACTCAGAGGACAGCCCTTCACAACAAAGAATTATCAGGCCCAAACTGTCACTATTTCTCAGACTGAAAAAAACCGATCTATTTTTGTCTGCCTTAGGAATCAGCTGCCATCAATACATTCTATAAAACCTTGGATGCCTCCTTTTATTTCCTAATTTAAGAATTGTTGCCCGGCTGTTCTGCCTCTTTGAACTCCATATGCACCCACTCCTCTTTTCATGCTGTAGCAATAAGGGACATTTTAAACTCTCATTGGCCAGAAAAACCGCTTCTTGGTTGAGGTCCAAACAAGAACCAGACCTCTCCTTGGGTGAAGGCAGAGATGTCACAACTTGCTGAAAAACAGCACAGGGCATTTCCTCATGGCAACAGCCCTGGGCCAAGGAACTGGTGGAGGACAAGCTCCAGATGCATCTGTGTGTACCCTTTACTTGCTTTTGAGTAAGGTCTTTAAAGACTTGGACAACGGCACTCAACCCTGAAGGGTTCCTGCTTCCTTTCCAAGCCACAATGAGACCAAGACTATAACTCGCATGCTACTTCAGCTCAAACTCTGGCTAGGTTTCTCCTGGACTTCTGAGAAGTCACACAAAGCACATGCCACTTGTTTTGCCTTTCTTTGTCCCCAACGAGGCCAAGGTCTTGTTGTTAGATCATTTGTTACCCGTTGGTGCCCATGCTAAATCTTCCACCCATGAGGCAGCCTACCTAGCAGAGGCCCCTGGTTGTGCGGTCAGGGCTCAGCATCGAGAGGTGGTCTGTCTGGTACAAGCAGCCCAGGGTGAGGCTCCCCTTCTCATGTCTTATATCTACAGGCTGGGCAGCCTTAGTGGATTCATTCAAATTCTTTGACCCTCAATTGTTGCCAGTTGATCTCAATCAAATGCCTAAGTGACAGACCTTAGATTTCCTCATCTCTGCAATGAAGACAGCTACCTTTGTCCTTTCTGGAAATCTATTGGTGAAAAACACCAAATGCAGGAATATATTTATGAACAAAGTCGTTTTTATTACTTAACTATTTTTCCCAAAGATGTATTATTTTTAATTATGTGTCAAGGTGGTGTGTGTGTGTGTGTATGTGTATGTATATACATGTGGGTATGTGCACATGGAATGCAGGTGCCTGCAGAAACCAAAAGATTCAGCTCCCTTGAAGCTGGAGTTACAGTCAGTCATGAGCCACTTGGCATGGGTGCTGGTGACTGAATTCAGGCCTTCTGGAAGAGCAGCAAGTACTGTTAACCACTGAGCCATCTCTCCAACTCTGGCTTGACTATTTAATGTCAAATATTATATTAGTCATATTTCATTCTCTGTGATGAAGAACCTGAAAAATTCAACTTGAGAGAGGAAAGGGCTAGGAATAACACTTTGGAGTCATTTTGTTTCTAGTAGTGATTAATTTATGGGGAGGGTCTTGTACAATGAAACTGGAATATGGAAAGAGATGAAAACTCAATTCACACACATATGAAAGTATCAGAGAATTCACTTTTATAAAAAAAAAAAAAAAAAAAAAAAGAGTTGAGCCCTTCTGTCCCATGTTGAAGCTGCTTTCATAGTCATTGCCCGTGACTTTGAACTGAGGGTGGAGCCTGCTCTAGAGCTGAAGGATACCCTCACCTGTGCCTGCCCGATCATCCTCTCTTTGCACTCTCCCTTCTCAGATATCACAGTGTGTCAAGGTCTGTGGGTTCTCTCCCTCCTCTGTTCTCTCTCTCTGCTTACTCTGCATCAGCATTGTCTCCAGTATGCTTTCAATTCCAGTTCAGCATCTAGTTTCCACAGGACCAACACCAGCACACGTGATGGCTGTAGGTGCATAGCCTAGTAGAATGACTCTGCGAGGAAATTGTCCAGTCTGGAAAGCATGAGAATTAAGGAATAATGGAATCCTTAGAGCTTTCCCAGTGGCATACAAGGATGCCTGAAGATTGAAGTGCAGGTAATACTCAGAATTAGGAAGATAACTCCAGGCAGAAGACAAGAGGGTTATTGATATGTAGAAGGAAAACTAAAACATTTCATCAGGATCATCAAAGCCATCAAGACAGAGTACATTGTTAGGGCTGGGTGATAATTGTGTCAGACACTCCAGAAGAAAACCTTATTGACTGGGATATTAAATACAGAAACTGTGCCTCTTATCCAGACTTGTGACTGACCATTTCAGGGAAAGAAGGGGAATAGTGCCCAAAAGTGCAGGAATGGAGCTGAAATGGAGTACAGGAAAGACCTGGAGGTGATAACCATTGGCCCATATTCTGTCTTCCAGAATCTGATCGTCTATTGTTACTCTTAAAGACTTAGTTTTGACTGGCTCAGAGGTAGATGCTCTCAGCAAGGACAGCTTATGTCTCTCGGCAATCTGTTCCTGGTGTGTTCCTTTGGCTTCCCTCATTCTCTTGGCCAAAAGTTTAGCATATTCTGCAGCCTTGTCCTTGTAGTTCTTCAGTATGTCAGCGTTTGTCTTGCAGGACATGTGAGTAACAAGAAGTTGAATCTTGGGTGCTTTGGTCCTAGGCTTCTGACCTTCTTTACTAAGAGCTTTTTAACAACTTATTGGCAGACATCATCTTCTTTAGAGAGATTGAAAAGGTTTTGGATTCTGCTAGGTCTTTTGGACCCCAACCAACTAGGCACAGTAGTATCTGCCAGACTAGGAATATCCTTCTCTCCATTTTCACAATAAGCAAGTTGAAAACACACAGATTGGCCTCCACAGTACATCTAGAACAGACTTGAACTTCCTCTCTCCAGTTCTCCTCAGTCCATAACAATAATACCCCCTACTCAATAGCAGGCACACTCTGCCATGGGTCAAGACACCTTGCTTCATGGGAAAGCATTGTTTGTCATGCCCACTACTGATCTGGACCACATAACCCTTCCACTCTTCACGCAAAGCATCAGTAGCTACGTCTGTGGCCATGTGCTTCTCATAGAAAGTGTGAAACTTTCATTCATCATCTGCTTCAATGAGTTTCTGACGGCCAAAGTGGCTTGGAGGGTGAAATTCAGCTTCATCTTGACACGGCCAATCACCTGGGAGGTACCAAGGAGAAGAGGATAGGCCTGAATTTACTACATTTGACTGTGCATGGGAGAAGGACATTGAGCTAAGAAATAGTCACGTACAAGATGCTTTGTGCATACATGTGTATGTGTATCTGTCTGTCTACAAGACCTGAATACCTCTGGAAGAGACTATTAAGAGAGAGAGAGAGAGAGAGAGAGAGAGAGAGAGAGAGAGAGAGAGAGAGAGAGAGAGAGAAACAATCCTTATGGAGTTAAAATTATAGAGTCAGTAAGAAGATCAAAGCTCCTGGGCCCAAGAAGAGGGATTCAACTCCAAGAGGAAGAGAGAAACCTCTTTGGGGGTACTTGGAGAAGAATGGAGGGCCAGAGTGACAGATAAGAGGTTGAAATGAAGAATGACTCATTCAGCATTTCTTCCAACTACACGTCACACAAGCCCTTCTGAGAACAAGAATATGGCACAGGAAAATGTTCACAGGATAGAGATGATCCAGAGGAGCTGGGAAGCACAGTTGGGGTGCCTACTAAGTTGTCCCTTAATCAATGTGAGGTATAAAGACAAACCTTGAATGTTTGCAGTGAGGTCACTGGCCCAAAGAACTAGGACCCTAATCACCAAGAAAGAAAAAGGCCTGTCTCCTCTAGCTTGAAATTTCCTTACTCAAAGAAAAGGGATGGCATTGTGATCTCTACTTGATGTCATTGACACTCATGGGAAAAGATCTTGTATGTGAACACCCATCTCCCTTGTTTGAGTGGCATTGTCCTTTTTTGTAACAGTGAGAGATAAAGATGATTAAGATGTTTGCTTGCACGCTGCTCTGCAGGTCAACTCGGTGCCTGGAAAAGATGTGTGACTTCTCCGAGCCCAGGCTTGACATGCGCACAGGCTGACCTAGTACTAGACAGGCAATGGCGCACTCACCCTGTACTCATCCCTCAGCGCTTACAGTTTTGAAGGAAACCATTATTACTGGCATTCCTACAAAAAAAAATTTTTTTAAAGTCTGAAGGTGCCTAGTTTCCAAGTATTTTTTTTCCATTAAAATAATTGTCAAAATATAATATGTGCAACCTTCCAGCATCTTAGAAAAGGGACCACAGAATTAGAACAAGCAGAACAGAGGCCAGTGACTGAAATCACAAAAATGACAAAGGCCAAGTGCTCCCTAGCATGACAGAGGTGACTCTGGGAGCCAGCACTCAGGGAGGCACTGAAACTGGGTAAGGATGAGCCAAGCATGTCAGTTTCCAAAAGCTGTCAATTTATGTCTACAAGCATTGCTTATACTCGCTAATCACCTCAACATCCTCCAACCAAACAAAGCTCTGTATGCCACTGACTTTGAAGTATAACTTGGAGACGGGCCATCCAACACCCCTCCCCCCTGCAGTGGGCTGTGCAGGTGTTGGCCTCCAAACTTGTTTTATTCCAGTGATGGCCAAGTTTGCAGGAATGTCATGAGAAGAGATTTATAATACTTTCTGATCCCTCCCAGTTCCAAATCACTGTATGAATAATCTTTCTCATAGCAAGCTAGTCATTCTCTGAGAAGCCGTGGCCAAAATCAACCAAGTGAGCAAACTTAAGGAAATAAGTTTTTCCCTTTTAAAGAAATCATTTTGCTGAAGTTTTATAAAGCTCGTAAAAAAAAAAAAATTACATGTTGGCTTGAATTTGGGAGAAAGACTTGCTTTATCTGAACTCATTTGCCAAAAAACATTTAAATGAGCACGTGCAAGATGTAAAAGCAGGCAGACAGCATCATTTGTGCGTCCCCAAACTCCACACTGTCCACAGCGGTAAAGGCAGTGCTTTGCTACAGGTGTTAATGAATGCCGCAAGGAGGAAGGTGGCTTTCGGTAGGGTCATGACAGAACTCTTGGGTTAGGTGCCATGGAACCCACTGAAGGGCTTCTGACCCCACAGTCACCGTTGGATCTGACAATGGTGCTCGTTGTTACAACTAAGTGTCGGTTACGAGAAAGTTCCCATTCCTGAGCAGGGCTCAGCTCTTGCTATTCCCAACATGGCTGGTGCCTTCATTCTTTGAGGATGTGTTTATTCAGCCTAGTAAAAACATTAAAAATGGGAATAAATCTGAGCTGGCCCCAGAATGCTTTTCACCACAGCTGTAAACCATAAAACATGCAGAACGGTGGACAGCAGCGCTCCACCTAGCAGACTGAGAACGGGCCCGGAGGTGGCCCTTGCGTAGATGGCTGCCATGCAGCGCTTCCCTGCAAAACCGCTACGAACAGACAGCATCTAGAAGGTGCTAAATTATTAGTGCTGGTGTTTTTCAGGAGGGTAGGGTGGGTAGTAATAAAAACCATGTGTTCAGCAGCCTTCTTGGCCATATAAAATAGAGGGGCCTGTGACTTTAAATGTTGTAAAAGGGGTTAATTGTCTATTTCTGAATGTGGCAAGTTTATTGATCTTGTTAACAGCAACGGAGCATGTGCCATGGGTTACTATGGCAGGAAATAAAAGTATCCATTCATCCTACTTTCATGGGCACTGTGATTGGGTTTGCAGCCCAAGTTAGGGGGCAGACAGATGGATGCCATGCAGTTCATCCACCTGCCGCAGTCTGTACCCATCCTCAAGCTCCAGTTCCTTGTGGCTCCATGTTTACTGTCATTTCTCACTGACCGTCTGTGGGTCAGTTCCTTTCAGATCGACTGCGTTGTTTATTCATATAACAACCAAAAGCCATAGGCAAGGACCAGCGCTGTTTGGCAGAGAAAGCCACTGGCCATCGGAGAGGTTAAGGAAAGCTGCCGCCATTCTAGAACCGTTACGCAGAGGTCCAAATGCACGTCTAGTTATTTGAATACTCCACTTGTCTATTCACTCCACAGGCATTTACTGACATCCACTAAGAGCCAGACACTGGCCTGGATGTTGGAGATGGAACAGTGTGCTGACAATACTCCTGCCCATATGGAGCCTATAGTTTGGAGCACCTTAAGCTAGCTTTCAGAAACATACGTAATACTTTCACATCCATGACCAGCATCTTTAATTTCACCCTTTTCCTTTGGGGTTAGTACTGTACACATAGGTTACCTCAGCTCTCCCACTCAGATATCAGGCCCTATGAAGGCACAGCTATCTGGTGCTTCTCTTTTTAATGCTCCACTTACAGCTTGAGACTTGAAGAGCCCCTAGCCTTTTCTCTGCTAGAAAAAAATGGCATCATTCTTGGCATTAGCCAGCTCTCCATGGCTATGACATGGTAGCCAAGTGTCTTAGTTAGGGTTTTTATTGCTGTGAAGAGACACCATGACCACAACAACTCTTACAAATGAAAACATCTCATCGGGGTGGCTCGCTTGCATCTATTATCATCATGGAGGACACTACGGCAGCATGCAGGCAGATGTGGTGCTGGAGTGGTAGCCGAGAGTCTTGCAGGCAACAGGAAGTCCACTGAGACACTGGGCAATATCCCGAGCATAGAAAGCCTCAAAACCCACCCCACAGTGACACACTTCCTCCAACAAGGCCATACCCTCTAATAGTGACACTCCCTATGAGATTATGGGGGCCAATTGCCTCCAAACTACCACACGAAGATAAATAATTCAGGAAGGTCTATTTGGTTCACAGTTTCAGAGATTTCAGCCCATGGTTGTTTGCCCTGCTGCTTTACACAGACCAACATGGCAGAGCACGTGGTGGGGAATGCCTGTTGGCCTCACAGCAACCAAAACAGAGAGAAAGGAAAGTACTGGGGGGAGAGGTCCAAAAGTCTCCTTCAAGGATGGCCAGCCTCCAGGATCTAACTTCCCTCCCTATGCCCCATCTTGTAAAGACCTCTCTACCTTTCAAGAACACCACAAGTCAGGGGCCAAGCTTTTAACACACACACACACACACACACACACACACACACACACACACCTGGAAGACATTCCACACTATCCCACAGCACTCTTATGACTCCAAGTTTTATTTAGAATTTATTTAGAATTATCCCTACTTTCATTATGGAACACTGTGGTAGGTGATATGCTTGTATCGATCGTCTCATTAATGCTAAAACAACCACACCCATAAGCCTCACTTGGCAGCTATGAAAGTGGTGCCCAGTGAGTCTTGCTCACGTTCTTACAGTCGGTGTGAAGCAGAGCTGGGAATCTGACAGCAGCCAGGAACTCAGAAATCCATTTCTGTAGATTGTGTACCTGAAGCTAAGTTGTAAAGGAATCTTTGGCACCTGAAATACCCAGAGACTATGGAGATTATTCTGTAAACCAGGCTGGCCTTGAACTCATAGAGATCCACCTGCCTCTGCCTCCCAAGTGCTGGGATTAAAGGCGTGCGCCGCCGCCGCCGCCGCCGCCGCCGCCGCCGCCGCCGCCGCCGCCGCCGCCGCCGCCACCACCACCACCATGCCTGGCTAGACTGTTCTATTCTGTGGCATACGTGGCAGAGAAGGTGAAATGTGCCAGCTAGGGTCACTTTCAGTCCACCAGCGAGAGATGCATTCAGCCACTCTGACCTTTATGGCAAAGGTCATTTTGACATGCTCCACCCTTCATTTCAAAGGTCCCCTCCCCCAGTAATTTTCAAAGGAATCCCTGTGTTCCTAGAAAGGTGACGAGTCACAGACTGGCTAGAGTCAGACAGTAGAAGGGAGATCCACATCTGTTTGTGATAGTTGCTTCTTAAGAATCATGTGACCCGAATAGTACACGAGCAGTCGGCATTTCTGAGGCAGGGTGGGGCCACACCCAGGGCACGGGTCAACTGGTAGAAGACCCAGGCCAGCTGGAATCAGCAGGGGTCTTGGGAACACAGAGCCAGCCCTTTCTATCAGTTCTGGTGGAATAGTTTCTCCTTTAGGTAATGTGGATGTAATCGCCATTTATAATCTTCAATCTACACCGAAATGTATTTATTATTGGCTGTCTTAAGCAGTAACACTGTGAGATCGTGGCTTATCCAGCAGCTACAGGCAGATTCCAGAGCCTGGATGAAAAGATATAAAAATATAATTAGAAGAGACCCAAAGCCCACAGTTTAGTCAAATGGGAACAAAATTCAAAGAATGAATCCTAACCTATTTGGAATTTTTATCACTTCATCTGCTAACAAGCACCTGAAAATGTGAGTGTGAAAACTGGGGGGGGGGGGACAAAGGAGTTTTGCGTGTAATTAGGTTCTGTTCAGTTTCTGTATGTGGAAATGACTTCTGGTACATGATAGCACAGCACAAGCCAGTAGACTGGGTCTCCTGGTAGTGCCTACTTAGTTGATGGAAGTCTCCTAGTGTCACTGGGCATTGCTGGAGGGGTGATACCTTGCCAAGCAATTGTGCTTTTGAGACCACTTTCCTTAAAATGCATGTCAAGTTGAAATCCATCGTCTTTTTCATGTAAGCACATTTCAGTTACATCTCTGCTCCAAAGAATGGGACAATAGCTACTACTACTCAGTGTTGTAGACTGAGACACTCTAAGGAACAGTCCAGAGAGGCAGGATGGAGAAGTGCTATCCATTCTCCTGAAGGGATCGTGGCCATGTGCTGTTTTGTGCATGAAGAACAGCTCCCACCTTCCTCTCCCTAGTTAGAGTACTTCTAGAATGCCAACCACAGTCTTGCCCTGTTGCCTAAGAGAACAGGCTGGGTTGGAAGATGACCCAAGCCAGGCCAATTCTAACCCTTCTACAAAACTTCTTCTAGTTGGAACCTGTCAAAAGACCTTGCCTTTCTCTCTTGAATGTGTAATTATAAGTCTGCAAATGGCCACGGCCATAAAACCAAGATCCTGGGGTGAGAGAAAGACGGAATTATCAGGTTCTTTGAATGTAAGTTCCCTGGGCCAGCTTCACACCCACTTTGCTCATGTATTGGCAAGTAAATCAGTTAAAAAAAATTCCCTTCTTTCTTTAAACTAGATTTAGACTTCTGTCATTTCCAGCCAAGAACCCTGAGTGATACAAATGATTGGAGCAGGCCCAGAGAAATATGGCCCTCAGTGATATGACAATTAGGAAAAGCATTTGGCTAAGACATAAGTGACATTTTTAGAAATGCCTAGTACTCATAGGAAGCATCCTGCCTCAGCCTCCTGAGTGTTGGGATTACAGGCAAGAGCCACTATGCCTGGCTCCATAGCAGTGTTAATATGCCTTCTAATACATTTCCATTGACATTATCCACCAGTATAAGGATTTTATTGGTATTTTCAAATACACTTCTGTGCGGCATTCAGAAATGATTGTCCTCAAAATCGTTGACCATTTTACCTTTGAAACATCGTATGTCTGGTGTTAATGCTTATCTGTACTTGATAGTGGTAGTTAACAAAACCAAACCAGGAGCCAGAGAGATGGCTCAGCAGTTAGGCAGCCGCTGCTCCTCCAGAGGACCTGGGTTTGATTCCTAACACCCACAAACCAGCTCACAGCTATCTGTAACTCCAGAGCTCCCTCTTCTGGACTCTGTGGGTACCAGGCATGCCTGTGGTTCACAGACATAATGGAAGCAAAACATTCATACGCATAAAAATAAACAATTTTAAAGAAGAAAAAAGAAAGCCAAACTAGCAGCTTGTGAAGTGTTGGTGTGGACAAGCTTCCCTGAGGGACATTAACTGGAGGATGAAGTGGACGGAATGCACTCACTGGACTCATGTCTGGCCTCTGAGAATGTTAGTAGCAAAGTGGGACGTGCCTCTGCATTTCTATTGACACTTCTTGTAAGTAAGGGAAGTGTGTGAAAGTGTGGCCCAAATTTACAGGACAACATCTGCCACTCAGTCTTCTGCAGGGCGAGGAGAGGAGGCCTGTTGTGCTCCCACTATCCAGATCAAACACATTCATCCCAAGTCCAGAGACCTCTTAGCTCGTTAAAGGATCACCTGTAGACAAGGGGCAGAGGGCACCTTTAGGGGAGAAATAACCATGTTCATAAATGAGTACCAAAAGAGGGTCTCAAAAATAGGGCTTGATATACTTTAATTGATTCACCGAAACACTAATTACATCTAATATCCCTCGGATGCCGTGCTGCTGCTGAAGTGAGACCACTGACTGCTCTGTTTAGTCAATACTTAAGCACCTGTGACCACGGTCAGGTGTGGAGGGAGCAACAGTCAAAGCTGAGGGAATCAATAAGTTGGACTATGCTGTCACCGAAGTGCAAGGCGATGACCCAGAAACGCAGTGTGCTGGAATTGTTTGACCAGAGGAAATCGATTCCCACCTGGTATGGTCATTGTTGCAGACCACCGTCTGGATTTTGTTTGCACTTGGATCATAGAGAGGAAGAAAGGGGCAGGGTGCAGGAGCAGGGGCTGTTGTCCTGTTGAGATGCAAATGGTGGGCTTCCTCCATGAAGATCTATAAGAAGTCTTAACTGCAGGCCTACAGAGGAGCTCTTTGGCTGCTGGTATCGTTAGTGTGCCCTGATTTCTCCTGGTGGAGATTTCTGTTTGATTCCACAGTAGAGTTCTCAGTCCAGTTATGGCAGTAATAGACATTATGCCTAATTCAGGTGAGCAACCCTAATAGTTTGGCATGTTTAGTATCATCCTTGGAAAAGTTAAATACCTTTTCTGAAGACCACTCGAGGCAACTAAGACTCGAAGTCCAGTTGACCTGGGTCTGAAGCCAGCTGTGATATGCCACCTCCCCCAAATCCACCCCTCCCACTCATCCACCCCTCCTACCTCCCCCATCCACCCCTCCCACTTCCTACCCATCCACCCCTCCTACCTCCCACCTCCCACCTCCTTCCTATCCACCCCTCCTACCTCCTTCCCATCCACCCCTCTCACCTCCCACCCATCCACCCCTCCCACCTCCCACCTTCTTCCCATCCACCCCTCCCACCTTCTTCCCATCCACCCCTCCCACCTCCCCCCATCCACCCCTCCCATCCCCCACCCCTGTACTGGTGCTGTGTCTACACCCACATGCTGATAGAGAGAAGACTGTCACAGGCAGAGCTGGAGTTCTTCCACACCCCATCCAATCGTGCTGCAGCACACCCAGGTCAGTAAGGAAGAGGCTTCTGAAATATAAATCCTGGCGTGACAAGCCACAGGACAGCAGTATGCTTCTCTGACCGAACAGCGGGCAGGACAAAATGGAAGATGACCCCACTCTATTCCCAACATAAAACTCATCATCAGGCTGTGACTTTGCTTCTCAGAACTGAGATTCCCAAAGCCTGGGCTCTTTGACCTCTGAATCGAGCTATGGGCAGTATCTACTTGGATGCCTGGGATCTTTGACCTTACAGCTTTTTCAAGAGTCATTGAACTTATTGATTATAATCACTATAGCAACATTTCTTTTCTCCTTTTACAATTACTTATTACAAGTTAGGATGGGATTTCATGGAGATTGGGGTGGTGGCCATGCTCTTGAGTCTGAGATTTCCTCCTGCCTCCCTTCTTCCTCTCCCTTTACGAAACCTAACTAAGACACCAAGAAAGATTTGTCCTTGAGACTAAGCAATTTGTATCTGATGTGTCTCCAAGGAGAAGAATTGCTGCTGACTTCAAATGTCTCATCAGCATGGCTCTGTGTTATATTATGGCAAGGACACTGGGCTGACTATTAGGAACCTGATTTTGGCCCTGATTTTGATTCCTTTCCAGTATGTCTGGGAAGTCACTTTACCTATATCGACATCTGCAAATGAGGAAGGCTGGAGAAGCCACTGTGCTACACACTGTTCTGTAAACCCTGTTCATGGAGACTCATGGCATGATCTTAGCATCTGTCCTAAGGGGGGTGGCATGGTAGAGGAGGACAAGCTTGTATAAACTAAATAAATGGTCTGGCATGTTTTTAAAGACAGGCTTTCTCTGTGTAAAGGCCCTGGCTCTCCTGGAACTCCCTCTGTCAACCAGGCTGGCTTCAAACTCACAGAGATCCTCCTGCCTCTGCCATCTGAGTACTGGGATTCAAGATGTGCACCACCACAGTCTGGCGATGTATTATCCCATTTTTTAAGCCTCTGCCAGAAAACCTACTCATAAAAAGGTTAAAAATCACTAAGTGCCTCAAATGTGCTTTCCAGCATATCTGATTTCAGTATTACCTGTTTATGGTCTTCACTGATAGAAAGAATGGGGACTTTATTTTGTCATGTTGCTCTAAGCATGAGTTTCTTGTCAAGAAATCAATCCTTTCACCCTCCTCCCACCTGGTTCAATACCATATAAAGCACACAGAGCAGGCCTGTTTCCCCTGTGAATACATTCTGTTGAGCCTCTTCCATCACTGTTGGAGCTCAGGAGAGATGCTCATATTTTCACAGCTTCTGCCTTGAGCAAGCTGTCTTGATAAGAGCGACTGCTCAGTACAGCTCTGAACTCAGAAAGGCCTTGCCACAGCGGGGCAGCCCGAAACCACTATCCATGCAAGGCACAGGTTGTCCATCCACTTAGAGACAACTGTATGATCCTGGGTCATTTTCCTATGCTGCCCTTAGCATCCTTGTGAGAGTGAGTGTATACTTGGTTATCTTCTGGACAAGTTGGATGAATCTATGTGTCAACTGGGGCTCTTCGTTGTTTTTGTTTGTTTGCTTGTTTGTTTGCTTGTTCCGCCCCAAGACAGACGACTTAATGGGCTGCTGATAATGCCCAGGCTGCTACTGGCTTTGGGGGCAGATCAGCTTCTTTAGCGTAGGGCCTTGTGGTTTAGAGCAAAAGACATCCGGGAGACAGGATCTCAACTGGCATTATGTTTAAGAAGCTTTGTAATTTCTCAAGCATCAAACCTAGTTCTCCCAAAACAAATGATGTTTCCATTTATAAAACAGATCAGAGGAGTGAAGAGATAGGGGGAATTCTGCCAAATTCCACTTCCTTGCACTTCCTGGAGCTTTGGGTTTCTGCCCTACTGGCTACAACTACCAAGTTCAGTTTCTGAGGCTCACACAGGTGGGCTCTAGTCACCTTTCTGTAGTCACCTGCCCCCACCTTTTTTTTAGCATATGCATCTGTTTTTGTGAGAGGCCTTAGCAACCAGCCCTTTCAGTCTTCTTTGCCCACACAGAAACACATGACTAAAATCCTGTTGTGTGCACTGAAGGTGTAGTGTGTGGCCCTGTTGACTTTCTCCCTTCTGGACAGAAAATGTGAACTATGCCTATTAACACCAACTTAGCTAGGAATACCAAGTTCAATGAAACAACATAAAATGCTTTACATTTTACCAAAAAAAATTTTTTGAAGCAAAGTCCCTGTTATTATAATCTCTAGTACCCAACAAGAGTAAGATATAGAAATATGATGTTAAACATTCATAGTGTATGCAATAAAAACTTCTGAATTCTGACTACAGGAAGCCATTGAGAATGAATGCTACAAGTGCCAGGTTGAGAGAAGCCAAGCACAAGGAGCACAAATTACATAACTATGTAATTAAGATGTTAAAAACAGATCTTCAAAACCGACAAACGAACATAAAACCACAGGACTCAGAAAAATGGTTCCTTTTGAAAGAGACCAGCAGAAGAAGGGTGGGAGGTTCTTTAGGGCAATGACGTTCTTTATTTAGGTTCCATAGGCACAACCATTTTTTAAAAGTTCATAGTTATCATTTATGCATCTATATTTTTCTTAAACTGTAAAAGCTTATGCCCAAATGTCTAACTTACTAGATAGTAGGCAAAAAACTTACTTCTGGGTCATATAATATATATCAAATAAGAAATTAAAGCCAGCAGTGGTGGCCCACGCCTTTAATTCCAGTGCTTCGGAGGCAGAAGCAGGTAGATCTCTGAGTTCAGGCCAGCCTGGTCTACAGAGAGAGTTCCAGGACAGCCAGGGATACACAAAGAAATCCTATCTCAAAAAAACAAAAAACAAAACAAAATTAAATTCGACATATTTAAGACTTGAACAAATCTAAGGCAATAATCCATCTCAGTACAAAATATTTTTCTGAGACCAGAACCAAGTACCATGATAGGTTATAAATCATGCCACTTATAATTGGATGAGCCATGATTAGGTTTTATATATTTTAGCTGTGTTAACAAAGATATTTTAAATAAGCTTCTTATGCCAGCTATCAGTTACCTCTGAAGTGTGCTTTTGTCCGAGGAACAAAGGGTTTGTAAAATAAACAAAGTGAACAATGTAGTCAGTGTTTGCATAGAAGCCATCTGATGATAGCACTCTGAAAGATAAAATCCCTCTGAGACGGTCCAGGAGATGGCCATCTGGTTTGTTTTCTGAGAATTCTGGCAAAATGACTCATGGCTAGGGATCTTCCCAGGCTGGATTTGAAAACGTCTTTAAAGAGGACCATGAGTTTGGCAGTGATGCTACCACTGACGACAATAATACCATCTTTTGAACAGAATGCTAGTTGCCTAATTGGCTAAATTAGTTTCCTAACTGCTAAAGTACCACAAATTGAGTGTCTGAAACAGATTTACTACCTCAAGATGAAAAGTTAGAAGTCAGGATGAGCCTCATTGGGCTAGATTTTCTGTGCTTTTCCCACTGCATTCCTTGGCTGGTGACTCTCTTCCCCCTTCAGCCAAGGTATTGACTTTTTGCCTCTCTCTCCACTTTTTAAAGGGTACTCGTGATTATGTTAGATCCACCCACATAATCCCTGATCATTGATTGCCAGCCTTGATTCTACTGGTGACCATAAATTCCCCTTGCCATCTAAATCTAGCCTGAGGCTCCGGGGATTAGAACTATGCACATCTTTAGGGGTAGATTTCCTCTGTGTACTACAGATAGAGTTACATTGAAGTATTTCTAAAGTATGTTTACCTAAATTTTCCTTGTGAAGCCTCAAGACAATGCTGAAGTTGTTACTTGGCATGAAGTTGTTTTCTTCTAGGTGCGGGAATAACCATTTAGCAAGGGTTGAGGATTAAGTGTAAGGAGAAGCGATTACCTCTAGTTCCATAGTTGGTGAAGGAACAGCCCGGGAATAGTGGTCAGATTCTCAGTCCCCTGCCTGTGTTCCCATTCAGTGGAAAACTTTACTCCAAACCCAGACCCTCTTGTGGCTGAGCTATATGGGCAACGTGAGAATTCAAGTGGTTTTTATTTCAAAGGTTAAAGCATTCAAGATAGGAAAATTGGCAGGTGGTGGATGCTAATTGCTACTCTGTGAAGCAGTGTTTGCAAAGGCCTCCCGTTCTCCGTCGTCGTCGGCTGTCACAAGTGCTCTGCCTCTCTCCCCCATGCTCACCCCTCGGCCTGGCTCCTGGTCTCATCACAAAGAAGTATTTCTCCCACTCTAGGATGCTTCAGGCCTTTCAGATTTGTTCCAGAGCAGGCTTGGGTAGGGTGTGGGACTCCAGAGCGGTGATGAAATAAAGTTAAGCCTTGAGTCACTGGCTGTGTGGGTGTGCTGTGGGAGAGCAGTCCTCAAGGCTGTGGCCTAGGCAGAAGGCTCTCACTGCCAGCATCCAATACCTTCGCCAGGAGCCAGCCTCTCTGCCTGCTCATTCCCTAATCCCCTTGAAACTGGGGAGAAGATTTTTGGCTTTCATTTACTGCAGCTCAAGAAGCCTAAGACCTCTGCTTTGTCAGGACTAAGAAGAAAGACTTCTCCAAAGCCAGAGTCTGGTCACAGGCTGAGACACTTTTAGCAGGGCCCATTCTACTACCATTGCGCGTGTGCGCACGCGCACGAACGCACGCATGCACGCACCCACGCGCACACACCACCCCTGTTGTAATTCTCAAATCTAGGGAGCTCTAGTATAACAGGGAATTCCAGGCTAGTTTTTAAAAGTGAGATCAGGAAGTAAAGACATTTTGCTAGGTGCAGACCTGGTTCTATTTATTATGCCCCAATGAGCTGTCTAGGTTTCCACACAGTGACCATATACCTCCTTATTCATGAGAATAGCAGATCTGAAGTTTGAGTTTCTTCTAGGCCAGTGGTTCTCTAACCTTCCTGACTCTGCAACCCTTCCATACAGTTTCTCATGTTGTGGTGACCCCAACCATAAAATTACTTTTGTTGCTATTTCATAACTGTAATTTTGCTACTGTTATGAATCATGATTCATTTAATTGGAGACAAGTTTGACAAAGGGGTTGCAACCCACAGGTTGAGAACCACTGTTCTAGATCATTCCATAAGCAGAGAGAGTCTCTGTTCGAAAACCTACTGCATACCTTATGTTCCTGGATCGCAGCTGTATGTGGAGCAGGTGGCTGTTGATGCAAAACTGAGGCCACCCTTATTTTACTTTAAGACTCTATGAGCTCAAAATAGTCTCCTCTCAGTAATCATTTTCCCAACAAAATGTTAAGAAAGAATGATGCTGTGGCAGCATAGGCTGCTGAGGAAACATTTGAGGAAATGATACGGAGGCCTGGTCTACAGTCCAAAGCACACTCCTGTGTGTTAGGCGCTTCCTGCAGAAGTCATCCCTATGAACCCCAGTGTCCGAGACTGGGTAAAGCAAATCAAGGCTGCGTTCCCACTGAGCCGCCACACTGGCACAACGACACAGTAGGCTGGCTGAGGGAGCAAATGGCAATCTTGCCTGTGGAAGTGAACACCCTCTTGACTGCTCCTGGCCTGGACTCTTTCCACGGTACATGAAGTCAGTCACACATAGCCCTACGCGGCAGGCACAGGATGGGCACTGACGCTTACCAAGCCCACAGCTTAGGTTAGACTCGTGTTTGAGGTTCATAGCCTGGCTTTGTAGGAAAGCACAGCGCCTGGCCGGGGGGATGTCATCTGTGAGAAGTGAGAGCTACTAAGTGTACAGTGAGTGCCAGCTGCTGTCACCATGGTCGTGTCGGCCTGAAGAAATGAGGAACACCATAGGCGCATCTGGACCTATCTAAGGCCACAGAAGGGACACTCTGCTCCAGCTACCTTCTAACTGAAAACATGACAGCAAATGCAAACTGTTTATACGTTCTAATTGGCTGTAAGCAGTGGAATGGTGATTAACATAAATTAGTTGTCTCAGTGTTTTGAAGTTTGCATGTTGAGCAATATTTCTCCTGTAATAAATCTAGTTAATGCTTATTTACAAAATAACTAAATTTCAAGTAATACATGCTGATGTTGCTAAAGTAAGTTTGTGGGTTTGTTACTGAAAAAAAAAAAAAGACCAAATAATTGAATTTTGTTGTGTAGCTAATTGGCTGTTTGAAAGCATGAAGAGGGCTGGAATTAGACTCAATGGAGAAGCACTTTGCTAGCATGTTGAGGCCTTGGATTCAATCCCTAACACAAGAAGAATAAAATAAACAAATACTATTAAATGTTGAAATTTTATCACAGCAGATAGAAATTGTTACTAATACATAATAGGCTTAAATTGTGTTTAATTCTGTTGACTTTGGATTTGTTCACTTAATGAAAAAGAGAAGTGTCAATATCTCCAAATATTATTAATTGATGGCTTGATTTAGAGATAGTTGGTATCCAGTTATTTCAGATTGGCATCATTTAATTTTGATAAACATGAGCACTCTATCTCTTTCTGGTGTTTAATAAACTTGTAAGATTATTATAGAAAAACAGCAAAATCCCTGCTGATGAATGCTCTCCCATGAGCCTGCCTGTACTGACAGTTCATTGGCCACAAGGATTCATCTGATTCTACAGAATCCAGAGGCATGCCTTGTTCCCAACCCAGACCCTGTCTGGTCTGAAACTCGACCTCAGCAGGCCTCCCTGAGGCCTGGGCCACAGCATAGATCTCCCGTCAGATTGCACATCTCAGGAGGCTGGCTTCTGAGGGCAGCCCACGGTTAGGCCAAGTTATTTGGGAAAAGCAGTCACTGTGTTTATTTTTACAAGGCAGATGACGGTGCATACTGCATTCTTTTCTTGAAATAAAAGGAGTTCAGTGGGAGAAAGGGAAGGTTCAGGGTCACGGAAGAAGCCATAAGGGTATTTTGTAGATAGAAAGTTCCATTTTTACCTTGTATGCTGGTTTGGGGGAACAAAGTAGTTCAGGTTCTCTGTGTACAGAATGAAGTGGGAGCTTCCCTCCAAGAGCACAGGGAAGCCCTTAAGCCAGGACTCGGGACCCTGCCCCTGCTGATGTGAGCAGAGTGATAGTGGTGGTATGAGGACCGAGTAGCTGCCTGTCATGACTCTATCCCATTCTATCGAGCCTGTAGTTAAGCTTTCTTGACAAATACTGGGTAATAGCTAGATATGAGAACGTGGGGTTGACTACAAGGACTATCTAATACTCTGAGTGATCCAGTGGAGAGGAAAGAACCAAGTTTCTTATCAAGATAGGCCACGAAACTGTTTGTCACTCAGCCTGCACATATTTACTGAGCACCTACTTTGAGCCAGCTACCTTTCTAGGAACTGAGGAGGCAAGAGTGCAAGAAACAGGCCAAGGTCTTAGTCTGTTGCTCAGAAGGAGAAGCGCCAGTAGTTCTGAAGAGAAGCCATGACTGAGAAGACACGGAGAGAAAAATGAGAGGGAATAGAAGGGCATGCTGGATTGCAACTGCTATGCAGGAGTTGATAGAGAAGACAACATTGGGCAAAGCTTGAGTGAGGTGAGAGAGTGAGCAATGGGGCTATGCAAGAGAGAAAGCATCTTCCAGACAAGGGGGGCAGCCAGCAGGAAAGAAGCGTGTTAGCAGAAGCATGCTTGGTACCGACCATGAGCCTGCTGCTGTCCTAGGAACTGAGGCTGCAGGACTGAGAAAAACAAGTCAAGGAATCTTGGGAATAGACTAGGAAGAGCTTCAAGGTCAACTGCCACCTCCTATCAATTTGTGGGAAGCCCTGCGCTTAGGTGTTGACTACATAGTTTCCAATCAGTGACGAAGAGCTGGAACCTGCACGGGACCATTGCACTTCCTCTGGCAGCAACGGAGACCCAGGGTAGGACTGGGTTAGGTTTGCAGGGCACGGGAGACAGACTTGAAGAGCTAATGCGTCTCCCGGTAGGTAGCAGAGCCCGACCTCCGTGTTTCTCCTGTTTGTTTTAATAGCTCTCCTTAGCGGTATGGAAGGTCTGGAATTGGATCTGTTTGTTCCATTTTTACATTTCGGGCAGTTAAGTGAAACCAAATCTATATTCCTGTCACTGTGAGGCAAAGAAGGAAAATAAACTCCGACACTTGGTGTAGACAGTGGAGCGAGAATCAGGCTCCTTCACACCGACTCCCCTTCTTTCTGCAGAGATGCCCTTCGGTGACTCTCGGGCTTTCTGTGGCTGGATGTGTCCAGGGAGGGAGGTGAGGCAGCCCAGAGCACCATTGCTGGATCTCATAACTCTGCTTTTAGCTACCTGTCTTTATTATGCGTCCAGTGTATGCCAGCATTGTGCTGCTTGTGGAAGATATGTGATGCGGGCATCCCTAGAGGTGTGTCGTGGTCAGGTTAGAAAAGGCTTCCTAAGCAATGTAGTGTGGATCTCAAACCCAAGAAACTAGATTTCATTTACTTACTAACAAAAGAGCTTGCTCATTATTCTGCTAAATTTACCTCAGAACCACAAACCCAGCCTGATTGTTTGCTGTAGGGAACTGCCCTGTGCATTGTGGGATCTCTTGACGTGGCTGTTCTACACACTAGATGCTGTCCTCAGTTTCAACAAGCAAAAATATCTCCAAACCTTCACGGGTGTCCCATGAGGTAGAGAATCACCCCTGCTGAGAATCATCTGTCCAGAAAAAGAATTCCCCGTCAGACCTGGTTCTCCTTACAAGCACCAAGTCTCCAAGAATGGAGCTCTCCTCATGAACAGTGGGTCTCATTTTCTGCTGAAGCTTGAACGATATGAAAACAGACTTACAGAACAGCAGGAAGATGAGGAAGATGTCACCTTAGCACTGGAGAAGAGGTTCCCACATTCAGAGTCAGCGAGAACTTACCAGGACACCTCAGTGCAACTGTTCTGAACATCTCCCGCTGTAGACACATGGGTGACATTAAACCTCCCTGACCTGCTTATTAAAAGAAAATGCACATCTCTCTGAGAATCCCACGTGGAAAATGTCACTGTCTGTGTTCTTCAGACAAGGAAACTGAACTTACCAGGCAACATGACGTATCAAACCACATACCACTCCTCAGTGCCAGAGCTGACCGTGGGGAGCTGGGACCCAACAGGCCTCACAGAACTGCAGTGTGTACACCATGGCACTTTAATAAAATATGTCGAGCTGGATGTAGTCACCTATGTGTGTAATGTCAGCACTTGAGAGAGCTTATCACTTGAGCCCTACGGGTCAGTGTAACTGAGCAGAGCTGTTTGCATAACACTTCCCTTGAAAAGTCTCTCCCTTCAAGGTCACAAAACCTCCTCTGAATGATCTGGCTTTCTGGCTTTGTCCGTGACACTTGGGAGAGCCCATGCCATGGGACCAAATACTGTTCATATGGGCAATAAGAACTTAAAAGCATTCGTGGAATGGATGGATGAGTGCGTCAGCGAGGGCATGGGAATCGGAGGATAAGCATCCAAAGAAGCGAAGGCATGCCTTATCCCTGAGGAAAAGTCAAGCTAGGCTTGTTCATCTTCTCCGTGTTGTCTAACTGACTTTATGTATAAAAACACTGTAACATGGGAAGAGACACCTTTAGAGACAAGCACTTCCTTATCCGTGTGATGAGGAACCAGAAAGTTGAAGACAGCCAGCCCCTTTCTGAAGGTCACACAGCCTGTTAAGAACAGAAGTGGGCTTAGAATCCAGGTCTAAATGTGAACCCTGTGGGCAGGCGGCTAGGAACTATCTGAGCTGAGATTAGAGCCCGCTTCCTCTAGTCCCCATTCTCATCCTTACCACTCTCTGTCTCAGAAAGGGAGAACGAGAGAGGGTTGCTTTGGTTTTCAATTTGAGGTATCTTAATGGGAAAGAGTAGTCTGCTGTCCCGAGAGGAAGGCTTTGGTGGCTCTCATGTTATGAAGAGAAACCACCAAGCAGGGAGTTTGCGAATTCTCACAAGTTCTTTGGCAGGTCTGGGATCTTGGAAGCAGAACATAGGGTAGAGGGAAGTGTTGGCAGAGCCATTAGGAGATAGGAATTAAGGAATGTGTGAGGAGGAATCCGGAAAGACCTCAACTTAAAACCAGTTTAAAAAAAAAAAAACACTTTCACACCATATTTTTGTGAACTTAGATCATTTATTTTACTAAACTTTTATTCCCAAATGGCTGGTAAAATACTTAGAGAAAGGCTTGAGGGAACGATTCTGCCATTCAGAAACTTGGTCCTAATCCTTGTGTCTTTCTGCGAGCCATCCTCTGGTGTTAGCTCCTGGTGTTCTCTGGAGGTCTCCCCAGCAGTCCTCTTGGGTTTTTATTAAAGCACCTCCTACAAGAGAATGGTTGGGGTTTTTGTTTTGTTTTGTTTTGAACCAGGCTTGTGTACTTTACAAGTGGAAAAGTACATTCGGTTATGATCTTGTTAGTCCTGGCATCTGGCAGGACTTGAGGAAGCTTCCATTTCTGCAGGGATAATAGCTATTATATGCCAAGATGCATCCAAGCTGGACAGCATGGTCTGTAGCCCAGCCTCTCTTCTGAAGATAGCATTTCCCAAATCTGAGTTTACCATGAGCAAAATAACTCATGACCCACTCAGCTTCCCTCGGTTCCTGTTCCTGCATCTGAACTGACTCGAAGGCAAATCTGATCTTCTTACAGCTCCCATGAACACTTTGGGGCATGGGTGCTCAAACAGCTCACCAGGGCTTCTGGTCCATCACAAAGCCTACATACAGTTCGTGGGCCAGAATGCCTGGCACATAGTCCTTTGCCCACAAAGATGCTGCGGGGAGGCCTGGAGTGGGCTTTGAGAAGGCAGTCCAGGGCAAGTCAGTCCACATTTCCTCATCTTTATCTGTGGAACCTGGAACAAACAAGGTACCACACCAAGGGGAACATGGAATTGAATTCTTTGAATCCATTAAGAGAAACCCCATGGAATAAAAACATATGATTAAAAGTAACACAATCATCCTGTGTTTTTCTCTCTTGTTGCCATGTGTTAGATCTGGGATCACTTTGGACAACTTACAAACCAGTCACATGTGTTAGGTTTTAAAACTTGTTTACAGGGTTTATCCAAAGCTCATCAATGAAATGTCTCTATAGTTCCCAAACCAGGTCATATTCACAGCAACAGAACTAAAGAATGTTGACTCTTAGGATGTGCCATTCTTGGGTGATGTCCCCACCCCCAGAGCTTGGGCTCCACTGCCCCACAGAGAATGTCCTGTGTGAATGGAGCCTGGGGGCCCAGCGATGGGACAGAGGGCCTGGATGACTCTGTGGCTCCTCCGCTCAGAGATCATAAGTTGTTTTTTTTTTTAAAAAAAATATATTTAAAAAAAAAAAAAAGGTCCTTTCCAGGTTGCCTGGCCTATATGGGGCAGCTAGCTCTGAGGGCCTTTTCTAAGGGTCATCATGCATGCTATGTGGTGAGTTTATCAGATCCTCAAAATAAGCTGTGAGGCAGGACAGGTGACATCCCCCAACTACCCCCAGAAAGAAAGGGTCAGTTATGCAAGTCGTGGGGCTAGTGAGTAGCATTGTTGGGATCCTTGCCTCTGTTTTCTATCATGGTTACCAGAGACCAGGAAGCTTGTGGCGCACGAGAGAAAGCTGTGTGCTGACAGTGGCCCACTAAAAGTCCCCTGGTGGCTAGGTACGGTGGTTTCTACTCGCTTGTGGATGAACTTCATAAATGGCCGCCCCGGCTACCTCCCCTGCACGGCCCCTCTCCCTTAGGCTTTCTCTGTGTGCATTTCTGACTGCCTTCCTATTTTACCTCTGACCTCGTCTCGCTTGTGGGCAAGCTCATCCACCCCATCCTGTCCAGCCACCCCAGATTCTTCCTGAACTTCAGGCCTGCCTTTTAGCTCCCCACTGGGAATTGTACCATGGCCCGCCTGCCAGCCTCACTCATCGTACCTGACCAGGTTGTCCTAGTAACATGTACAGAAGCCAGCACATCATAGGCCTGTAATGGACGGCTAAGACATTAAAAACGGCGAAACTCAGTGAAGCATCTGCCACATTGTGTGGGTCTCACCTTCCAGATCATCTTTTACTAAGCTGTCGTCTTCCATATCCCTGAAATTCCCACAAATGCTTTTCCTTCAGGTCACACGGAGTCTTGTATCTGTCTTTGTTCTGGTACTCTTGATTTTCTTTTATTTTTAAAATGGTACTCATGTCAGTGTCTTCTCAATAATGTACACACTTTAGAAGTGGGATCATGTTTTCTTCACCTGTGTTCAACAAATAGCCTAACACTATGATTTTCACACATAGGCAGAAAGAGAGAGAGGGAGGGAGGGAGGGAGGGAGAGAGAGAGAGAGAGAGAGAGAGGGAGAGAGTTCATAGCTATCAAAATAAAAAAGAATTGGCCGAAGCATCTGAGGTCTGCTTTCACATACACATTGCTGTTTCCCCACAGTGTGCAAAGGAAGCAGGATGTGGCCTCCCATGTCTCATTTTACTGTGAGCGGTCACTTCTTGTAAGTGAGAGAGTCATTCCTAAGATTCTAAACTAGAAGACCAATGAACCCTCCATCATGCAACCTGGTCAACATGGGTGAGAAATGAACTTAAAGGGCACTTGCATTCGATCAGTTACAAACCGTTCTGATTTGGTACCCAACATGTGACAGTCACTCACCGGATGTCCATGTTGCTTCAGGGGCCCTGCTTGCAGCTCCTGGGTGTGGCTCACCTGTGCTAGAAGAGACCAAGACACCACACTTTCAGGGATGCTCCAGGCTGCCACTTCCAAAAGAAAAAAAAAAAAAACAACTCAGAGCTTGTAAGATCCAAGGATCATTCCCTTGGGAACCTGATAGATACACAAAGGCAGCCTCAACATCCAACAGCCAGCCTCTTTCCATCTGTAAAATAAAGAGAACCCTCTTCCTCACGGGACATGTAGGTTCAAAGGGCAAGTGTAGCAGTGCATGGCATGACTCCTGGTGTAGGCAGGTCAACCCATTTTCTTCTTGTGTCCATAAATTATGCCTCTGCTTTTACTTGTCCCTAAGTGTGCAACCATGACAGGGGCCAGGATGAGACGCAGCTACCTGGAGAAAAGAGAAAAGACTGAGCCATAGCCGAAGCTGTGAAACATGAGCGGCTTGCTTTTTGCACACTGCCATGTGGGCGGCTCCAGGCCGTTCCGAGTGCGCACTGTGACTGACAGTCAGTTGGGTCACCGAGATTAGGCCATCAGCATCCTGCAGTCGAATGCCAGTTGTTAGACAGTCGACACCCATTTGATGCTATCTGTGTGAAATGTTGAGACACAGAAGCTTAAAGGCTTAGCTGGAGGGAGGGAGCCTTTGCCAAAGGAGTGGCTAATGGAAAGGCATTCACTCTGAAGGGCGCAAAGGTGTTGTGGCAGGTGTGAACAGACAGCTGCGTCCTCAGATAGTCAGTCCTGACACCGTGCCTTGTAGCACCCCCAAACAAAGGATGCAGGAGACCCACTTAAGTGGTCTTTACTGCTCCGTTATAGGGCCCAGGGTGTTGACAGAAATTGTTTAGGATGGCATTAACAAAACTGTCTTTTCTGATTGACACAATTAAAATGGTCATCAACTGCCTCCCAGTACCACTGAGAAATGGTGAATGATGGCATTATAGAGCCATCCAGGTGAACTGTTGGCAGGGACCATGAAACATCTTCTCCTTCCTCTCTTCACACACACAAAAAAAATAAAGTTGAGGCTCAGGACATTATGGGATATGTGATAAGTTTCCCATCAGCTGCAGTATTCGGTTAACTAGAATTACTTGCCTCTTCTATTGGTATACTAAGGGTAAATTAGGTTAAAGTAAAATGGTTAGGACTCTTCAAGTGACTGTAAACACCATGTATACATTCATAGCTGATACCTTGTTCTACCATTTAATGAAAAAACTCTGGACACATTCTTAAAATTCTTATATAGGTCTCAGTTTGCTCATCTGCATAAGGAGGGCAATGAGAACTTACTTCTTAGGTTTGTCGTGAAGATTAAATGTATGTCCAGCAGTCCTGCCATCCTCAGCTTTCTCTCTTCCTCTGTTCTCGCTTGAGCCACATTAAGGTTGGCAGCATGGCCGTTGGCTTTGTGAGGACCTGGTTGTGAACGTAGCGAGATCGACGCATTTCTTACGGAATAGAAGTTGTGCTAATTAACCCTGATTATCAGTCTGATTGGTTTGAGAAGCACCTAGGAAATTAGTAAAGTATATTTCTGGGTGAGTCTGTGTGCGCGTTTCCAGAAAGGATTAGCCAAGGCAGAAGACAGATCTCGAATGTGGGTGGCACCAAGTCCTGGGATAGAGTCCCATGGAATAACAGGAGGAAAGAGAGAGCCAGCCGGGGAAGACACTGCTCTGGTCTTCCTGGTCACTGTGATCTGAGTGACTCTCCTCCACCACACCCTGCCCACTGTGGTGGACTGTTACCTCTGAGCCCAAGAGCCAAAATAAATCCTTCCTCCTTGTGACGACTTGAAAGAAAATGGCCCCCAGAGGGAGTGGCACAATCAGGAGGTGTGGCCTTGTTGGAGGAAGTGTGTCACTGTGGAGGTGGGCTTTGAGGTCTCCTAGGCTCGAGCCAACCCCAGTGTCACAGTTCACTTCCTGTTGCCTGAGGATCAAGATGTAGAACTCTCAGCTACCTCTCTAGTACCATGTCTGCCTACATGCCACCATGTTCCCCGCCATGATGATCATGGAGTAAACCTCTGAAACTGTGAGCCACCCCAATTAAATGTTTTCCTTTATAAAAGTTGCTGCGGTCCTGGCATCTCTTCACAGCAGCTGAAACCCTAAGACACTCTTTTAAAATGTTTTCTCAAGTATTTTGTCACCAGCAACAGAAAAAAAAAAAAACCAAACCACTAACATAAAAGTAGTAATGTCCACTTGTGTAACACTTATGTGGTATAAATATTATATACAGGGAATGTTTGTACGTAGACATGTGCCAGTTAGTGGTCAATATAATTATGGACTCTAGAATGATGATAAGGCCTCTGAAAGCACTAGAAGTGTAGCACTAGGAATCATCAGTCTCCATTGACTCCACACTTAGCTCATGAGGGCTGCCTCTGTTCCAGACACAGTTGGGCACGGTGGACACAGATTTACAGTGTGCTGGGACAAGTGACTGTTTCTCATGAGCTCTCAGTCACTGAGGAAACAAGCCCATCCATTCCAGTGCACTTTCAAGTAATCCACGCTCCCCTGCAGGACCCCCACTTCCAGCTGTGGGGGTGACTGTGTTTCATATCCCCTCAGATCAAAAGGTCTCTCTGGGAACAGTGATCCTGAGCAGTGAACTGGCTGGTTTCTAGCTTGAAAGGATGGAGCAAGGGCCTTGTGTCACGACTTCTAAGTGTTGTGCCTGCTGGAGCTGCACGTGGGAGACATAAAGGAGGCTTCCAGACAGGCAGCTTTACTGCTTGAGCTCTTTAAATTGCCAGGCTACATTTTTAGGGAAGCCACATGAAAGAATGCCATTTTGGAAATGAGTGTTACCTCAGAAAGAATACAGAAGTGGTATGGCGTATTGCAGGCTCGTCCTCCATGCTATCACTGACTTTGTGGTGTCATTTCTCCAACATGTGACTGAACCCCTGGCTGAAAAACACTCACAGATGTCCTCTCTTGCCAGGAACACTATCCAGCAAGCGAGCACAGCAGCGTATGCACACACACACACACACACACACACACACACACATACACACACACACACACATGCATTTGTGCACATATGTACTTAAAGGGCATTTTAAATATCTAAACTCCCTTCCCTTTGGACTCAGTCTGCAATGCAAAGAACCATTGGCTGGACTCAGAATCTGGCCTCTGATCTCCCCTTTGCTGTAACTAAGAGAAATCTCCAGGTCCTCCTCACTCAGGAAAATCCCAGCCTGTGAGGGAGTTTCCTGTGCTATGTTTTGGATATCTAGATTCCAGGCAACAGGCTTTCACAGACACCCTCTCTGGTTATCTCAGTATTTCATGTCTTTTTCACTCTGGGAAGATGATGTGCTCCCTGGAGGTAGGGGTCAAGTCAAGCCATGTTTTGACTCTTTCTTTGAGTGAGGTACAGGACAGTGCCTGACGGTAAGTGTGTCCTTGTTGTTGGCCTTAATGACCAACACAGTCAGCCATGGCTCTGTTGGTAAGTGCCCCTAAAGTTATCATCTGCTAAATCATCTTGGGGGACATAAAATATAAAGGGCAAGAGCCTGGAGATTCAATTACGAGGAAACTGGGGGAAGAAGAATGTGTCTCGGCACCTCTGGCATGGAGTGCCCACCTTGCCAGCCAATAGCTGCTTATTAAGCAGAGGTTCCTTGATCTGTTCTACTGCCTATTCCTAATCCTTAAAACATTCACCGTTTAGCATGACCCTAAGACTCAATGAGATAATACTTGGAAAATGCTGTGTGTACAAGAACCTATTCTCAGCATTAGCCACTACTTCAACTTGCAATTTGGTTTGGGATAGAGGGGAAAACAAGGATTATTTTCTTCTCTCAAACCAACAAGGGATGGGAGAAAGGTATAGAAACCACATTTTCCAAAACTACTTAGGATTATGGAAGAACTGAGATCTCGTGGCGTTTGCCTTTTTCTCAAAGCAGCTTGACCATGGTGGGCCACACAACTGATGGGTCTGTTGCAATCATGTGGGTTTTGCTTGCCGCACACAAACTATCCTGTGATACAAGCAATGTGGAGCCACGCAAATCACTGATGAGCAACCGAGACTTGGAGTTTGCAAATCTCCCAGTGTCGCCCTCGCAGGTCTGCAGTGGCTCCTCCCTTGTCTGTCCTCTGTCCACAGTGCCACATTAACTGTCCTGGGCTCCTATTCCAGGCACTCCCTCTCAAGTTATTTCCACCATCAATAGAGACTCAGCCTGCTTTCTAGTCAAGGACACAGCTTACCAGAATTTTGTCTCCATAAAAATCACTAAGGCGGTCAAGCTAAAATTCCATCACGCTTGTAAATCTCCAGCGTTCCCTAAGAAATGTGATTGATTTTTCATTGCACAACAGGGGGGTGGTTTAGAATAGATGGAGCCGAGTCTCACCCTCCCTTGGGGTCCTCGCCAGGTCAGGGGAAACTGGGAAGCCCTTCCGAGCACTGGTGGACCATACCTAGCAGCAGCTCACTGGCACGGATGTGGCTAGGAGTGAATAGGGTAAGGTGCATGAAGCCCCACTCCCCTCCCAACTCACTGGTGGGAGCTGTGGGTGGGTTTACTGCTCCTGTTTGTGGAAATTAAAAGAAGATTTGTGCCTGGGTGAAACCTGCAGGCCAATGTGGTCCAGGTTTGACAATGTTAATGAAACACCTCTTCTAGCTCCAACCAGCATTGCCTTGGTGGGCCATTGTAACCCAGGACCAAAAGAAAAAGGTAGCTAGCTCCCTGAGGTTGCCATGGGGCTATTTGTTTCTTTCCTTGCAAAGACATTTCACGGGAGGTTTTTTTTTTTTTTTCCAGGCATGTCCCTGACCCCACTTAGCCTCCAGGTAGAACACTGTCCAAGCAGGATAGGAATGTTGGCATTTATTGCTTGCTCACTGAGGGAATGTAGCTTCCTTTACTGCTTCTCCCAGCGCATTCCCCTTTGGCAGAATTTTTCTATGAGCCAGTGGAAGGAAAGGGGAGTCCTAGCCCCTGTAGTCGTTTTGTTTTGTTTTGTTTTGTTTTGTTTTCATTCTTAATGAATCTGAGAGCTACTTGGGAGTGATGGGGTGAGGCACTGAAGTCCACAGTCCCAGAGACACTTCGATCCACAGAGTGTCAGAGAAGCCCTGTGATGCATCATAGCATCCTGGTTCTGGAAAGGGAGAGATGAACGCTAAGCAATGACTCCAGGCCAGAGCTCAGGCTTGGTAGCTAGGGCTTGTTTGTCTGAGCCTAAAGCCCTTGCTCCTGGGCACTGTCGTTTCTCAACTTATTTAATAAGAGCCTGGGGGTGGGGAGAGCTCTTAAGATAAAAGCAGACTTTAAAGGTGGAAGGCTATGAGTTATGTCAAGCCAAGTGAATACTGATAATGTACTTTTGAGAGGCAAAGCCTCTTGTTACTTCTTGACTGTTCTCCAAAGTGACGATCCTCTGACGACCAGTCAGAGCTCCGGCCATGGGTTGTGAAAGCAGTCTGCTGAGCAATCACCATTATTCCCAGTTAGAGCCTCCCATCCAGACAGCTGGACCATGAAAGGACTGGGACTCGAGTAGAATGTGGAGACAGTAGCCCAGGGGAGGAGGCGACTTGAGGCAGAGCAGGGTGGGGGTGCTATGCAGTTGATAGGGGGACCCTAGCAGCACTGCCCCGTGGAAATGCCGTGCAAGCTATGAATGGCAGCTGCGTTCATAACCTTAAGGTTCCTAAGAGCCAATCTTAAAAATAAAACTGGTGGTGGTTTAGTACAATAGACTCCAAATATAATTACTTCTGCATGTAATCAATATTAAAAATAATACTGAAATATTTTACTTTTTAGGGAAAGGTATGCTAAGTCTGCCTTGAAATCGAGCGTATTTTATACTCACTCCCACCTTAGCTCAGCCCTTCAATGTTCGTGTGCACAAATGCCCATGTGGCTGGCGGACACTGTCTGGAGCCATCAGATCCATTGTCCTGGTGACATTGTAGTATCCCCTGCCCACCAACCCCTGCCCCTCTCCCTCTCCTCTGTGCTAGTCCTCTGCTTATCAAACTTATCACCTGACAAGCTCTCTATTCTCTTTTCTTGATTTAGAGTCTGACTCTCAGAATTAACTAATGTATAGTCTAAGCTGGTACAATATATAGATGGTGATAGGTGATGATGATGATGATGATGAAGACAGACAGACAGACGGACGGACAGACAGATAGATAGAGCAAGATAGAAATAGACTTCTCTTGAGTCCAGGGGAGGCTGTCCAGGACTGAAAGAACAGCCCTGTTCCCTGTGCTCACCCTGAGACTCAGACCTGGTCGATTTTACTAGCCTTCTGTGGTTGCGAGTTTATCTTGTCTCACATGACTTCTTTAGCATCACCCTTAATGATTATGCACCAGTTGGTGGAACACCCTTTATCTTCTTTTTTAAGCTAACAAACCCCGCCGTCCTCTCTTTTACCTCTTCTCATCTTTCTTTTTTTCACAAGGTCTTGTCTCATCAGTGATGTGCTTCACTTTGCTCTCATCTCTTTGACCAGAACATATGACCACATTTTCCTGTAGTCTCTGGCTGCTAGAGACACTGGTCAGCCAATGTGGGCAGTTCTATTAAAGTAGGAAGAAAAGCCAGGTGTGGTGGCACATGTTGTTAATCCCTAAGCTAGGAGACAGAGGTAGGCAGAGCTCTGTGAGTCCAAAGCCAGCCTGGTCTACAAAGCGAGTTCTAGGACAGCCAGGATTGTTACACAGAGAAACCCTGTCTCAAAAAACCAAACAAACAAACAAAAAGTTGAAAGGAAAAAAACAGACCCAGGTAGACAGTTAGATATCTCTACCATTGTCCTGCCTGGGACATAGAGTCTACAATCCAGCTATCTGGGATGTTTTCTTCACTGTCATAGGGCAGCAGTAGTATACAAAAGTCAGGGCAATAGAAACATGCACTCCAGGTTTGAATCATGTCTTCCCAAGTCTTTTTTGTTAATGCCTTGGTCCCTAGCTGATGGCACTGCTTGAGAACTGGTAGAACTTGGGAGGAAGGGAAATTACTAGGAACATGGCCTTGAAGAAAGCCTTGCACCTTTGGCACTCTTCATCCCCATTTCCTGACCACCACGAGGTGAACAGCTTTGTTCCACCATGTGTTCATGCCACGGGCCCAGAAGCAATGTGCTGTCCAAACGTGGGCTGAGCCTTCTGAAATTGAGTCCAAATGAATCTATCCTCTCTTTAGGTTGTTTATCTTTAATAATTTACCACAGCAGTACAGAGCTAAGCAATAGGGACTTTCGTCTAATTGTTCTGTTCATGTTTTAGTTCTTCCAGACTCTGTCCCTGTCGTTACCTGAATGAGTCTTCTCTCCCCCATGCCTAGGCCTTGCTGCACCACTGAACCCTGGCACCTAGAATGACGGCTAGTTACAGTGACCACTCAGTACCTGTAGGATGAGCAGGCTGGTCTGTAACTGCTGCCCTTCCTGCTACGTCCTTGTAGGAGGGAATTCTGAGGAGGGATACCTCATAAACAACCATCGCTTGTGCGGACCATTCCTCTTTCCTTAACCCTGGGGTCCTTGGAGGTCAGAACCTGTACCATCTGCCACCACCCGCCAGAGACCAGGTACTCCATTGAGGATGCTCGAATCAAGGAAAAAGTAAAGATCACCAAGGCCACCTTGCACAGCTGTCCCTTGCATGCACCAGCTGACTCTAAGCAGGAATTTTCCATCTGACTCTCTGTGTTTTGTCAGAACCAGAGGTGAAGTTGGAAAAACTAGTTTCCATGGATAAACTTCCTAAGAAGTTAGGTTATATTGTGGAATTCATACTGTCTTAAAAGCAATAAGAATCATAGCATCATTTAACTTGGTGGAGCTTTGACTAACCACATGACTTAGTGATACGGAAACTGGTAAGAGGAAAGGGCTAGCTGGACTTTTCTCCTTAACCCTTCTGCCTTCATCTGTGAGGCCACTGACATTGCCTCATCTTCCTCCCAATTCCTGAGGAGCCATTGATGGACTCCTCTGGCTGTATATTCCTCCTGTTCCCCATTTTGATGGTTATTCTTTGACTCATTCATTTAGATGTCCAGCAGTCAGGTTGAATGTGAGTCCTAAGACGGTGGTTCTGTTTTGTCCATGTATGTGTCTCCAAGAGTGTGAACAGCACATCAGTCTCCCGGTAAATCCCATGTGCCAGGACCGAAGACAATGGGAGAAGAAAGCTTGAGGCGAGCATGGGGCTGTCCTTCGAGCCTTTGAGAAGAATGTTCTTGTGCTGTCTGGAGTCATCCATTGTCCATAGTCATACCTCCAGTTCCATCAGTCACTCTGCTCTGACATGACTTTAGTTCTCAGTCACCAGGTGTCTTTGATGACAGTGAATGGCAGTTTATAAAGCCCTCATAGCAGCTACTTTCCAGCTTAGTGCCTGATGTTCAGGTGAACTCAGTCAAGTAGAGCTGAAGGCAGGTGGCTCCTGCCTCTTCAACGAAGACGTTTGGAGGCATGAATGTCCTTATCACTGAGCTTTTTTGATACTATCCATCCTCAATGATCCAGTAGAGCAGTGGTTCTCAACCTGTGGGTCTCGACCCTTTACCAAACTTCTCTCTCCAAAAATTGTACATCACAATTCCTAACAGTCGCAAAATTACAGTAATGAAGTAGCAACAAAATAATTTTATGGTTGGGGGTCACCACAACATGAGGAACTGTGTTAACAGGTCGCAGTATTAGGAAGGTTGAGAACCACTGCAGTAGAGAGGTCTGTGAACCACAATAACAACCCCACATGCAGGAAGAAGACCCCTCCCTCCTACTTGCCCATCATCTCTCCCTATAGATTTTATAGGTCTGCCAGTCGCAGGGAGACACTGGAAACCATTCAGATAGGCACACTATAAACGTGGTTATTAAGTAACTGTTGTATCCCTGAAATCCTCTAAGCATAGTGTGGTAAGCATAATCAAAGACCCAAATGGGAACTGGAACTCTCTGTGCAGGGGCACCTGCCTTCTTGTTCCAGTGAAAATGGTGTTAATTTTATTTTTGTGTTCAGTGAGCTTATTCCTAATATGTTGTATTTAAAGACATTATTACCACTGCAATTTAGAATCTTTGTGTCATGTGTCTGTCACAATGTGAAACTGACTTGCAAAAACCCAAATTTGAATCATATTTTGTCAGTTATCTGGTTGTGCACTCATGGGTAGATCCTTAGTCTCTTAAAATGTCTACTAAAGAATAATGGTAACAGTAGAATAGACATAGAAAATGCATAAACCTACATACTGTGTACATGCAAATAATGCAAAAGTTTTATGAACATATGAAGAAAATGTTTAACTCTACCTAGAATAAAAAGTGATATATGAACTTTAAAAGTGATCACATTGAGGGTGGTGGTGGTGGCAGCAGCGGCGGCGCACACCTTTAATCCCAGCACTTGGGAGGCAGAGGCAGGCAGATCTGTGTGAGTTCGAGGCCAGCCTGGGCTACCAAGTGAGTTCCAGGAAAGGCGCAAAGCTACACAGAGAAACCCTCTCACGAAAAAAACAAACAAACAAACAAAAACAAACAAACAAACAAAAAGTGATCGCATTGAACAGGTACTTATCAACAGTGAATACAGGAAAATTTATATTTATCATCTGTCAGTGATAGATGTAGATATAGTAGGATAATTTTCTTAGGTGTGCTGGGTGGATTTTGTCAACTTGACACAAACCTGGACATCTGGGGAAAAAGGAACTTCAACTGAGGAAATGCTTCATTAGGTTTGGCCTGTTGGCAAATATATATATATATATATATATATATATATATATATATATATATATATATATATATATGGCATTTTCTTGGCTAGTTATTGATAGGAGAAGGCCCAGCTCACTGTGGGTGGTGTCACCCTTGGGCAGGTGGTCCTAGGTGGTATAGGAAACCATGAGGAGCAAACAAGTTAGCAGCATTTCTCCGTAGTCCCTGCTTCAGTTCTTACCTTTCGTTCCTGCCCTGACTTCATTCCATGATGGGCTGTGATATGGAACTAACTGAACAAAAGCTGTTTCATTATGTGTCATAGTGTTCATGACAGCAACAGAAACCCTAACTAAGACACTAGGTAGCTACCTACCTGCAAGTATATTTTGCATATGTTTTATTTTACCTAAGGAAATAATTCCACTGACTTGTTTTCAACCTAGAGAATAATCATACCTCTCTATATAAAGATATGCAAGGACATTTATCGCAATGTTTTTTATAAACAATGAAAAGTTGGATCCAACCTAAATGTTAAATGTAACCACTAAAAACAAAACAGAAAAGAGAGAGGGAGAAACGGGGGGAAGGAAAGAAAAGAAAGAAGGGGGAAAAGGAAAAGAGATAAAAGGAAAGAAAGAGAGGTGTGCCCAGCAGGTAAAGGCACTTACCACTAAACCTGATGACCTGAGTTTGATCCATTTGATCAAAGGAGAAAACTGAATCCCTGAAGGTTGTCCTTTGACCTAAACACAGATACACACACACACACACACACACACACACACACACACACACATACACACACACACATACACACATACACACACACACACACACACACACACACACACACACACACACACACACATATGCTTGGGCACTCGCACACATACAAATAAATAAATGTAAACAGGTTGCTGAACCTGCTCTAAAGCTCGGTTGAACCGAAGTGAGCAAGAACTGCAGAGACTTCTAGCATTGCCTCCCAGACCTCTGCTCTCCTTGCCACACAGCCTGGACTAATCAAGCCCACGAGTTGCACGTATATCAGTGCGGAGCTGGGCTCTTGTCATAGACGACTGAATTACCAGCTTCTCAAAACCTGCCGGCTGTGGGAGGGTTCTGTTCTTCTCCGTTGCAAGCACTGGATGCCTCTGCCTTCCAGCACCTACCCCGATCGCTTTGTCAAACAAAGCATGAATGCTAGAGTTTCCTGACATTCCCATAACTATGAGCATATGATTTGCAGTTCATATTGAATAACGATGTAAGAAATCTGCCAAGAACACTCCGCATACTGTTTCCAGCACTGGTTCCTAACCAGTCACAGCTGCCTCACCACAGAAGAAGAGCACAATAGCCCGCCACGGCCGAGGTTCGACGTCTCACAAAGTTTGTGTTGAGTTACTAGGAGCCGTTCTAGTTCGGAAGTCACTCTCCTGGAAAGCATTTAGGATGACTAAAGCTAAGGATTTAATGTTCTAATGAAAAAATGTGTCAATATTTAAATCAAACGTGTGAACACTGAGTGTTTTTACATATGCTTGCTGTGGAGGTTTTTTAAGGCAGCCGTTGGCTCTCCAGACAGGAATCCAGTAGATAGATGCACTGCTAAACTTCCGAACAATGACAAAGAAAAACACGGGGTAATTGCTTCACTCAAAGCCTGCCAGGAGATTAATTGCCTATGAGATGGATTTTATGCACTGTCCAAAAACTGCAGAATCTACGGGAGTCCCTTGCTTTCACTAGGAGAGAACATATGTCACCTCTCACCATAGATGTTTATGTCTTTTCAAAAACCTGTCTCTTTCAGCCGAAAAACATTCCAACTGGAAATGACTACAAAGGCAGGAGCTGATAGGTTAGGGTGTTTAGTCACGCTTAACAAAATATCCACATGGAGTCAGCTATGACTCTGTGCTACAAACCCCACACAACAGCAACCTGGACCCCAGGGACTGGGGAGTCCTTTCACTTCTAGTTAGAAAAATCAGTGGGAGGGGATGAGGAGCAGGGAGACTGTGTTTAACCTGCCAATTCTGAAATGAACCAACTTGGGGGTGCAGGACTCATGGGGGCTTAGCTGAGTGAACTCAAGGATTGGAGATGGGTTCTATTTAGTCCCCCATTTGGGATGGTATTCAAAGGAGGGCTGGCTGAAGGTTGATGATGTTGGAGTCTGGCAGGGGTAGAGGTCTTCGTAACTGTGGCTGGAGAGGCACAGACTGCAATTCCATATGCATTTACTGGTGCCTTCTATAAAGTGGGCTGTGTGTACTAGGCTTTGTGGAGAGGGAGGTTGGGTGGGGGTGGGTTAGGACTGCAGAAAAAGGTAAGAACAGCCACTGCTTTTCAGGAATGTTCTGCCTGGTTTGGGACCTCTCAACAGGTTACCATAGTAGAACAAAGTTTATTCGGGATGCTAGAGAGTGCATCCCTTCTCATGGACTACTGGTGGCCTCAGGAGAGCATCTTCAAGGAGGAAAAGCTGGATGGTAACTGAAAGGATGAGGAGAGTAAGTCAAGTCATCCTGGCAGGAAGCAGCTGATGCAAAAGTCTAGATGCTGGTCGGTGTATTTAGTAACTGCAAGCTACTCTTGCATTCCAGGGCCTAAAGGGTGCTGAAGATATGGCTCTGACCTTGTTATCACTATGATGTGGTGGTCTGTCACCAAGGGACTTTGCAGAGGATAGCCATGAAACAGTTATGAGAAAGGTGGTCTGATTGTGCATACTAAGGGTCCCCTCTCCCACACCACAGAACATGGGTAGACTTCCAGGGCTAGAGGTAGAAAGGCCAGCTCAGAGGTAACTGTGGCCATCTCGCTGGGATATGCTGAGCTTTTCAACTAGAGTAGCCATGAAATGTTGGACTTGGAAAGAACACTGGAATCGGAAAGGACACGTGTGGTTCAGATTACAGGGCACACACATGAAGTGGCTGAGGACAAAGGGGGCTAAGTGACCTCAGCAAGTTTGATGGCAGCCAAAATGAGTGCAGGACCATAGTCTTCTGATTTCCAGCCCAGTGACTTTTCCACACAGCAATGCCAAGTTCAGCGCAAGCATCCTGCTTCAGTTAGGTAATGCCCTGGAAAAGCTTGGGACTCATTTGGCCAGCATTTTTCCTGTCATTATCTGGGAGTGAGACCAGTCCTCCCTGGATATAAGGATTTCAAATCAAGCCAGCCTGCATGGGGTGGATCTTTCCTTCCATATTCTCATGCTCTAACTCTCTCTCTCTGTCTCTCTCTCTCTCTCCTTCTCCCTCTCCCTCTCCCTCTCCCTCTCCCTCTCTCTCCCCTCCAATCTCACCCCCTCTGTGTGCCTTTACAACTCTTACCTACTTCTCCTCTAGAAAAACATCCACCATCTGTCTACCAAATCCTCTCCCCCACCTGAGTCTGAGCTGCCCATAGTAGGAAAGAGCACACAACACATGGTTAGCAAAGGCTAGCCCATTCTTAAGCTTGTTTTCTCAGCTCCCAGGTCTACATGCTATCATTGCTGTGCCCCTGGACAATTTTGAGGTTGAAGAATCTACTAAAATAAAGCTTTCCCATCTGAACTCTTTCCTTATCTAAACACACAGAGCCAGGCATGAAAGTGTAATTTGTAAATGTTGTGTTGTCTTTTTCACTAAATCATATGTGAGCACAATTTCACATTTATTTTTGTCAGCTTTATAATATTCCTTAAAGTGGAAACATTAGGAAATTTGGAGCAAGACTTAAAGATTTCTGAACCTCAGTTCCTTTACATATGAAATGTAGATCATGTACTTACCTTGAGAAGGTCCTGGCATGAGGCATCCTTTAAATATGAAATGTAGATTATATACTGTAGCTGGAAGTTTGTAGTTGAAAGTTTTCTCTGGTCCCACCTGGCCCCACAGTCCCACAGCCTGCTTATAAAATAATCACTCAGAGGCTATTAACAGTTGCATGGCATATGGCAGGCTTCTTGGTAGCTAGCTCTTATAACTTAAATTAACCCATTTCTGTTCATCTATAAGTTGCCATGTGGCCATGACTTACCGGTACTTTCACATCTTGCTTCTCCTGGTGGTGACTGGTGTCTCCTCTCTGCCTGTGCCTCTCCTTTCCTGTCTCTGTCCTGGATTTCATGCCTGCCTCTAAGCTGCCTTGCCATAGGCCAAAACAGCTTTATTTATCAACCAATCAGAGCAATGCATATTCATAGCTTACAGAAGGACAACCCACAGCACTTCCCCTTTTCTATCTAATCAAAAAGTAAGGTTTTAACTTTAACATAGTAAAATTAAATATAATAGAACAGTTATCAAGCAATAATTACAGTTACAATATCTAGTCTATTTGTATTTTGCAAAATTCATTCCGCCTGGTCTCGCAGTTGCTCAGATAAACACACAGAGGCTTATATTAATTACGAACTATATGGCCATGGCCTATGGCTCAAGCTTCTTGCTACCTGGCTCTTATAACTAAACTCAGCCCATTTCTATTAATCTATATGTCACCACATGTTCCATGGCTTTACCTGTGAGCCATTACACGCTGCTCCCTGGACAGCGGGATGGCATCTCCCCTGCCTCTCCTTTGGTCTTGCTCTGTCTCCCTTGGATTTTCCTGCCTGGCTCCATCCTGCCCTGCCATAGGCCAATGCCGTTTTATTTATCAACCAATCAGAGCAACACATATTCAGAGTGTACAGAAAGACATCCCGCAGCAATACACCTACCTTGAGAAGGTCCTGGCAGCCTGCTTTCACTTGCTTTCTTGCTTGTTTCTGGTTAAGAACAATAAATCATTTTCATAAATACCTAGTTCTGATTACAAAGGACATTCAAAACAAAAAGTGGAAGGTTTTTAACGCATAGAAAGGTGTAGTGTATTGCTGAGCACCAAAGGATATGTTGATAGCTTGTGACATAGAAGATGTGAAGGGAAGAGTCGGTTTTAACTTGAAAACTAAATGAGCTAGGAAATCCATTCATGTCACCTAGGAACAGGAAGTGTACTTTGTGGAGGCTTCCACATCGGGTGACACAGATTTCTGCTTTAGAGGACCCTTTGATGGCCTTTAGAGGACAGAGTAGGAGAACAATTCCCTTGCTGAGCAGTGATGCATAGACTGGAGGTGGTCGGGACTCGATCCAGGAGCAGGCAAATTTCAAAAGTGCTTCAGATGCTAATGTAATGGGTAAAATTCTGCTACTTTTCAGGGCCCCGGCCTCTGTTGGACAAAACTAGATGGCAGGGACAGGGGTCATAGAGAAACAGGCTATGAATTGCAGGATTATCAATGAGCTTGGATTCTTGCTTTGCTTCTGTCACACAGACAGATGATTTAGTTCACTTATTAAATAACTGTTTCCTGTCAACAACTTGTAGGAAGATAGCAGTGGCCAACACTTCTGTCTGCTTGGTGTGGGCATGAATAGTAAGCATTGTACCTTTTCAGAGTGGGACTGAGGGTGCTGGGCACTGGCTCATCGCTGAGTATAGGCCTGTGAGAAGTGCTGGGGCTTATGGGCAGCAGGGGTGAGGCAGGAGACTCAGGATTGCAGTTTTGACAGCCTGGGAAGGGAAGCCTTTGAGCAAAAACATGAACAGGTCAATGCCCTGAAAGGACCCCTCCACCTGCTGTGTGAGAACAGACCAAGGAGGGACAGAGGTCTTGAAGAAGGTGCCAGAAAAGCAGGAGGAGGTCAGATGGAAGGCCTCTGGAGTGATCTTTGCAGCAAGAATGGTGGCCTTCCTAACATTCCAATGGAGCCAGGTCAACCACCCAGTCAAGCAACCACCCCCTACCCTAGGAAGGTGTTGAAGGAGACCCCTGCACAGCTTCCAGACCCCAGATTGGGCACAAACTACACCCAAACACCTGTTTTCACAGAGAGATTATTATGCGTGTGGGAAGGGGGGGGGCGTTAAAGTGGCTGCTTTCTGACTCAGGCAGAAAAAGAGTAACAAATGACCTTGCAGGTGTCATTCTTAAGTAGAGGTGAGGTCTGTGTTAGAATGGGTTAGGATGCAGTGGTATATTCTGATTGGGCATGTTAGGTGAGCCAAAGGGGCTTTTTGACTCAGCTGACCCTTCCTTTAGGAGACACTCTCTTCCCATTGGCTTCCAGAATACGCCTCTCTTTTCCTTCACTCAGTTCCTTTAATGGGTCAAGATCCCAGTCATGGGAGCTGGGCTCCAGGCTCAGACTCTGCTGTCCTCTCTCTCTGCTGCATTCCTTTTCCAGCTTCCAATGACCAGCTCTACGCTGATAACCCCATGTTGAGGACTCAGACTCCCATCTCCCACAAACACCCCGCTTTTAACCTCAGCCTCCATTTGGATACCTGAATGGACTCAAGGACTCACGTGTTTGAATGGGAATCTCTATTGCACTTGGAGACTAGCATTGACCGCTTCCTCATCGGGTGAATACCTCACCCCTTCTAATGTTCCTGTCAAAACTTTCTCCTTCCCCTTGGCTCCACATTTCTCTAGGCCTGCACCCACACCACCAGCCTTTGCTTCCGCCATCTACCCCGGTGTGTGTGTACACGTGCATGTGTCTGGACGAGGCAAGCTTCACTCTTGATCAAGAGGGTATGCTCAGGAGAGCGAATACCCCGAGGCACCAGGCACCGAGGCAGGAAGTGCATTTGGTTTTCCTTCTAACTCAGGTGGTGACTATGTCTTTTCCGCACTGGCTGACCTCAGAGTCTTCATTTAATTGGCTAGTCTGAAAAGAATTGGTACAGAGGAAGTGAAGGAGTAAGGGGTCACTACTCCAGGCTCTCAAATTCTTAGAACACAGCAACGGTCCTTTGTGTAAACAAAGGTTTTACTCATGGTGGGTGGGTGGGGGGTGGGGGATAAACATTTGTAAAAGTCTTACAGTGTGTGGGGAGGACAAAAAAAGATTTGAATTCCTTGTCTTAAACACACATTTTATAGTATTTGATAGAGAAGACTCCTATTTGATATATCTTAAACCCCCTCCTTTAAAAACACTTTTCTTCAAACTCACTAAGATGCTACTCTCTTTCTTTGTCTTATGTTGGAGTAAGAAACTAGAGTTGGGAGGGCGCCTGTTTAGTCATATTGATGAGTAATCCTGAGCTAGGCCCCTATACAAAGAATGAATTATCCCATCGATTTCACCTGCATGGTTTAAGGTGAGTTCACGTGAAGGGACTCTGGCCAGCTTGAGCAAGGCTGCTGCTGCTGGTCGCTGGGGTCAAGGGCAAGCTCATTCAGCTAGACTGTCTAAGCTGAACAGGAGAACTACAGAGACAAGGGGTGGGCATTTTCTTTAAGAGAAATTTTGCTATGGGAAGCTGTTAAAAAGGCAGAGACAGGTGAGCAGAGCAGGGACCTGGTGAGTTTGTTTTCGCACAAGGGGTGCTTCAGCTCACTGATGACAAGGACGGTGTGGAATGGACCAGTCCGTGAGTAGGTAGAGGGGTGGGGTCCAAGGGCTCAAGGTTGGGGTGTGGGGTGGAGCCACTGTGAGAGCAGACTAAAATGGGACAGAAATGGCAAGCTTATCCACCCTTTCTTCTTAAATGCTGACCACGAAGACTTGGCCTCCCTATGGGCTCCTTCAGACTTCATAGGTCATGCCTGCTTCTGACCTTAACCCGTGCCCAGAGTTCACATTCACGCATAGCTTCAAGCCTGAGGGTCTTTGACGCAGTGACAGGGAAGGGTGAGGTAACAAAGGACAAGAGTGACAGCGCCTCCAGATAACCATCTGCTGTAGTTACCTTTCTCAAGATACTTGATGACAGCCACTTCAAGGAGAAAGGGTGATTAGGGCTCACAGTTTGAGAGCAAAGTCCATCGTTGGCATGGAAACCATGGCTGCAGAAGCATAAGGCAGCTGGTCCTCCTGAATTCAGCCAGAAAACAAAGAACAAGGAAGGCTGGCGCTCAGCTCACATCCTTTGTTTTATTCAGTCCAGGTTCCCAGCCCTTGGAATGGTGCCACTCACCTTTAGGGCAGATCGTCTCCCATGAGTTAGCCTCATCTAGAAACTCCTCAGGCATGCCAGGGACTTGATGCCTAAGTGGTTGGTTCTAGAGCTTGTTAAGTTGACACTTAATATCCACTACCACAATATGTGAGCTGAATGTGAGCAGTCCAGAGGTGAAGGCCCGTGCCAGCTTCTTCCTAGTCTGGCACAGAGCAGGCAAGCCAGGGCACAGCAAAAGAGTCATTGTACTTCACGTGCACCTGCCACAGACAAATTCTTTGTACACACTATACCTTTCAGTAGCATACCAGTTTTAAGGTTGCGGAGACAAGGTCCAGAGAAACCCAAGGCCAAAAGAGCTACAAAGTATCTTTCCAGTCTAACCATATGGGGGCTTGGTGAACCCCACAGCTACTTTTTCTCTTTTCCTCTAACTACAAAGTTTAAACCAGAGCCCTATGCTGTGGGATGGTCTGTATGTCAAATTACTCTGATTGGTCAATAAATAAAACACTGATTAGCCAGTGGCTAGGCAGGAAGTATAGGCGGGACTAACAGAGAGGAGAAAAGAAAGAACAGGAAGGCAGAAGGAGTCACTGCCAGCCGCCACTGTGACAAGCAACATGTGAAGATGCTGGTAAGCCATGAGCCACATGGCAAGGTATAGATTTATGGGAATGGATTAATTTAAGCTATAAGAACAGTTAGCAAGAAGCCTGCCACGGCCATACAGTTTGTAAGCAATGTAAGTCTCTGTGTTTACTTGGTTAAGTCTGAGCGGCTGTGGGACTGGCGGGTGACAAAGATTTGTCCTGACTGTGGGCAAGGCAGGAAAACTCTAGTTACAGCCCTACATACTAGCTTTCCAACTGAGGGACTCCAAGAAATAATGACTGGGCATATGCCTACCACAGGCCTCTGTCTCCTTCCACACCTTTACCATCCCCTGCATCATGGTTTGGCTCTTCAGTGAGACAGTGGGATCTTCCCATGCTCCAAACATTTCTCCTCTCAAGTGGACCCCATCATCTTGGACACTGTCTCTCCCATGGCTGTCCCTTTATGGTCAGGACAAAAATCTAGCCTCCTCATCCCTTTGTTATCATTTGAAGTAGCAAGTTTAAAATAAGATTATGTAAAACAAGACTGCATAGGAATTTGCCGGGCGTTGGTGGCGCACGCCTTTAATCCCAGCACTCGGGAGGCAGAGCCAGGCGGATCTCTGTGAGTTCGAGGCCAGCCTGGGCTACCAAGTGAGTCCCAGGAAAGGCGCAAAGCTACACAGAGAAACCCTGTCTCGAAAAACCAAAAAAAAAAAAAAAAGACTGCATAGGAATTTGAGAGGAATATTTAAATCCACAAAGAAAATGTGGATTACTGAGTCTCACTATTCCTCAGACACACACACACACACACACACACACACACACACACACACACACACACCTGGCATTTTGGCCCTGCCGTATTTCCCTTCCCCTTTCCCATTACTTCCATTAAACCAGCTGACTGGCCACTGCTTCCTCTGGGCTAGCATGCCATGTGGTGTCTACTCTCTTTGATACTGACACCTCTTCCCAAAGCTGTCCTAGTGGATTCTCAGCAACAGGCTTCAGTAACCCTGAGAGCAGGAAAGGAAAAAGGACAGAGGTGCTGTGGGGGGCAGGGCAGATGGGAGAGACTGTCTGTAACCCCTGAGTGTCTTCCCTCTCTTCCAAGTTCAGAGCCCCTTGTTGGAACCTGGATGCGGAGAACCAGGAGGCCTCCTGCTCTCTCTCTCTCTCTCTCTCTCTCTCTCTCTCTCTCTCTCTCTCTCTCTCTCTCTCTCTCTCTCTCCCTCCCTCCCTCCCTCCCTCCCTCCCTCCCTCCCTCCCTCTCTCTCTCTCTCTCTCTCTCTCTCTCTCTCTCTCTCTCTCTCTCTCTCTCTCACACACACACACACACACACACACACACCCCAGCCAGTTAGCAGACCTTTATAGCTAGCCCTCTTCATTTCTCTTAAGGAATAAGGAACTCCTTAGATTTCACAGCCCACCCCAGAGACCCCTTGCCCAGCAGACACTGTTCATGTAAAACACCCCCTACTCAGTACATCACAAACTAACCCCTATTTTAATTTCAACTTTTCCAATATTTTTACTTTAGTTGGATTTATTTTGTGCTGAAATTGTTTCTGTGCTGGGAGTTTTGCTTCTCCGGGGTCTGATGGAATATCTTTCCTTCTGTGTGACCTCTTCTCTGGGTCTCTTTCTGGTGAGGATCATCCCAAGTGTGCCAGGTACCTCGGGTACAAACAGGGAACACAGCTTGGGGTCTTTGCTCAATGACCAGAAACGTCACATCTAACCCCCGAAGCTCAGCAGCCTGCACTGCCCTTAAGCGTGTGTCGCAAAATTCCAGCACCACTTGAGGCCACCAACTCTATGTCTAGGCCCATTGCTTGGCTTAGGTCCACCATCCAACAGTGCTGCAGGCTGCAGGAATATCATAAGAACTCAGCTGGTTATGGCAAAGTCACTACCTGGAGGAATCAGGGAATTCTTCCAGAGGAAGCCAAATCCCAAGGAGTTTTTGGTGTTACTTGGCTTGTTATATATCAGCTGTATTCTGTTATGAAAATCATGTGTGCCTTCATAGTTTTCCCAATTGATTTTTCCCTAAGAAGGGCTAACAATGTGGACTGATCACTCTCTAGACATACACATTCCAGGCATTTGGAGAACAGCCTCAGGAAAGGCTTTCTCTGGAATCAGATATCTCCCCTAGCCACTTTCAAGGACTAAAGGAGACATCACCCAGGTGGTCACCCAATTTCCGAGGATTAACAGTGATAACAACCCACAGGCGAGTCTCCTGACTTAAGGTAAATTCCACAAGGGGACACCACCTAGGTCAGGTAGACATTAAGTAATAGCTTTACACAATTTAGCTCAGACCCCTCCTTTCTTACAGCCTTACTAACTTTATAGACCTCTAACTACTTACCTAACCACTTCTAGGAATATTTAGATAACCTTCTGTGCTAACAGCTATGCTCAGCCAGAACTCCCAGTTCAAGCCTCCCTGTAATTATCATTATTGGTAGCATCCGGCCAGGTCCATCACCGGATGGAGGAAAGTACCTTATCAGAGATACCTCTGTACTCTCTAAGAACAGACTTAAGCATCCAGGCTACCTGTTTGAGAAGGCCTGGTGGATGTGCTAATTAAACTTAACTTCCTCCTTCCCCAAATCTTACCTCCAGTTCCAGATCTCCCTTTAACTATCAGCAGGGGCATCTAGCTGTACACAGGTTGCCTAGAGACTGAGCACACTTTCCCCCACCCTGCAGAAAAACGGCAGACAGCTTGGACAGATAGGAGCCACAGGAAAAAAGAAGACAGTTTTATTTTCTCCCATTGACCTAGCAACTTATAGATTTTTAACATCCTTTACCAAACACATTTAAGATTATAGTTGTGCACGTAAGATCCCTCTTCTTAGATATTACCCATATTTAGCCTTTAGTTAATTCATTAGTCACTTCCCCTTTGGGTCACAAATGGTAATTAACAACTAGTGCCCCTCTTTGTAATTCTTATCAACCCTCCATTTGATCCTGATAGTGGACAATCACTGCCTGAGGAAGTTCAGGCTGAGTGTCCTGGGTGGAGGGGAGGATTGTGATTTTGGGGAGATATATAACTGTAAAGCAGAGGACAGAGAAGAGAGAAGAGAATGGCAGAACTAGATGGGTAAGAACTTGAGAGGAACAAACTGAGATGGGAGAGAAGTAGATTGAAGGGCTACAGCAGAGTACTAGAGGAACGAGATGGAAGATGAGGAAGAGCCAGATGAGAGAGAAGGAGACGGGAGAGGAGATGATATGGGAAGGAACAAGATGGATGAGAACCTAGAAGGGGCAGAACTAGACAAAGGAATTAAGATAGAACATAGAGGGGACAGTAGATAAATATAGAGAGAAACCAGGCAAGAAAGGAGCTAGACATGAGAACAGAACTGAAGCTGTGTATAAAGGATGTTATGCCAGAGGAATTAAAGCAAGTGGACTATAGAACTCGGTGTGCTGAGATTCAATTTACAGAAAATAGTCCTCGCCATCAGTAGTTCTCTCTCCTGAGCCCCTGGGATGTATAATATTGAGGCTGGTTCCTCTAATATTATACAAGACAACAGTGTAGTGACATCTTTCAGTCAGTTGCAACACTTTGAATACACATACCCTGGGCAAGTTTTATGTGTAGTCTTCAAGTGAGCACAAAGAGCTGAACCTCTTGGCTGCATGATTTTTGTGGGGTGTCCTGAGTCAAGAAGGCAGCAAACCATTTCCCAGGGTCACCCCAGGCTGCCAGGAAGAGGTTTAAAGTTCCTAACGTTCAAGTTTGATGTAGCCTCTCTATTGCCTTCTGGGGATCCAGGGACTGGATATGCATTCAGCTCTCCATTGCTTTATATGAAGCCTTTTGGATCTACGATCAGCAAGAGAGGGGAAAAGCTGAGACCAAAAAGAAAATAAAACTGGGGGGTGGGTTCTGCCCTACTTCTGAGCGGTAGGATCACATGAAAACTGTAAGAAGCCCCTGAGTTCCCTCTGCCATTCTTTCCACAAACCAAATATTTCCGTCCATAGCCAAAGACACAGAAGAAAAACGCAGGGGAAATCAAATCAATCCTAGTAATGTTTGCAGTAGGAAATCTGCCCAGACAGGCTTATGTGAGTTGCGTAATATTCCACAATCCCGCTCTCCTCAGTGGGAGCTTTTATGGGATGATTTGGTTGTTTGTTGTTGGAGACACACCAAAGCTTGAGTGAAGGATTTCTGATAGAACTCAGGGACCCTGTGCTTGATGGGGTTCCAGCTGTCACCTCTGGCTTCCTGGTGTCGGCCCAACTTCAGAGGTGAAGGAGCCCCTCACAGCAGGAAAACTAGAAACATCCAAGATCATCTGAGCAGGCAAGTGCACCCGACCATGGAAACCTCAGTCAACTGAAGAAGCAGAGCCCGCTCGTTCCCATTAGCGTCTCCCTACCTTTTAATACTGCGCCAGGGCGGTCCTATGGTTTCAAGTGTGTCCTTAAATAGGAACTAAATACATTACATGCCTCATTTTCCTTCAGATTACATTTGTGAGCTACAAGCCCAGGGAATTCTGTTCTCTTTCCAAGCACGCCGAGGCCCCGTATTCTCAGCCCCGCCCTGCAGCACGGCCTGTACCTTCCCATCACTGGGTTGGACACCGTCGCTGTGACATGTTTTTCTGGGAACTATGCAGAACGCTATTCTTCTGTTTGTTTTAGTGGTTCCTAGCCAAGAGGAGGAAAAAAACCTTGAAATCTGATTTAATTTTTTTTTTTTTTAAGCAAAAACCATGATGTGAGACGGAGCTCAGGCCAGCTTCACAAGGGGACAAATGTTCATTTGTCTGTGTCCAGTGGTGGGGGCCATTCCTAGCACTTGACGCGGTCACCTCAGAACTTCTTGTGCTCACAGTGGCATTCCAGTGACCCATGGGCAATGTTAGGGCTTGCAGAGCCCCAGCCTAACAGCCACAGGTCTCTCTTGTGAGCCATCCATCCTCTGAATTGACGTGCCTTGATTGGCTCACTTTGAACATTGACCTTAGGGGTCAGGGACGTTAGCACCTCGTTCTCTTTGGTGCCCACGTTCAGCCTGGTCTTTAGCAAGCAGGGTTGGTGAGGGAAACTGGAGACACCCATCTCACCCATCACCTTCCTGCAGCCATGCCAAGGTAAAGCCCGCTTGAGACTTCTGACCCTCGCCCTGTCCCACCTGCTCGCTCTCCATCTACACCTGTCCAGATGCCCCTTCACCAAAAGCCGTGTGCCCTAGCATGTGCTGTTAAAGATGAGAAGACTTACATTGTGCCACTTCCTCCTGGCTGATGGCTTGCCAAGCACATGTCACACTGCAAGCCATTTCACGGCAGGCAGTCACTCTGGAGACTGCATTTGATCATAACTGGTCCTGCGACTGTCCATGTCTCTGGCAAGCTTCTGTTTACCCTGGAAGGGTTTGGCACCCTTCACTTGGACTCTTAGTGGGATCATGTTTCCCTCTTCCTAAAAAGATTTTAATTGACACATAATTATGCATATTTATGGGGTGTTCCATGTTGTTTTAATACATGTAGATGGTGTACAGTGATCAATCAGACCAGACCCTGGGTCTCATTTATCATTTTCAGTGTTGTATTGGGAATATTCAAAAGGCTTTCTTCTAGCTATGCTGAACTGTAAAAGAAGTAAGTTAGCTGGAGCCAACCCACTGTGCAAGAGGACACTAGATCTTATTCCTCCCATCTAGCTGTGTTCTGTACCCAGGGTCTCAGTCAGATGAACCTGGCAAAGGTCCACAGTCAAGCCTCCTCTGACTTGACCTTGGAAATCCCAGCCAGCACCTTCTCCCAGGCAATGCTCTACCTTGATACACATGAGATTGTTTTCTAATTTCAGTGAACTTTACACAACATAAAAAGAACCATTTTGAAATGAGAAATTTCATTCAATATTGTATGACTTAGACATCTCTAGGTAAGGGATTCTCTAGTCCCCCAGCCCCTGGCAACTACCAATCTATTTTCTGTCCCTGTGGAATTACCTATTCCCAATGTTCCCTATAAATCATATACTATGGACTCCATGACAATATAGCAGGTTTCCTTTATACGGCTAAATACTATTCCACCCTAGGTATCCACGGCATTTTGTCTATCCATTCACCTGCTGATTAACACTGAGATGTCCCACCCTTTGGCTGCTGTGAATGGAATGGACAAGGTTTTATGTATTCTCAATCTCTTAGGTTATGCTCTAGAGTTAGCAAAGTGCTTCTGGATTCATTTTCTTCTCACTAAGGAAAGTTGTGCATTTTAACTGGTCATGTTTCCCCCAACAAGCAACTTTTAGAATGAAATTTATCAGCCGGAATCCATTCAGCAACTGCCTGTCAGCTGCACCCCTGCCCCTGTATTATGGTGAAGAAGAAATCATTTGCAGTCGGAAGCGTTTCCAGGGTGGGCAGTCTAGGCCAGTCTGCTGCAGTCCTGTTGCTGGGTCACGGCCGGGTGAGCACTGTTGCAGATGACCGTGATGTGCAATCAGAACTCACAGGGATGGTTTGGTCAAGGCGCTAGTGGAAGGTGGGAGGTGCCTGACTTTCCCAGGAGAGTTCTGAGGATGCGGCTGGGTGGAAACAATGAGAAGGGTGACAAGATGAAAGGGGACATCCCAGGCCCTAGGATCAAAACACCAAAGCAAACCAGCTTACTATGGCTGGAGACTGGTGAGCAAGTTTGCACCAAAGACCAGCTGGCAGAGCAGGATGGTACCATCTGTATCTCAGAGCAGCTTGCCTTCCTTTGCCTTGGAGCATCCTGGCAAGGCAGTCCACCCACTGCCCTCCTCCTTTGTGTGCCTTCCATGTCCTTCCCATCTCACACTGGAGAATGGTAGACCCTTGCTCTGCTGGATCCCACATAGGAATTGGGATGGTGGCCAAAGCTGGTGACCCAGCATCTGAAGGACCTTTGAAAGACACGGGACACCTCTCACCCAGCATCCAGACAACATTCCAGGTGGCAGCAGTGGGTTCCTGGTACCCTTTCCCAATGTCCTTTGCTTCCTGATGGATCAAGGCATGGCTCCATGATGGCATCCTGACTGTACCACCTTGGTATAGCCTGTTTTTAAGTAGGGGACAGGAGACACAATCAGAAGAAGTGCATGTTGGGAGACAGCCTCCTACCAAATGCAAAGGAAAAGAGTGCCTGGGACTTGACTGTTAGGAGACCAGCCAGCCCCATATCTGCTATTCACACTATGAAAGGAAGGTGCCCAGTTCAGACAAGCTTGGAACTGGCTGCACATAGCTGCCCCTCCTCATGCTCTCCTGCTTTTCCAAAGTGGGAGCATTCACACCTCTACACTCTTCCTAAGCCTGTTGTCTACTAAATGGCTTGATGTCGATTTTATAAGTGTTTGAAATCGGAGTGCCTCATACAAAATACAAACTTGCCATAAAGTCTTATTGGTGAGTAGACTGAATTCGCAGCAGTCCTGAGACACAGAATTGTTACAGACCTGACAACAGAGTAAAGCGGCCTGAGCTTGGAAGTACAACTCAAAGCTGGCTGCGCCGCTTACTGCCTTTGCACATCGCCGCGAGACACTTAACTTCTCTGAGGAGAGGGGCTGGGCAGGCACTGCTTGGATGGAGAAAAGCCGATTCCAGAGGTTCGGCCCCAGACAGTCTGACCTCACAGGTGGGAGGGAGGGCCTGAGCACTGGCAAGCAGTGATCTTTTCCAAGTTTCCGGAAGAGATTTAAAAAAAAAAAAATCAGTTTTGTTGTTATGGTGTGTGTGATGTGCATGGCTAACCACGTTCCTGTTGTTAGAGGATGACTTTGTAAGATCAACTTTCGTCTTCTACCTTCATGGTGGGACAGGAAAGTCCCAAGGGTAGAGCTCGGACGGCCCAGCTGTGGGTAGCAAGTGCCTTTCCCAGCTGAGCCACCTCCAGTGCGCCTGAAGCGTCTTGCATACAGTCGAGGTTGAAACATTGTTCAGATGCATGACACACTCACTTGGCTCTTTTGGTTTAGGACTTTTAAAAACCCCTGCCCCCCGGAGAATCCCAGAAGTTCTGGGAATAATAATAATAATAATAATAATAATAATAAACCCAGTACACCTGCAACTGTGAGTGGTTGCTAAGACATGGGCAGCCAAGGAGCCGTGTTTTGCTTTAGTTTGAAGAAGAAGAAGAAGAGCTATTCAGTCTTTTGAGCAGTCTGGGACTGGAAAGGTGGTAAGAAGTTTAGCCTAAGCCTCACTCATAAACTATGGGAACTCCCAGTGGGCTAAGGATTTATATCTGGAGGCATTTCCAAGGTTTTATCTTCCCAGGAGACTAGATGGAGGCCTTGAGAGTTCAGCATAGGGAGGGAAACTGTTCTCACAACGACGCGTTAAACATCCAGGCTCCGCCAGTGTGGAAGGATAGGAAAGCAAGGCCTGGGTTAGCAGGGGCGGTGGGAGGGGGGGGAGTGCGGGGGTGGACTCTGGGCTCTGTACTTAGGTTTCCAGAAACCAACTTGAAGTCATCCAGAGCCGTCTTTCTCCCCATAGGTTTATGGTATTAGTTACCCAATAAAAGTGGGGTTAATTTTACAGCTCAGGTAAGATCTAAGCCAAAAAGGCTTCACCATTACTGTAGGATTTATGAAAGTAAACACGTGGGCTACGTGAGGGACTGTGCAGCCCTGGAGTCTCCAGGTTGTTCTCCCAGGTAGATGTGCTTGTTGATCGTGTGTTTGAGGCTCGGTTTCCAAGGCTGTGCAGTACAAACTATTTCAGGATGAAGGCAGAGATGCTTTACCCGTCTTCACCTTCAAATCGAGTCATTTAGAGAATGAATGGAGGACACTGCAGAAGACAAGTGTCCCATTCCATGGCTGTGCACTCACTGGCAGCTATCCTGAGCCTTTTAGTCTCCTAGGAGTGTGAAACTTGTAGGTGGGGAAGTCCAGCTCCGCTCCCAACCACTGTTTAAAAAAAAAAAAAAAAAAGGCACTTAGTCAATGTCTCCTTTTTGAATGAGTAGCCTCTGGAACCACTGTAAATACTTGAATGACAATAATGTATCAACTCTGAAGTCTCAAGGAATTTGTATAGCAGCCAGTCATGGTAGTACATACCTGTAGCTCCCAGTCACTTGAGAGACAGAGGCAGGACTATTTCAAGTTCAAAGTCAAGCTGGACAACATAATAAGACTGGTCTCAAAAACAACATAAATCTGTCAATGGTTAGCACTTACCTAGCACATGAGGCCCTAGTTCTATCTCTCGTGCTGCTAAATTAGCACACAAATAACAATCTTTTATATTACTTGATGGGGTCCCATGGCTTATGCCTATAAGACAGTGAGTATTACCTCTGTTTTAAAGGCAAGGATCATAGGATGCACAGATCTGAGCCAGCCTGCCAAAAGAACACAGGAAGAGTGTTTTGGTACCGCGCCTTCTAACTTAGAAGAAGCCACACAAGGCAAATGGGTAGAGATGGTGTTGACCGCAGCCAGAGGAGAAGAGCTGGCATCAAAGTGAACTCAAGAATACAGCAGGCAGTCTTCAGTGTGGCCAAATCTGTTGTTCCACCCTCTGGTTCTTCCCTCTATGTGCACCCCCACTGAGGACTTCTGTGGGACCGAGTGTCCATCCTGAATCCTGGTCACTGTCTTGAATTCTTGTCACTGTCTGGTGTCATTTATTATCATTTTTATTATTTTTTATTTATCATTTATTATTATGATTTAAAAGCAGCCAAAATTCTTGTGGCTATTTCTTTTTTAAAAAATTTTTACGATTGTAGCCGGGCGGTGGTGGAGCACGCCTTTAATCCCAGCACTCAGGAGGCAGAGCCAGGCGGATCTCTGTGAGTTCGAGGCCAGCCTGGGCTACCAAGTGAGTCCCAGGAAAGGCGCAAAGCTACACAGACAAACCCTGTCTCGAAAAAAACCAAAAAAAAAAAAAAATTACAGATTGTAGAGATAAGATTTTCATTGATGTTTGCTGTAGAGTTCCTTGGATTTAGTGGCTAATCTCAAGTCCTTTGGTCTGCAACTTGGCTTGGCTTCTCTTCTAGATAGACAGGACAGGTCTTACCCAGTGAGGAGCCGTGACACTCAAGGGTCCCCACTAACTCACAGATGCATCAGCTGCCTACCCTGAGCATCTCCTAATTGACATGTCAGTTGTCGTGAATCTTGTGGCTGATGTGTCCACGCCTTTGTAGCAAATGGAGCAGAAATAATCTGCACTTAGGAAAAAAACTGTAGAGCATGTGCCCAGATTTCCAGCTCGCTTCCTCTTCCCTCTCAGGGCTACATCATCTTCCAGCCCACCACCAGCTGCAAAAATAAAAGTTCTTTCCCATATTTAAGAATGATTTTGCGCTTCAGGATGATTTTCTGGGGGTGTAGGAAACTTGACCAACGTGACCAACAGATGTTTTAAGGGATGTTTTGAGAGCTGAATTAAAAAAAAAAAAATCCCCAAGTGTGGTCTTTACTATATGGTGCCCAACTGCGCCCCCTCGTGGCCATTTAGGGCGTTGCACAACCAGAATGGATGGTGTACCTAGGTAGTTCTGTGCTAAGAATCCCTGTGCTTTGTTTTTAGAGATGAGTATGAAGAAGATGGATTCTGTCAACCATACAGAGGCATTGCATGTGCACGATTTATTGGCAACCGCACTGTGTATATGGAGTCTTTGCATATGCAGGGAGAAATAGAAAATCAGATCACAGGTAGGTAACATCAAAGAAATGATACTTACATAACTATTTTTCTCGCCAGAAGTTTTTCTGGGCTCCTTTCCTGACAGAGGATTAGGCTAAGCATGGGGGTGGGGAGTGGAACCATAAAGAGGCATGAGATGTGATGTCTGTGCTCTGGAATTTACATTAAAATAATTTATTAGAGGTTAGTCTTGGAGGAAAAGGAAGCCTCAAGAAGTCTCACATTCATGCAAACACTCAATAAATATTACTGAGTGCTTTCAGTGTGCTGGGACCAGACTGGACACTGGGGAGAGGCGAGAGTGAATGAGCCAGGTATGGATGGCTCTGCCTCCGCAGAGCCTGCTTGCATTGGGAAGTCATGTGATGCCGACTAAGAAGGAACGAGCTTGGACTAGAACATTCATCCCAGAGCTGTTGTTACAGAGACTTCAGGAAACTGCTGCCCTGCATGAGCACCACAGTCAAGTACTTCCTAACACCCGAGGGAGGGAGGCTCAGCCCACCACCCACCATTTTGCACCTAGCTGTGGTGGTCACAACCGTCTCATGTCCCTTTCGGGAGTGCAGCGGCTGTGCCCTTGGCAACGTGTTAAAATGCCCTCCATGAGATTCTCACAAAAAAACTGCCAAATTTAGCAAATACAGACATGGGCACCCAGTTACCTCTGAATCTCAGATGAATGGCAGGTTGATTTTAGTATGACTGTATCCTACAAGTTCCTCTGAAGGACATGCATAATTGTTATCTTAAATGTGAGGATTTAAAAGAGACATGGAGAAATCCATGATGAGACAAAGAAAAGGCCAGAATCTGTTCTCCCAGCAACTTGACAGAACTGAGAAGCAGCTCAGGGGAACTGTGGAACCAGAAACAAGGACAGGAAGGTGAAATTCTCTCTGTTGAAGCCCTCGGGGTTTTGAGAACAAGAACAGACACAGGCCTAACAGGGAGAATACGCTGAACTCGGGGTTTCCACCCAGTACAAGAACATGTGGACAAACTTTAAAATATGAATACACATTAAATAAATGCTGTTCTCCTATAAATATTTGGTAATCGGTGTATAATAGCCCTCTTTTGGATGTGTTTAGTGAGTATTGGCTTGCTGGAAAGTATTATAGTTTCATTTTGTTTTTGAAAAAAATCACTTCATTTTGTTTGACCCAACATTTCCCAGACTCATTTGGCCTCTGTGGCCCTTGCTTCTCAGATGTTGTTAATATGCTATCAGCTTAATGTCCCTAGGAATGAACTCTGGGAAACAGTGTAAACAGCCTCATGGGCAGCCTTCAGGGCTGGTGCCCTTTTGGCACAAATGCCCCGTATGTGAGGTTAGGCTGAGATCCTATGATGATGCATTCTGGGACAATTGAATTGTGGTCTTCCGGTGCATTGCCTCATTTTCCGAAGATGGAATAGAAAGTATTCAAGCCACAATGAAATGAAGCAAGTCGTCCAAAGCCACCCAGCAACTCCTGGCAACACAGTCCTATGCTCAGCTCAAGCTCTGCCTGAAACAAGCTCTGAGCTGGGCCTCTCGGATGTCTTAGAACCTCACAAAACTAATAAAGAGGATGGGGTGAAACACCAAGTTCTATTGCTTTGTAGGGGGAAAAAAAGAAAATATATTGTACTTTAACCCAATTAATTCTTTTTATTAGGAAATGGTACATATGTAATTTAATCCTGTTTTTCTAACTTTGTAGTCAAAATGATTTTTTCAAGCCAGTGAAAGTGAGCTGCTTAGACATCTGAAATGAATCTCCTCGCCTTGGCCTTGTGGGCTTGAGCCCAGGAGATTCCCTGCAGTGTGTTTCTCCCTGGTATCTGTTGACTGGATCACAGCAGAGATAAACCCTGGCCCTTGGGAGTTAATAGCTCTGTTTGCTTTTCAGCTGCCTTCACCATGATTGGCACCTCGAGCCATTTATCTGATAAGTGCTCCCAGTTCGCCATCCCGTCCCTGTGCCACTACGCCTTCCCATACTGTGACGAAACCTCATCTGTCCCCAAGCCCCGCGACTTATGTCGTGATGAATGTGAAGTCCTGGAAAATGTCCTGTGTCAGACAGAGTACATTTTTGCCAGATCAAACCCCATGATTTTGATGAGGCTGAAGTTGCCAAACTGTGAGGATCTTCCCCAGCCGGAGAGCCCGGAAGCTGCAAACTGCATTCGGATCGGCATCCCCATGGCGGATCCCATAAACAAAAGTAAGTGGGGGCTCTGACACACAGTAACTGCTCATGTCGGGACTGTGCCCACTGATCACGGACCTTCCAGGGAGCTGAATACCATGCCTGAGCCTTCTGTGGTAGGTTAGACAGAATTGCCTTAGAGAAGTTTCATGAAGATAACTGTAGAATACAGGATCTGGTTCCCTCAATAGCTTCAACACAGAATGAATCAGAGGAATCAGGAACAGGTCTTCAAACGTAAACTCACAGACGTGTGTTCACAATACTGGAGAGATGATCAGCCGTTAAGAACACTTGCTTGCTGCTCTTGCAGAGGGCCCGGGTTCAGTTCCCAGCACCCACATGGCAGCTCATAACTATCTTTAACTCCAGTTCTGAGGGATCCAATGTCCTCTTCTGGCTCCATAAGCACCAGGCATGAATGTTGTGCACACATATACATGCAGGCAACACACACACACACACACACACACACACACACACACACACACACACTAAATAAAAATAAATGCTTTTTAAAGGAATGTTCGTGATAGAATTATTCACAAAAGAGGCTGAGGATGCAGGTCAGTTGGTAGAGTGATAGGTCAGCATGCGCAAAGCCCTGGGTCCGTTCCCAGCATTACATATACTGGGTGATGTATGTCAGCTATCCCAGCACTCGAGATGGGACCATGAGATCAGAAGTTCGAAGCCATCCTTCCCTACACTGTGAGGTTGTGAGTTCAGGTCCACTCGGAGATACTAGAGGCCCTACCCCAAAATAACCTTTTATTATGAAAACATGAGATGGTATATGCACCACATTGAAATATCATCCATAAAAGGAATGAGATACAGGCATATTTCATAACTGGATGAAACTTGAAAGGATAATGCTAAGCACATAACCACTGCATGATCCCAGGTATATGAAATGTCAAGAATGGGCAGATTCATTGAGACATGAAGCAGATTCGAGATTCTGAGGCTGTGGTCGGGGGAGGGACTGCCTGATGGATATGGAGTTCACTTTGGGGATGATAGGCACGTCGTAAAAAGTAGTAGGAGAGCTGTAGCGCTCTCCGGTTGGGAATGTATCGAGTGTGCCTTGTTCTGTTTCATACTGTGTATCCTGTACCACACTTGATAAATACCTGTGAAGGTGCGCTCCCTTTCCCTAGTCTCTGACCACTCCAGACAGAAGGCTATCCCATTGCCTGTCTCCTTTTCACCTAGAATTAATTTTCGTGTTAGTTAATGCCATTTTTGTGGTTATCTGATAGTGTATAGGGCCTGAAGGACCATATACCAGAGCCTGCCTTCCCACAGGCAGGCAGCCCATTCCGTCAGCGCAAGCAGTCCCAACTCTACTTCAAACACAGACTGCACCCCTCTAGCCCTCTAAATGACACGTCCTGTGAGTTACCCCTAAATTCACTAATCACACAGTTTCTACGACCTCCAGTGAATCTTCCTTGAGACACTTACTCACGCACCATGAGAAATTCCTCCTGTGCCCAGGTCCCTCCCCACGCCCATTTCTTTGGTATTCCCCATTAAAAACACTGCCAGGCTCATTTTCTTCCCAAGCATAAGCTTTAAATCCTCCCAGGAATGTGAATACAAGGCAAGCCAAGTCCAAGCCCAGCAAACAGGGAGAATGGCCCACCCCTCCCCGATGGCAGGGAGACCTGGGACAGCAGGGTCCTTGGGCTACCCTCCTTCACACCCAAACTGCTGCCAAGGAGGACAAATCCCCTCTGTTTCTGACTAGCAGTCTGGGCTTTTCTTTCATGTTTTTCAGATCACAAGTGCTACAACAGCACAGGTGTGGACTACCGGGGAACGGTCAGTGTGACCAAGTCGGGACGCCAGTGCCAGCCGTGGAATTCTCAGTACCCCCACACACACAGCTTCACGGCCCTGCGCTTTCCGGAGCTCAACGGAGGCCACTCCTACTGCCGTAACCCTGGCAACCAGAAGGAAGCTCCCTGGTGCTTTACCTTGGACGAAAACTTTAAGTCTGACCTGTGTGACATCCCAGCATGCGGTAATTAAAAGTCACTGGCTCTGCTGTATTCTGCCACCTTTCAAATATAAGCCTAGGAGAGTGAATTTGGTTGCTCATACTCTCGATTGCAGACCATCTCCGTCATACAGAAGCCTGGCTGTCTCTACAGGCACCAGTGCCCGCCCCCCCCCCCCCCCAGGAGTCCCTGTAGTCTTTGCCTTGTGGGACTGCTTTCCAGAGGCACGTGTCAGATAGCCAATTGCAGTCATTCCTGTAGCAAAGGGTGTTTTCCCAGGATGTCCACAGACGCAGGAACCTTCTTGGCACGCAGGTGCCTCAGAAGCGGTGAGAAAACTCTTCCGTCTCACTGAAATCACCCATGAAGCAGGATGAATCTGCAGTCATTGCTCAGTCGCCCAGGGCAGTCTACTACACTGTGATCTTTGTCTTGACTGCTAACGGTACAGAAGGGTAGAGATTTCTGGAAGAAAAACGGAGTTTCTATCAGTTTGTTCACTTCTACAGAATGATTATAGAGTGAGAGAGGAGATGAAAATGTTGGTGAGAAAAGCCTAGAGTTTGGAGCTGATTCAACTTTATGGTCCTAGTATTCATGTCCAGATGGACTGGGCTTCCCAGGGGGTGGGTGAGCTGGGATGTCACTGCTTGAGAAAGCCAGAGCCACAGCTGCAGAGTAGGACAAACAAAATGAGTGGTCCCAGAAAACAGATCACAGTCATAAGGAGCTGGGTGTCTGGATGGATGATAGTCCAAGCCATTAATTGTAAACCCACTTATCAGGGAAGGAGGAGAGGCAGGGCCCTGAGAGTGGCCTCGCACATCCCAAAAGAACAAGGAGTGGGTCCCAGAGCAAGGAGGAGGAATAGATGAGGTTCCTCCCAAAGGGAACAGACCCAGCGGGCTGGTGAGCTGGAGGCTTCCTGGGATGGAAGCCTGATGCTGAGAGCATGGGCAAACATTACTGTTCTGATCAGAAGGCTGACATCTCGACATGTTGAAACAGAGCAACTTTATCAGGAAGAGAGGCGGAGGAGGCAGTGGCCTGTGGGCAGGTTCAGGGTGTATTTGGAAACTAGCAATAATAGGGTCATTGGTGGGTCAGATGTGGGATACAAGAGAAAACTCGAGGGTGAATCCAGAGCTTTGGGCTTTGGTGGCTTTTTGCACAAAGGAAGAAAATCACAGAAAAGGAATTTTGGTGGGACCTGAACCAAACACTGCTAATAAGAAATACATCGTTTGTTCCATCTGGATGAATAATGCCTTACCCTTTAGATGATTCTTTTCTGTTTTTAAGACAGGGTCTTGCTATGCAGTCCAGGCTGGCTTTGAAATCGTGAAATCCCCTACCTCATCTTTTGAGTGCTGGGAACTTTGAAGCATGCACAACCAACCCGGACATTCTCTCGTGGATGTCTGGTCGTTAGCATCCAGCTAATGCTGTTCAGAAGTAGGAAAGTCACTTGCTCCCAAACTGCAAGATGTGTGTATGATCTGATTCAAGGACTCAAGTGCTGTTATGATATTTCAGATGGCTCATATCTGTAGAGCACCTACTGCGTGCCTTTAGGGTGCCTGCTGCTCAGTGACCTCATCCCCATTTAAAGCTCATGACAGGATATGGAGAAAGTGGTTTTGGTGTGTGCCAATGAGGTTCAGAGGGGTCAGAGGACTTACCTGTATCCCACAGCCAGACACTGACAGAGCTGGACCTGAAACCTTCATCTCTGGCTTGCAGCTCTGGCAACCCGAAGGTTGTGCTCTTCTGACCGACATCCTCCGTCACTAATCTAAAAGTATTATGACAAATAGAATTTTTTAAAAATGCAAGAACCACAGGAGGCTCCATCTCTAGGCTTCACCATGCTGCTTCTAGACTTTGCTGGTTGTGGTGTCTCATTATTTCATGGCATTAGTTAGTGATACTGGAAGGGCACAGTGTATCTCTTTTTTTCTTTAGGGTTTTTCTGAGATAGGGTTTCTCTGTGTAGCCCTGGCTGTCCTGGAACTCACTCTGTAGACCAGGCTGGCCTTGAACTCACAGAGATCCACCTGCTTCTGCCCCTGATCCCGGGTGCTGAGATTAAGGTGTGCACCACTACCACCCAGAGTATTTCTTTCTTGATATCAACTTGCAGGTAGCTTAGTCACAATTTTTGGTACTGGTTAATTCTTGTCATATGAACAGTAAGTTTAGGTGAACATTAAATCTAGAAGGAGACTGTTTTTGCTACTTAGGATTTTTTTGTTTAAAGTTTTTTTTTGTTGTTGTTGTTTGTTTTTCATTTTGGAAGAACACAGTACCTCTTGACCTCTTCAAGCCAACCACATATGCACTGATTAAAAGAACAGGGAATCCTTGGCATGTAACCAATAAAAAGCTGATGAGAGACAGTGGCTCCCTAGTGTGGAAGTCAGAAGAAGGCCAGCAAATACCAAGGCTTCTCAGAAGCCCTTGAGCAGACCACCTCTAAGAGAGCGGTCACAAGGGAACCCTACTTTGTAACTGCTGTAGTGCACCCAAAATGCTTTTGTTTCATCCTCACAAAACAGCATAAAGACAAAGGAGAACTCTCCAGCACTGTTCCCTCCCACTCGGTCTCCTTTCCTTTCCAAGTGCCTCAGCATCGAACCCAGGGCCCCAGACAGGCTGGGCAAGCACTCGGTGGCTGACCTATCCCACAGCACTCCAGTTCTGTTTTACCCTCGGAGGAAGCAAGGCTCAGAACAGTGAATGGACCCACCCAAGTTCACCAATTGTTAACAGAGACCAAGTCTCCTTCATCTAGGACCATTGATCTCTGTTCTACACCAGTGTTCCTCAACCAGGGCAAGTTTGCCACCCAAGGACACTTGGCGAAGGCTGCAGGTGTTTTGGTTATCATTGTTGTCATGGGTGCAGAATGTTATTGGCATATATTAGGTAGAAGGCAGGGGTGCTATTAGGTGCCCTAAGATACCCAGAATAGCCACGTAAAGAATGATATTAACAATGCCAGTGCCAGAATAAAGAACCTTTCTCTATACTGTATAATTGTAGACTAGACAATAACAATATTAAACAGTAATACATTAGCCATTTATTGTCATTAGAATAAACCAAAAATATAGTAAGGAGTTCTATAACCTCTGAGTAAGGAAGCTTTTTTCCCCCATACATAAGAAAGCTGATATTCAGAGATGTTTAATACCTTGTCCAAGGTCACATAGCTAAAACAAAGTAGACCCATGTATCAACCTACAGTCAGCCTTCTAAGTTGTGGGGTTTGTACATGTGAGCATATGTGGAGATAGATAGACAGACAGCTTTTAAGAGCTCTTGAGCTCACAAGGCATCTCAGAGGGAGAAAGGCTCTTGCCACATTTCCATTCCTGGCACCCACATGGTGGAAGAACTCCTGCAAGTTGTGCTCTGACCTCCACATACATGCCATGGTGTGTGCGTGTACACACACACACACACACACACACACACACAGTATACAAAAAAAGTGTAGTAACTTCATCCTGCAATGAGCTGTATGGTGTGGGGCAGATTGGAAATGAGTCATTTTCCTTCTCCATCTCAATAGGATAGAATTTCAAGGGAATGTTCTTGCATTCTCTAGTTTGGTCAAAGCTAAGGAAATTTCAAAATTATCATGGGATTTCTCATTTTCCAACCAACAATTTTTGTTTTAGTTTTGACCCAGTCAGTCTAAAAGAAATAGTGTAAGTTTTAAGCAGAAAATACTGGCATTGGTTATGCTTTCTAAAATACCCACAACTCCAAGTTTGCTGACGATTGTTTTAGCTGTGAATTTTCACTCTAGAATAGAATATAAAATTAAGTTCAGCCTAATACAGCTACTTAGAATTCTGGGAGTTGCCTGGGCAGGATCAGGTGTGTGTGCCTAGAGGATTCTTAGAGGAAGCTTTTTCCCCCCGTTTTTTAAGGACAAAACGTAGTATGAGCAAGGCCTCACCTCTCATTCCTCCTGTTTATCGTTCATATCCCAGGGACTTCTGACCTGAGAAAGACTGTCACTCACTGAAACCAGTGTGCCTTGAGCTTCTAGGCTTCAGACGCTGAATGAGTAGACAACACCCTATAGAAACATACTATCTAGTGAGGGCATCAAATGAGAAAGGCAGGACCACAGTGAGCCCTGGTAGCGGGTTCCCGTCACTGTGTCGGCCATCTTTGCAAGCTAATGATGTGTGTTTGCTGCCAACAGGATGGCTGCTGCCGGGTGAATATCTTGCTAGATTCTTACACCAGTATCTGGCCTAAGACTCGGCTGATGCTCAATAAAATATGTTGCATTGATTCATTTCATTCTCTCAGTAACCACAAGATCAGGGATCATCTCCATTTTAATGATGGAGAAGCTAACAGAGGTATTTGATTTCCTCTTGCCAAGACAAAAGCAGGTCACTGGACTCCTCCTGCCCTCCCACCATGCCAAACCTCTTTCAAGGACAAGCTCAGGTTTTTTTTTATTTTGTTTTGTTTTGATTTTTTTGGAGGAATGATCATTCTCTTAAAATTCTCCTTTGCTCTTTCATCATCCTGATCTCTGTGCTTTGGGGTACTGTCCGTTGATTTCCTTATTCACAACTCCAAGGATGTGGGAAGGAGCCTGGAGATATAAAGGGTCCTCACATGACCTTTGCCCTCTCCCCATGAGTCCCATCTCTGTTCCCCTGAAGTGTCCAGTTGTCGAAGCTGCAGAGCTCCATTGTTTGTGTCTTACTTCTAGCCCCTGGCCACCAGCTTTGGGTGAGGTGGAAACTCAGACACTGAACTGAAAAGGACTCGGTTTGTCAGTGTCCTCCCCCACCGGCACCTGCTGTATGTTACCTATTTCTCCTTATGTAAAGGCCTCTCCTCTACCAAAGAAGCTCAACTCCTAAGTGGCAGTATGGCTTTCACCGGTGCCCACGCAGCTCCATGTGGAGTGGTTATAGCTGGCCCGTGGCTTTTGTTTGTCCTCCGGCACCTCGGCTTGCAACAATTTGCCAAAGGGCACAATGTTGGGTCCTGTACCTGAATAGCCTTGACTTGTCCCATCACTTCCCCAACCCCCTCTTGGGCTCTGCTTTGTCACAGACCATTTTCTGCAGTGTGGTAGTTTACCACTCTGGGCAGGGCAGATGTTTTCCAGATTGCGAACACTGCAGTTTTTAACTCACTCTGTCAGCAGCCTTCTCCCGTATTTCACAGCAGACCTGTTGCAAGGCAATTTGTCATTCAGCCATTTCTTTCAACCAAAATTGAACATTACAGCAAGCTGGATGGTGGCGAGGGATGGAGACGAACCTTTTGTAGTCTGCAGCGTCCTAGAAGAGCTATTTTTGTACTGCAGATTTCTAAAATGTACTTTAGTTTCTAGTCTTTATGTATTTGCAGCAAAGAAATGAACATTAGTGAACCAAAATCTACTGCTCAGCCATGCTATATTTTTAGCCATAAAATAATGTGCTTTCAAGGTGGTTTTTGCTGTTGGTAGTGGTGGTGGTGGTTTAGTTTAAGATTTGTTTTTTGTTGCTTTTGTTTTTGTTTTTGTTAATTTTGTTTTGTTTTAAATATGGAACACTTTAAGAATTTGCATGTTATCCTTGTGCAGGGGTCATGCTAATCTTCTCTGTGCCGATCTAATTTTAGTATATGTGCAGCTGAAGAAGGCACTAGTTTTATTTATTTATTTATTTATTTATTTATTTTATTTTATTTTATTTTTTTGTTTGTTTGTTTTTTTGTTTTTCGAGACAGGGTTTCTCTTGTGTAGCTTTGGTGCCTTTCCTGGAACTCACTTGGTAGCCCAGGCTGGCCTCGAACTCACAGAGATCCGCCTGGCTCTGCCTCCCGAGTGCTGGGATTAAAGGCGTGCGCCACCACCGCCCGGCAAGTTTTATTTTTTAAGTATAGGTAAATCTACACATGTCTATGGATCTGCATATGTAATGTGTGAGTGCAAGTATCCATGGAGTCTAGGAGAGTCAGCATCAGATTCCCCGAAGCTAGAGTTATAGATGGTTGTGAGCCACCCCACCCAGGTGCTAGGGACTGAACTAAGGTCTCCCGCACAATCAGTCTATGTTAACCACTGAGCTATGTCTCCAGACCCTGTTGAATTTTCACCTGCCAATGAAATGCCCAGTTGTTGAGCCACTGTGTAGCTGCTCTTGAAATAAACTTTGGAAAAGTCATCACTCTTCAGACCCATGCCAATAGGAACTGCTCATCGCCTCTCTTTGATGACAGACTTCTGATAGTCCACAATGGTGGTTGCTGTTGACTTGATGGCAGCCATTCATGCTTCTGGCAGGAAACAAATGGCACCAGCAGAAGAGGAGAGTTTGGATGATGGTTTAAAGGGGTGTGTTATCAAGGACAGGGAAGGAAGAAACTAGTCTCCCACATGCTTTCCCTGCATCCACCCACTGCTGTTGGAAGACAGATCAGGGGCTCCCATTGATAGTGCCCACAGAAGTCAGCTGTGAACAAAACAGAAGACGACTAGGATCTGGCTGTCTGAGGACACTCAGGATTCACTGACTTGGCATGGCTCTGTAGGCGTCAAGAGCTTTGTAGGGCCCTAACTTAGCTGTGTTCACTCAAGTATAAAATCAGAGAATCTTGGGAGGACCCATGAGACTCCCCAGGGATGGAGCACTTGCTCTCCTCTGCAGTGGAGTGGTTCCCAGCACTCCCGGGTCTGCTTCTGTGACACAGAAGCCAAAACTGACGAGCTGAGGGTACAGTGCAAAGTTGGGGTACTTGGCAAGCATACACAGGCCCTGGTTCCACCCCCAGCACTACAGATTCCAAATGTCTTATCCTAATTTGGCTTTGTCCTTGGCTCCTTTTCCTCACCTATTCTCTGCCTCTGGATGGTTCTTGCTTTTTCAAATTAGAAGACACTTCTTTAGAGTAGAATACATCACTTCGTGTTTTGTAACCAGCACAAGCTGAAGTAGTCCATGTCGTGCTTGGTTATTTCCCAGTACTGGCAATGGAAGCTGCTATGTGGCTGGCTGGAAGTCCATATATGTTGTCCTTAGGGCATTTCCATCATACTGCGTGTGCTCCACTTGAACCCTGAACTTGCCTTCAAAGGGAAGGGAGTGGGTTACATCACTACCTGTTTGAACTTTGTAAATCCTGGATTTTATGAGCAAGGTCTTTCTTCAGCTAGAAGGCAAATTCTAGTATTTGTCTACAAATTTCAGCTGCTGATTTGTCCTAGGGTTGGCCCTCTTCGAGAAGAATAAGGAAATCATCACTGACAACGTGAAGCAGGCAGTTTCACTGAAGTATAGCCCTCTATAATTTCATTTTGATTTGCTGTTTAACAATATTAGGCAAAGGTATATGGCAAATTATAAACCCACCAATGCTGCTACCACCCCACCCTCCATATCACCCATAAGGATGTCGTGCATCAGACAAGATTCTTGGTCAAATATTTTGCTGAAGTTTGGATGTATTGGATTTACCACTCTCAAATAGGTCTACTAAAAGTAAAGAAGTAAAAGTAGAACCCACATATAATCCACCAGTCTCATTTTGGGGTACTTATCTAAAAGAATTGAAGGCAGGATATTGAAGAGTTATTTAAACATTCATGTTCACTACAGCAACCCAAATACTTGTGAATGAATGGCTTTTGGCTAGTTTTATGTCACCTTGACACAAATTAGAGTCATTTGAGAGGAAGAGATCTCAACTGAGAATTGATATGGATAGACCTGTAGAGTGTTTTCTTGATTGATGGTTTATGGTTGATATGGGAGGGACCAGCTCACTGTGGGTGGTGCCATCCCTAGGCTAGTGGTCCTAGATGTTGTAAGAAAGCAGTCTGAGCAAGTCATGAGCAAGCCAGTAAGCAGTGTTCTCCCATGGCCTCTGCATCAGTTCCTGCCCTCACCTCCCTGGATGGCGGTCTGTAGGCTGTAAGTGAAATCAATCCTTTCCTCTCAAGTTGCTTTTGGTCCTGGTGTTTTATCATAGCAATAGAAACCCCAACTAAGACAAACTGGGGGAACATACATGCTATAGAACATTGTTCAGTTTTAAAAAAGAAGGAAATCCTGTCATATAGTACAATATGATAAACCATGAGGACATTATTCAAAGATAAGATAGTCACAAAAATAAATGCTGTGTGATTCTACTTTCATGAGACTCAAAAGCAGTCAAATTTGTCAAAATAGAAAGTAGAATGGTAATTGTTAGAGTGGGGTTGGAACGAGCAATAGAAATGGATAGAAGTTTTAATTTTGCAAGATGAAAAAGTTCTCTATGCCATTTGCCTGATGGTACAAATATATTTAGTGTCATTAAGCTATATGCTTAAACATGGTCAGTTTCATTCTATGTATTTTTAAAATTAAAAATCTTTTCCTAATTAAGAAAGATTGCTCCACTTTTTTTTTCATTTCACAGAGGAAGAGAACGAAGCTCTGAGTTTAACTTTAGTAAATGTGTACAGATTCTAAGATTTTCCCCTGCTGCTCACAAATGTGCTGTGTGCCCTTAGTGTAACTAAGACACTCACTGCAGAGGAATCAACTTCATCATTGACAGGAGCTATTTCACTTTTAAGCACAGGATTCATCTGAGAATACACAGTGTGTTCTGGGTGTTTCTAGACTCAAGTCAGGGGCTTAAATTCTGGGCACATCTGCCAACTGAAGACCTAATTATGGTTCCTCCTCCCTTAGCTTCTAGGCCTATATCAAAATATCACCAGTGCTGCTGTCCGCATTCTACGGACTCACTTATTCTATGGTTTTCAGATAAGTGGCAGGGATTCATTCCTCTTTTTTATGTTTTTTTTTTTACATCTTTTTCAGATGTCTTAAGATTTTTTTCATTTCCTTTGCATTCTAAGATTCTGTCAAATGTCTTCCCTCTTCTGTTTAAAATCAGCACATTTTGTTTGAACTCAAGAGGAACATCTCAGATGATAATTTCACTTATTAAAGTCCCTCTTAAATGAATCATGCTTTCCTTGCTTTAAGCCCCAGGATAAGAAAGAATATTTTCTGAATTGTATTTAATCACTAATCAAAGTATTGAATAGCCTTGTAAAAATAAAACAGGATGTAGGGTATGTGATATCAAGCTGTTGATTTTTGGAAGGAAATTGATCGTGTGATTTACTGCATTGTTGGTTCCCAAAACCCCAAGTACTCGACATGATATAACAAGTGCATTTAACTTTCAAAGTTGTCCCAATGTATTAAAAATCTCTAGCCAATTTCTCGGCAGTGCACTTGAGGTTCTGATACCTTTTCAAGTGAATAGTAAGAACAATGGCCCTTGTTCCAGTGTGATGTGTGCATCCGTGCCGAGTATGATCCCCACAGATAGGAGTCCTCGTTGAAAAGGAATCTTGGAACTCAAAATGATGAAAAGCATCCCATCCGATGCTGTGGGTAACTATCTGTGACTTAATTGAGGAAGCGTGGCAGTGTTGGTGGCAGAGGACACTGCTACTACCTAGCTTTGGCAAATAGTTTATCCTTTCTCAGCTTCAAGGTCTGTGCATGTAAACTGAGATCATGCCAAAGTGCCAGGTTAAAATGAGGAGTGAAAATGTGTAAACCGTAACACCCAGACAGGGGCAGGTGAGAGGGATCAGTGGGCAAAGGCGCTTGCAGTCAAGCCTGAGGACCTGAGTTTGATTTCCAGGATCCACCTGGTGGAAGGAAAAAGAATCAACTTCCTCACATTTTCTGACTCCTCAGGCATGCTGTGGCATACATACACCCCACCCCACCCCACCCCCCACCTCCCACACACACACCATATGCTTTTTTTTTTTTTAATTTAATGGTCAGGCAGTAGTTAGTTTTATAATTTCTCATAAAGGCTGGTCATTGTTCTATGGAGCATCTTTTTTTAAGGCTTCTTGTTGTTGCTGCTGCTGTGCCAGAAGATGGACCACCACCACCCCTTCTAGCCAAGAGCAGACAGTGGCATGGGAAAGGAATGGCCTCGAAGTCTTGGGATACCCTGAGCTTGTCTTCTCCCAACATGACCACCTACTGTCCCTTGGGACTGTTGCACTTGGCAAGGGGATTCTGCCTGCTGTGCCCCCACCGTCCTGTGTAAGCGGAGGAGCCAAGTCTGGGTGTGTTAACAGGATTTAGCCTCTTGAAGTTTATTCTCCAACAGACCCACAGGAGCATTTTTCCCAGACCGCCCATTTACAATAAAAGGCCTTCCTTCCGTGCATAATTTGATAGGGAATGAATGTAGAATAGACTCTTTTGTTGGCAGGCAGGTGAGACCCTACTTTCTCTTGTTGCTAAAACTCTGGGTTGGAAGAATAACGAGCGTTACATTAGTGGTAAATTAGCCTCATTCCTTTTGTAATCGTTACACTCATAATGATTTCACTGAAAAATCCAAGAATAACAGCAAGGATAGCCTGCTCATACCAAGAAATTCTATAATGTTAATAATATAGCATCCAACAACTGAATAGCAATTTTCAATTATCCAGGGTTCTTTCATGAACCTGATCCCATTTGAGTCTCACATGAACCAAATAAGATTGGGAGACTAGCTATTATTATTCCTGTTGAATACAGGAAAAGGTGGAGATCAGAGAGGGTGAGTCTTGCTTAAGGTTATTTGGACTTTCCAGCTCCAAATGTTTATCCCAGAATCCCCTTCTAAGGGAAAACTCTGAGTTGCAACAGATACTAGAAAAGGTACTTTCCATATTACTGTGTTTCCAGCAACTCTATGAAATCCAGAGGTTTTCATCTTACATACGAGTTTGTTCGGCACGGCTAAGTACTGGCGCAACTTGACCTAGATGATAAAGGCGGAATTCACAAGTGTCTGACTTCCACACTTGATCTTAGCCAAAAGGCCGAGAAGCAATAGTGTCTGACTTCCAAATGTATGCTTCCTTTACTCGGCCATATTGTCTCTAACCTGTGTGCACAGTGTGTGTGCACGAGTGCTCACACTAGAGCCTGTGGTGTGCATTCTCCCGCTTGCCTGATTCTTTTCTATCGACCCCAAGACACTGCAAACACAATCACTATCAGAGAGATTGTAATGTTTGTGTGAGCCCCCACGGTTCCCAGGTTTGCTATTTACACATCACAGTGGAAAGTGGAGAGCTGGAAACTTTGGTGCTACTCACTATCTTGCAGACCCCCCCCCCATGGCTCCCACCATGAGAAGAGAGGTACCTAAGATCAAACATTCAACCCTTGGGAGCACAGGGTCACAGCTAGAGCTGGGGGCATGGAGTAAAACCGATTGGGAGACACCCAGCTTCTGACCTGCCAGCTGCCTGTCCTCGGGCTAGCAAGTGGCTTAGTTACCCTGGCCTTCAGATTCCTCATTATAAAAATAGGGATATGCATGTTGCTTTTCCCCTGGAGTTGAGGTTGTCACCATAAAGTGAGTTCATTTTGAAAAGTACCCAGTAGTAATAGTGATAGCAAGCATAACTTTTCGCCAGTAGAAAAATAAATAGTAAAAATGCTATTTTTTTTTCATTGAGCTCAGTAAGCAAATGTAAAAACCCTTCCCCCAAGCCCTTGGGAGCGTCAACACACAGAGCGTTGTTCTCAACATCCAGTTTTGGGGGTTCCTTCTTAAGGTTACATACTGAATGTGTTTGAGAAGAAGGCAAAGTATGGCTGAGTACTGCGGCATCTCACCTAAAGAAAGCGTCTCAAAGAAGGTGGGAAAGTAACGACTATTTTCACTTACACCTGCCGAGGGGCCTCCTCATTTAAAGGGACTCCCTCCGGGTTGCATTGTCATTCTATTGATAGCTGTGCATCAGCATTACAGCATATTGTAATAACAGCTTCTCCATCCCCTTCTAAGACTGTGAGATTCCTAAAAACAGGGCCATGCAGCAATTCCTTCTACACTCCAGTTCCTAGAACAGATCTTGGCCCACAGTGGCTCACGATTGTTGACCCACTGAAGGACTGGAAGGATAGCCGGATGGAAGCGTGTTGATTCTTCTGTAGAGTAAATAAGCATCTCTGAATTTTGTGTCACTCAGAATGTTCACACTTTGGGTTTTGTTAAAGAAAGACAGCTGATCTTGGTGGTCAGGGTATGACATTTTCATAACCCCTCTAATCACCATCCTGTAATTCATGTGTTTATTTTACCAGACAAATAATTCATTGATGATGACATATGCCCAAAGCTTTTGGCTTTACTGGTCAGGCTCAAATTAATAAAAAGAAAAGCATACCTCATATCCTTCTATACATATTATATTCCTTGCCTAGAGATGGTAAAATGGATGTATAAGATTTCAAAACTATACTTCAAAGTGTTAGCACTCACAATTACTGGGTTCATATGAAACCATTCAAGACAAATTCTGGGGTTTCAAAAAGTGTCAAGTTATACAGCGCTTCTGTGTTGGAAGGACTTGTAGACACCCTCTAGAACATTTACTTCCCTTCTAGATGAGAGAAAGTGGGGCCAGATTGCTGAATGATTGGCTTGCGTTGCACAGCTTGCCAGACACTGAACTCAGCCTGCCTACAGGCCCCCACATTCCTAAGGCAGTGCCTTCTGAAACCAGGACCAGGATTCTACAGTGGTGTTGATCCTGGAAGGTTTGGGCCTGGCCCTGCATGCCCCTCACGCCCAAGGTTGAGGCATCTTGGAACTCAGGAGCACCATGCTGTGGCGGTTGACCTGGGCTGACCGCCAGTGGCGAAGAGCCCTGTGGTCTGCATTAAGGCTTCAATGTACACAGTCTGTTCACGTGTCACTTAACTTTTAAGGTGTGAGGGAAATGCAGGTCTGCTGCTGGAGAGGGGCAACGTCATAGGTTCCCTCACACATCCTAAACCTTCATAATGTCCCTCTGTGGTTTTCAAACATTTGAACTTTCAACTTTTAAACTTCAATAAACTATGTCGAGGTTTTGATAGAAACAAATCGTAATAAGTATTAGATTCTTTTTTTCCCCTCTGTGAATTTGTGTGTATAGAATAAATCGTTAAACTTTGCAATGTAATAGTAGACATTTTTGTTTTAACAAGTTTAACTCTTGCCCTTTTTGTTCTATACCCAGATTCCAAAGATTCCAAAGAGAAGAATAAAATGGAAATCCTGTACATTCTGGTGCCAAGTGTGGCCATTCCGCTGGCCATCGCCTTCCTCTTCTTCTTCATCTGCGTCTGCCGCAATAACCAGAAGTCGTCATCACCACCTGTCCAGAGGCAGCCAAAGCCCGTTAGAGGACAGAATGTAGAGATGTCCATGCTGAATGCATACAAGCCCAAGGTAGGATGAATGGCGCCCTTCAGGGGAGAGCAAACCACTGCGACCCTCCCACTTGACACGGGAGGAGACACAGACAGAGTTCAGCAAACACAGAGAAACAAACAAACCAAACTAACCCTGTAACTCCTCGGTCTTGGCCAGGAGCAGCTCAAGCTTCCTTTCAGCAGCTGTATCTGCCCCAGCCTGGGGCAAGCCAGACCACAGCCTTGCACTGGAACTGTCCGTCCGGTCGGGCCAGAACGGCTCTCTCTGCCAGGCCCACAGGGCTCAGAGTGTGAACTGGTTTTCAAATTCAAAGAAGGGAATTCCGTGCTCTTTTAACCAAAGTGAGAGAAAAGAGATCTAACGTTGTCTACCAACTTGCCTGTTTTATGGCACATGATGTAAACATAGGAATCTGTTATACTAGACTATATAATTTTGAGTGACTAATGGTAAATTATATGTCATGTGCTTTTTGTTGCTTTTGTTGTTGTTGTTGTTCCTTTTAATAGAAAGGTTTTCTTCCTGGCACTCTTTGAAGCTATCTACGGTAGTCCACCTGAGCCCTCCCCCTCTCTGCCAATCAAGCCCTTTTCTTGTTGCTTTTCCTACAGTCTTTCAACATGGGGGTTGCTTAAGGTCATGGTGAGGATGCCAGGGTCACTGGCCTTGCTCTGAATGCAGCTACTATTCTAGATCCAGCACTGTGGTCCCTGAGCTCTCCCTCTCAGGATGGCCAGCATCTCAGTCCAAGGCCCTTCTGCAGAGACTCATCCCAACAGCTCAAAATTCTTGCTTCCAAATGCTTGCCTTTTCATCTTGTTCCGATCTAGGAGACTATGCATGCAACAAATCTATTTGACTCCTCCCTATGTATTATTCTCTTGACCTTCATAATAAGAATTTTAGGAAAAACAATGTCTTTAGACTCAAACAACTCATCTCCTTGCTTATTAAGTAGAATGGAATTATGGAGACTATCACACCTCATATTATTTTATTTCACTTAATGTTTTAGACTTTTGTTTTAAAGTCTTCAAAACACATTTGCAGTTACAAAGTCATATTTGTGGGTGAAATTTTCAGGTTCTTTAAATGCCAAAAATTTACTTTCAAATATTGTTTCTTAAGCCAAACCAGTGCTCACTAGTTAAGTGTGAATTTCTACCACTTAAAATAATAATAATGCACATCCTAGAGGTGAGCTCATGTCAGATAGATTGGGGATGATGAGAAGAGAGGCACCATGCTTTTGAAATCCCAGCTTCTGGCTAGCTTGTTTGAATGCATTACCGTATTTAATGTTATGCCACACTCAATTCTTCCTACTTTATACTACTACAAGGGTGAAGGAGAGAAAAGGGGCTGGTATCGGTGCACATTCTCAGAGTCAGTGGGCTTTGGGGGACGTTTATATATACTATGCCTTCAAGATTCCTGTACAACAGCCATTGTTCTGGAAGTTTCTATCCCTGTCGTTTCTGTGTCATTAAGTTAGTAGCAATGGACACAGCATGCAGTAGCCACTGTCCTAGCGAATCAGTCCTGACTACTGAGTTGGAATTCATGGAATGGTGACTTCCACTCAGGAAAAAAAAAAAATATATGTATAGATAGATAGATAGATAGAGATAGAGATTAGCTTAGCCTTGCTCATTACCTTAATTCCATTCTTAGTGGAGGATTGCTTGTAATACACGATCTCTAACAGACAGAGATCTTTGAATTAACAGTTTTTCAAATAAAGAATTCAGAGAACTCTGTGGCATAAACAGAGAATGTCAGTACATACTGATTAATATAGAATACCAAGACAGGAGCTTTTATTTCCATGATCAAATTTGATTTTTTTGGGGGGGCGGGGGGTTGAGACAGGGTTTCTCTGTGTAGTTTTGCACCTTTCCTGGAACTCACTTTGTAGACCAGGCTGGCCTCACAGAGATCCGCCTGCCTCTGCCTCCTGAGTGCTGGGATTAAAGGCGTGCACCACCACCGCCCCGCCACCTTTGATCTTAATAGGTATTATACAAAGTAGATGCTAGTATGCTGTTATAGAAGTAGGGCAACCTAGACTCCCCTGGGGGGAAAAAAACAGATAAACAGTCACAGTCAATATCAAAGGCTTAATAATCCATGGCAATAAAATATGAGTAGAAGATTTTCTGGTTCTCAATAAAACCTTTGGTCTCATCAGCTCATAAAGTTTTTACAAAGTAATTCACACACGAAAGTGGGAAAAAGGATGAGTAAGCAGCTGGTGGATGCACTGGGACAATCTTTGCTGGGGAGCCAGAGGCACCCCTGGCTTCTCAGAAAGCTTGACGTGGCCAGGGTTACAGTCACAAACTGAGTGATGTGCCCCAGCCCCGGGGAGGAACATGTCAAATTTGGCCAAAGTAATAACCCTTCTCCACCCTCCGTGATCAAAGAGACAAATGTAAGAGGTATTGGCAGGAGACTCGATGGGGCAGACATTGTTTTCATTGTTTCCAATTTTTGACATATTCCTCCCAAAAGTTCCCAGTGTGGAGATTTCTCCAATACAGGACTTGGAATGTAGCCACAAATGGCTCACAAGCTCTTCTGGATCAAGCCAGGAAGTCGGGCTGGCTCAAGTACTGGGTTGGGGGAGGGGGGAAGAAACTACAAAACAAATGCTACCCCCTCCCCCACTCTCCTTAGGGAGTCGGCTCTGAGTTACCCAGTTGTTTGCTTTGGTTCTTACCAAGTGCCTTTCCTGAAAGAAGCACAGAGGGCTTTGTAGACCTTCAAGAACATTTCTAAATGTAAACAGTCAGTCTCTAAGACTTCTTTGAAAGGTCACTGCCGCATAAATATTGCATGTGCCTATAAAATCTAAAAGGAAGAGACACAAATAAGAAAGAAAGGGGAAAGGCCCAAGATCAAACCCACTCTGAGATGCAAACCGGACCTTTTGGAGCCGGGAATGAAAAGGGACTGAGGGGCTGATGCTGGCCTGCCCTGGCCTTCTTCAAATTTTTCCTTGTCCTATTAAAAAACCAGAGACCCCCACGTTCCGTATTTATCCAACTGAATGTGCCTTTCAGGGTGGAATCTATCTGTTTCCATCTTTCCTCACTGGTGGAACTGCTAACATTCCCCCTTAGTGTTTGCATTAAAGAGAGGCTTCTCCGGGAGATTAGACACCGACCCCTCCCCTCTCCCCCACCCCCCAAGACAGTAAGCAGCCTCAGCAGAGGCTGGCTGTAAGGTGGGCCTGGGCCCCGCAGCAGTAGGAGGAGATGCTGCAGAAAACGGCTCCTGATGGGCCTCAGTTTACCAGAGAGGTGCCTTAGCAGAGGGGTAACCAGACTGGAGGTAGACCTTTCTCCCCGTGGCACCCTCTCATGGCTCAGAGCCACCTAAGAAGCCAAGTAGCCCCTCACCAGTTTCTCAGACCTCCAGAAAAAGAAGTAGACTGTCTGGGGGAAGGGCTATGTTTGTTGTTTATTATCCGTTTTTTTTTTTTTTTTTTAATTTCAGCAAAATATTTTAAGCTACTTAATTTTTTAAAGAGTTTTCCAGTGGTACCCAAACTAAACGAGTCTTTTCTGTGCTGCATTGTGAATTTTAAAGTTTTTCAGTTGTTCTCTTTCTTTGGGTGCTTTGGTTTGGTGTAGAACTATAGAAAATGAGGGACCTGGAAACTCACTTCCCTTCCCTCTGCCTCTTGTCCCTTCCTCGACCTCCCCAAACCCTCCCAGTCCTCAAAAACAGACCATGGCATCTCATGTGTGACAGTCTGTGAAATAGGTCCCTCAGCAGGGACAGAGGACATTCAGCCTCCCATCTCCTCACCCGCCTGACTGACGGTCAGCAGGCAGGGGAAGAGGCTAAGAGGTGGGGGGAGCTTGAGAATGGTTCAAGAAAAGGAGGGCAGGCCTAGGCAGGTCACAGTCCAAGGAGCTACAGGGTCAAACTCCTGCATACAGCTCCTGACTGTTGGGAAGAGCTGCCCGGCATCCTGAAGATGGTAGCTTTGGATGAGTCCACCCTCGTGGCTTGCCAGCGGCTCTCTTTTTTAACGTCTAAGCTATATTTACGTCTGTCTTTCCTCTTCAGCCAGGGTGATGGCTGACCGTACTGAAGTGTGTGTGTGTGTGTGTGTGTGTGTGTGTGTGTGTGTGTGTGTGTGTGTGTGTCTCCATCCTTGTCTATGCATGCTTGTATGTGTACCATCCCTTTCCCAGGTCTGCCAAGCCCTGCTATGGTCTGACTGCCCTTTTTGAACACCTGTCCTTCCCAGGTATCACATCACTTGGTCCTCAATAACTTTCCCACTCAGAGGCTGGAGAGATGATTCAGTCCTTAAGAGTACTGGCTGTTCTTCCGGTGGAGCTGGCTTTAATTCCCAGCACCCATATGGCAGCTCACAACCATTGGTAACTCCAGGTCCAGGGCATCTGATGTCCTTTTCCAGCTTCCATGGGCACCAGGCATGTCTGTGGTGCACAGACATACATGCAGGCAAAATACCCCCATACATAATGTTTTGTTTATTTGTTTGTTTTTTAAGACAAGCCTTTCCCACTTAGTCTCCCAAAACTCCTGAGCTCACCACCCTATTGACATGGGCTCCTAGGGCTCATGGACAGTGCGATTTAATGCAGTGGCCCTCTCCAGGTCCCCATCCTCTTTATGTCTCCAAAGCATCCGATCATCCTAATCACCATCTCGAGATCCTTTTCCCATGGGCTTTCCTCCTGTCTCCTCCTCTCCTTTGCTACTGCTTCTTCACTTCCCTGGAAGGAAACAGCTCTTCTCTATTTTGTCTCATTCCATTCTCCAGTGGGCCTGAGCTCCCCCGGGTAAAATGACTCACCAACTCAGAAGGACCAGTCTCAAGCTATAAAGTCCATGCTGGTACCCCAGAGTCCCCAAGGTCTGAGCCTAACTGTTCTAGCCACATTTTTCTCCCAGTGTATTGCTAGAAGGTAGTCTGATAGTCTTCAAAGAGCCAGGATTTAGAGGTAGAAAGATTGGATTACAGATCTTGGCTCCATTATCTACTGGCATGAGATCTTAAACAAACCACTTACTTAACACTTCTCTGCACCTTTATTTTCTCACCTGGGAAGGAAAGATAAAAATAGTACTTAAGAAGGATGTGTTTGATGCTTTGAGGTAGTGTGTCTGGCACCTTGCTGGTAAAAATAGCAAGACATTCCTATTATTTTGGTTCCGCTGATAACTACAAACCTTTCTGAAGCCAGATGCTCTGAATAGGGCAGTGTGTGTTTGTTTAGAGGAAAACAACAGGACTCAGCAGCCCCCAGCACAACTTGGAGGAGACAAGCAAGGGAATCAGAGCTGAGACATAGACCCAACTCTAGACAGCTGTGGTACTGCTGGTGCCCATCCTGATGGCATAAATCCCTGCCTCGGTTCCAGGATAAAATGCATTAGGGTTGGAGAGAGTGTGACGGTGACAGCTTTGAGGGCACCCACTCCCTTATCTCAGCTGGAGAGCCCCTGTTCCAAAACTGCTTCTGGGGAATGAGCCTCGTTAATGGGGTCGTGAGTGGACTGACTGATACACTGCATCACTGGCGTGTATCACCACAGACTTTGCAAAACTTCCTGGGGAAGGAAAGTCTCGCTTGAGTCTAAGTTTGGGGTGAAAAAAACTAAAGCTTGAGATGAATATTCTTCCAAAGTCCCACAGGCAGCAGGAAACAAAGCCAAGCCTCCAACCAGTTCTGTATGGGTCCAAAGACTTGCTTTTAGTCCACTGCCTGAATTTTCATGTTTGCTGAAACACATGAGCCCATAGGACCACAGAGTAATCAATCTGTTATCAAAATTAGTGACATTAGGGGCTGGAAAGATGGCTTGGTAGTTAGGAGCATGTACTCTCTTGCAGAAGACAGGAGTTCAGTTCCTAGCACCTACATTAGGCAGCTCATAACTTCCTTTAACTCCAATCCCAGGGATATACCCTCTTCTGAACTACACAGGTACCTACACTGATATGTATACACACACACACACACACACACACACACACACACACACCAACTTTAAAAAATTACAGACACCTGTTCTGTTGCATTTCTGAGCAGAAAAGAAACGTACCCATGGACATTATAAAGAAACTGCACAGAACCAATCTAACATTCACACTATCAAACAGTTACACTATGAAGAAAATGAACACTTCTAAAGTTAAATCCCTTTCAGAGAGGTACGGCTGATCTCTGATCAAATGAGGAAGGTCTGGGTTGAACCTCCCTCTAGAATTTGACTGCATGAGACAAAAGCCTCTTAGTTTAGCTGTGGTCTCTGAAACGATCCACAACCATCCAAAGGCTGGCTGCTAAACCTTTAGAATGTAGCCATCTCTGTTTTATGAGTGGGGTCAATTGTTTCACAAACCTAACGCTGTTTACCTAAGAACCAATGAAATATACAGAAAAGGAAGGTGGGCCCTGGAGGCAAGCACAGTCCACCCACCAAGGCACCCCAATTGAAATACTTTCCCAGGCCCATGTTTATTTCAGCCAAGGGTGCCACTCCCAGGTTCTGTTCACTTACCCAGTATCCAACAGAATGTCAACATGTAAGGGCAAGCTCAGAGACCAGAACATTCTTCAGCTTTGGACATCCCATTCACCTGCCAATAGTCACTATGGTTTTAAGATGGAGAGCCCCCCAAGGATCAAGAGAAAATTCCACAGCCCTTTCCAGAGAAGTACTCAAACTTGGGGGGTCAGACTTACTTAGATTTAAATCTTGGCTCCATCATTTAAGGGTTGTGCTTCTCTAGTTGCTTAAGTAGAGCAACTAGTTAACTGCTGAAAGCCTTACTATCTTCATTCATGAAATGGAGAAATCACAGGATGAAACTCAGGATGATGATAAGGATTGGATTGAGTTTTGGAAAAAGTGCTTATCACAGAAAGACAAGGAAGCATGGTGGAGTTCCTGGTAAAGGGCTTCTGAAGTCTGAACTGAGCCTCTGCTAGCCAATGAGGAAAACACACACACACACACACACACACACACACACACACACACACACACACACACACACACAGCCATTTTATGCTCTTAATGTTTAGCACATGACAAGGATTCAAATATGTGGCTGCTAAAGGCTTTCTGACATTAATGCAGAAGCTGTGTTTCTTCTCACATGCAAGTCAGTATGTAAACTCTGGCTCTTCCACAGTATTGGTATCTATGTTATCACATGACTCAGTATATTAATATAGATTAGAGTAGTTGTGTGGCAGATGAAACCAGCCATTAAGATATATCCTAGGTAAGTGGCTCTACATTGAAGGTGTAGCTGAGCTATCTCACCAACCTTGACTCTCACTAATACCTCAGGACATATTAATACAGTATAGCACAGAAAAACATGAGCTGGGAGCTGTTCACTGGTTGGTAACTAGTTCTTTTCTTCCCCCTGGCATTCCCGAAGCATCTTTTTAAGCACTTATGGATCAGAATTGTTCCACCAGCTTCTTCAGCTACCCTGTGATCACTCTTCACAAATGAAGCAGGGGACCCAGATGGCTGACCTGGCAATGCCCTCTTTCTACATCCCACTACCAAAACTACACCTCTCATTTTTGGTAGGACCAGGCCCTGTCTCAAGTGTCGTGATGTGGAACCTTCTCTGCCCTTGTAAATGCTTGTGTTCAGGGTACAATCTGCTTTTAAAACAAACACCACAGGGTCACAGTTGGCCTGGCCACCAAAACATGGGAAGTGACTTTACTTTGAGTGACAGGGAAGGCAGGGGCTGCAGGGGGAAGCTTCAAGGTGACCTTGTGGATAGAAACTTCAGCAGTCTTCCGTTAGTACCTGCTGTTGGAGCCTCCTTACCTCTCTAGCTCTAGGCTCTCTTCCCCTCCCACACTACACTGTAGCGCCCTCCCATGCAGAGAAGAGGAAAGCCTTATCGGGAGCTTTGCACTGTAAATGGCCAGGGCCACACAGAATCTCACCTCACTTCCTGGGATGATCTAGTCACCTATGTAAAAGGAGCAAGAGTCAGCAAGCCTACCACTCTCCTGCCTGAGGCCTCATTTCAAATGTACTCTCACCTGAGGTGAAACTTCCCCAAAGTAGAAAAATAAAGTCACTGAGATGGCTCTTGTTACCCATCCGTGCTCATCTCTGTACTAAAAAGTGTTCTAAAGCTCTGTCCATGGCTCATCACTTCCATACAACACATTAAGAGACAGGAAAAGGAACATCCCTACGTACTGTTCATCCCTCAGTCAAAGGCCACCACCATCATCTTAGCCTCAGGATCTGGGTCTTGACCAGACCTAGAACAAACACATATAGGTCTCGAACTTACACGTTCTTTCCCTTCTGCATGAGCTCATCTGCACTCTAGCCCAGTGGTTCTCCCAAATGACTGGGGGGAAGAAACCCTATCCGACCCTGGCCAATACATTGACTTCTGCATCAAATTTTCCCCTCCCCCACCAAAAATGATATAATTTTTAAAGCTGAACTGAGGCAGATGTGTGTTTACTTTGAGAAGGAAAAATGTTAACATTTAAACTGAAAGCCTGCTTCGGTTTTAAGGTACTTAATTGCCTTACAGCCTATAATAAACCCAGCCCATCTTGTCATTCAACTAATGGAGGGAGTGATGGAGAGATAGGACCGGGACCCTGCTCTTCCCAGGCTGCCTTTGTACTTGGTTTACTTTGGCACCATGCCTCGTGTGTATTTTACACTTCTTTACATTTTGTACATCCCTGTATGACAAATACTTGTCAAACAAAAACTAAACAGATTTATAACCCCTTAACTTGAAATGAGCCAAAATTGAGCTGCCAGAACTTTCTGACTTCATTTTCTTTCGTAGTTTCCACTGCGTTGGTTCAAACAGACAAACCCCACTTGGGGTCAAGCAGAGGTCATTTCACTTTCATTACTAAAATATAATTTACAATATGCCAGACCTAAACAAGTTTAGCCTAAAGGGTTTGTATAATGTAAACCATCTGTTCCTTAACAATACAGCTAATTTCCTGCCATCTCCGAGCAGTCTACTGACGGCTTCTTTTAAGGGGTTTTATGATTTTTTAACTAGTTAAGGATTTATGTAAAATTTGAAAATGAGTCTGTAGTTAAGACTCATTTGTACTAAGTAACTTGAGCATTTTTTTAATGCAAATCACTGTGTAAATAGCTCCCCTGAAACTAAGCTTGGAGAATGGGTTTCTGGGCATTTTTTAGGCCGGCTCACTACACAGGTGTTCTAAAGGAAAGCGTTTCTGAACTCCACCGTTTTAGATATTTCCCTACTCATTCCCATAGCAGACGCTCAAATGTGGATTAGGGTGACTCTCGTAAACCTTTCCCTCCTTAGATAAGTCAGAGAAGACACACTTAGCTCCATGCTGTCTAATTTATCAGTGCTGATGAGAAATGACAAGATGCAATTGGGTCAAAATGTAGCCTTTTGTGTGCCTGAATAGAAAGAAAGAACTATTTATAACACCTTAGAATACACCACCATCATTCCCTACTTCCAATTCAGGCAAGTCTCAGAGCCCTGCTCAGCCTCCAGAGCCACTGATGTGACTGGCCTGACTGGCCAGAGCCTCAGAATAGCTTTCCTGAACATTCTCTCTTCTTTCTCTTTCCTCCTCCTCTGCCTATAAAGTGACGAAAGGAGTTTTTGCAAAGGTGGATGTGAGAGAAGGAATTTGTTAACTCAGTGGAGGGAGGGGCACTTCCAAAGACTGGGGCCATAGGCCAAGCCCTTGCCAAGGTCCTGCTCACCTCTTCTCTTCCTGTACCCCCAAATCTGGCCTGTTCTTGTCTCTTTCCCACCTGATCTCTACCTCCACCCACACATCCCAGAAAGAGGAGCAGTCTGCCAGCTGCTCAACTTCTGACCTGCCCTCGGGATCCAAATGAATTCTACATCAATTTGAAAAACACTTTTGAAAGACACTAAACAACTATACCAAACCAGAGAAAGTCTTAGAAAAGAAACTTAAAACACATTTAAAAAAAAAAATAAAGGGAATTGAAAGTACTCTGTAGGATTAATTGAGGCTGGATGCAGATCTAAGTCGTTCACAAAAGTTAATCCACTTGAGGATGGCGTCACAGAAGTGAAGAAACTCAAGGCTAACAGCGACCACACAGGACCCACCTCACAGGCCTGTGCTGTTGGTCAATATTTGTTGCGTGCTGTTCAGGAATGAACTAGTATTAGTAGCAAACAGCAGATCTAAGATGTAAACTCAGATTCACTTTGATTCAAAACTCAGTGATTTGAACTACACCTTTCTGCCAAGGGTTAACTTGGTGTAGGAGAGCATCGGGTTTAAGTCCTTATTCTCAGTCTGGTAGGCCATTGGTTTATTTCCTACTCCTCATTTTCCCAAGAGAGACTTTAGTGCTCAGTCCCTTACCCTTCTCTATCATCAAAACCCAGAACTCCTGTTCAGGTGAAAAAGCAACTAACACCTACTATACTGTTTAAAAGGCCAGGGCATCCGTTGGATTCCTGTAGGTTTTTTTTGTTTTGTTTTGTTTTGCTTTGTTTTGTTTTGTTGTTGTTTTTTTTTTCCCCGAGACAGGGTTTCTCTGTGTAGCTTTGCACCTTTCTGTAGACCAGGCTGGCCTCGAACTCACAAAGATCCACCTGCCTCTGCCTCCCAAGTGCTGGGATTAAAGGCGTGTGCCACCACCGCCGGCTTCCTTTAGTTTTTTTAATTACCATCAGCTATCATGGGAATTCTTATTTTAATGTCATGCAGCAGGAGGGATTCATTTTGGGTTACTCTTATCAGAAAAAGTAAGATCATTCCCATGCTATGAAAAATAAAACACCTTAATTCATTATGTTTCTCATTTCCACACCTTCTCTCCCAAAGGAAGTCCATCAGATCCCACAAGAATCATACCCTAGGGGTTGAGGATGGAGTCCAGTAGTAGAGTGTGTGCGGAGCATGCATGAGGCCCTGGATTCAATCGCCTGAACCAAAAGGCAGAAACAATCAATCTAGACCAATTGTTCTCAACCTGTGGGTCGAGACCATAGGAAAGCACATATTTCTGATGGTCTTAGGAACTGAGACACAGCTCAGTAGCAAAACTACAATTACGTTCTACCTGTTATACAATGGTTCTCATCCTGTGGGCTGTGACCCCCTTGGGGGTCCAATGACCCTTTCACAAAGGTTGCCTAAGATCATCAGAAAAACACAGGGATTTACATTATGGTTCATAACAGTAGCAAAATTGCAGTTATAAAATAGCGATGAAAATAATTTTATGGTTGGGGGTCACCACAGCATGAGGAACTGAATTAAAGCAGCATTAGCAAGGTTGAGCACACTGATCTAGACCATGTAAGTAGAACAGTAGGGAGACCTATACTGGCAGAAAAGAAATTCCTGATTAGTCAGATGGAAAGACTAATGTATGGTTTTAAATGTAATGACTTTGTTAGTTAGTGGGTTTTTTTTTTAAACCTAATCCTAAAATGTTTAATGAATAAAAAAGCTGAGATGAAGCATCTCTACCTCCACCCCTCTCCTTCTAATTCCCACTTCTGTACTCTCTCCTAGCTACTGCTGTTCTGAGATTCCTTTCCTTGGCTTTCTAAATTTTCTTACGCATATACAAGGAAATATGGACAGGTTCATATCTCTCTCTCTCTCTCTCTCTCTCTCTCATTTTTTGGTTTTTGGTTTTTTGTTTGTTTGTTTTTCAAGACAGGGTTTCACTATGTAGCTTTAGAGCCTTTCCTGGAACTCGCTCTATAGACCAGGCTTCCTTGGGAACTCACAGAGATCCATCTGCCTCTGCCTCCCTGAGTGCTAGGACTAAAGGCGTGTGCCACCACCACCTGCCTATTGCTCCTCTTTATGTATGGCACTAGCTTCTCTGCTTTTTATGAACTAAAAGCAGTAGAAATTTAAATTCCATCCCATGCCTGCACATAAAAAGCATCCTTGTCTTTCACAACTTTACAATATTCTATTTAGTAGACCCCCACACACACATACACATACATTTTTTTATGCCTAGGAGTTAAACCCAGAGACTTGCACGTGAAGGCACTCTTTTTTTGTTTGTTTGTTTGTTTTGGTTTTGGTTTTGGATTTTAGAGACAGGATTTCTCTGTGTAGCTTTGTGCCTGTCCTGGATCTCACTCTGTAGCCCAGGCTGGCCTTGAACTCACGCAGATCTGCCTGCCTCTGCCTCCTGAGTGCTGGGATTAAAGGAGTGTGCCACCACCACCCGGCTATGAAGGCACTCTTAAGCCTTGAACTATCTTCCCAGCTCTTGTTGAGACTGGGTTTTGGCTCAGGCTTGCCTCAAACTCCTGACATTTCCGCCTCTGTTTTCTGAGTGCTAGGATTGCAGACATATGCTTCCATGCCAGCTCTGCCTTGTTGTTGTTTGTTTGTTTGTCTCCCTTTTCTGTTTACTTGTTTGTATGATCTTGGGGGATCTTGTTCTCTTTCTAAGATAGGAACTCACTGGGTAGCCTAAGATAGCCTCTATCTTCCTGCCTCTGACTCCACAATGCTAGGATTACATGCATCTGCTACCACACCCAGCTTCTTCAAAAGTTATTACAATCAGTCTCCTCTAGGGCGATCCTTGAGTCATTTCAGTACTGTAACGGGTAGAACTATATAAATAACCATGGTCTGCAGGGAATTGCAAGTCCCTTTACCATTACATTCAGCACAAGTATCTCTCCTATTTACCTTAGATATATGCCCCACCTTTCCTTTCAATGCCAAGATGTCTGGCTTGAAGAAAGGTTTAACCCATACTTTCCCTTTCTTACAGAGCAAGGCTAAGGAGCTGCCTCTTTCTGCTGTGCGTTTCATGGAAGAACTGGGTGAATGTACCTTTGGAAAAATCTACAAGGGCCATCTCTACCTCCCAGGCATGGACCATGCACAGTTGGTGGCTATCAAGACCTTGAAAGACTATAACAACCCCCAGCAGTGGACAGAATTTCAACAGGAAGCTTCTCTCATGGCGGAATTACACCACCCCAATATTGTATGCCTCCTCGGTGCCGTCACCCAGGAACAACCTGTGTGTATGCTCTTTGAGTATATGAACCAGGGAGATCTCCATGAGTTCCTCATCATGCGATCCCCGCATTCAGATGTCGGCTGTAGCAGCGACGAAGACGGGACAGTAAAGTCTAGTCTGGACCATGGAGATTTCTTGCACATCGCAATTCAGATTGCAGCTGGCATGGAATACCTGTCTAGTCACTTCTTCGTGCACAAGGACCTTGCAGCTCGCAATATTTTAATTGGAGAGCAACTGCATGTAAAGATTTCGGACCTTGGGCTTTCCAGAGAAATTTACTCTGCCGATTACTACAGGGTGCAGAGTAAGTCTTCCCTGCCCATTCGCTGGATGCCTCCGGAGGCCATCATGTATGGCAAATTCTCCTCTGATTCCGATATCTGGTCTTTTGGGGTTGTGTTGTGGGAGATTTTCAGCTTTGGACTCCAGCCATATTATGGGTTTAGCAATCAGGAAGTGATCGAGATGGTGCGGAAGCGACAGCTGTTACCATGTTCTGAAGACTGCCCGCCGCGAATGTACAGTCTCATGACCGAGTGCTGGAATGAGATTCCTTCCAGGAGACCGCGCTTTAAAGACATCCATGTCCGGCTTCGCTCCTGGGAGGGCCTCTCAAGTCACACCAGCTCTACCACTCCCTCAGGTGGAAATGCCACCACGCAGACCACCTCCCTTAGTGCCAGCCCTGTGAGTAACCTCAGCAACCCCCGGTTTCCCAATTACATGTTCCCGGGCCAGGGAATTACGCCACAGGGCCAGATTGCTGGTTTCATTGGCCCAGCGATACCTCAGAACCAGCGCTTCATCCCCATCAATGGATACCCAATACCTCCGGGATATGCAGCCTTTCCGGCGGCCCACTACCAGCCTGCAGGGCCTCCCAGGGTGATTCAGCACTGCCCACCTCCCAAGAGTCGGTCCCCAAGCAGCGCCAGTGGGTCGACCAGCACTGGCCATGTGGCCAGCTTGCCCTCATCAGGATCCAATCAGGAAGCAAACGTTCCTTTGCTACCGCACATGTCAATTCCAAATCACCCCGGTGGAATGGGTATCACTGTTTTTGGCAACAAATCTCAAAAACCCTACAAAATAGATTCAAAGCAACCATCGTTGCTTGGAGACTCCAATATTCATGGGCATACCGAATCTATGATCTCTGCAGAAGTATAAAATGGGTGACTTTTGTAAATACTCTCTACCGGACAAACTAAAAAGTGGCGGAAAAGATTTATATTCAAATGTTTTTATTGAAGGTTCTCATTTAGCAGACATTGCAAACCAGTGTCTTCTGTGAAGTTTAACGGTGTCTTACTGGAAAGACACTAGCCAGGAAAAAAAGAATGCATTGTGGGATTTTCACTCCATCATGGTGTGTGGTACGGTGTTGGTTTCAAGTGCTGAAAACCAATGAAGAGAAACAGAACATTGTAATTACATAGTAAACCAAAAAAGAAAGTCCAATGGTGCTCCGTGTATTTGCCTTTGGTCACCATGGCTGATCTACCCCCAAAATGTATATACTGTAGCGTTTGTCTACCTGCTGTCTCTACTTCAGGACAGATGTTCAGGAACTATTTTGATTCAACCTAGACTCTAAGCATGTTTGAACAGAAGTGGTGTTTAGCACCACAGAGGGAACTTGAGGCTACATTTTAAATCTCGGATGGAAATGAACCATACAGACTTGTCATGTCCACCGAAGTCCTCTCGGTAGTCAGGCTTCTCTGGGATGGTGTAGGGTGTTTATGTGAACCTCCTCTTCTCATCATGAAGGTCTTTTCCAGGCCCCTTTTCCACAATGTGTTTACACGGACCCTAAAGAAGGTAGATGTGGATGCTGGAAATGACTGTAGATTACAGTTTGGGTTATTGCTTTAGGAATGGGGCCCCCAAGGAGGCAGAGTCAGGAAAATGGTCCCTCAGCCTGGATCAATATCCATGGGAGAGAGACAGGGTTATTGCACTGTTCCTTTGGTCAGCCTCTCTCTATAGGAGTGTCCCCAGACCACTGATGCTGATGCTAGAGGCGGGCACACACACAGCCATGCCTTGCAGACTGTGTACAAGTTGGCCAAGGTCTTGGGATAGACTGTTGATAGACTGTGAGCAAGAGGAAACCCTGTGATGATGCCAGTAGCCAGCAAATTTAAACTCTCACTTTTCTTCTCATTTTTCTTGGAGATGTTCACCGATTATATTCTATCACCAAGAAGTTGAACAATTTATTCACAGAGCTAGCTGGAATCCAAAGACTACATATCCTATTTTGCAAAACATTATAGGATGTCTTTTTTTAAAAAAACATACTGAGTTCTCTCAAAGATTGCAAAACTCCAGATTCCTTAACTTGGCAAAAAAGCAATTTGATCCGACCAGCTTGCCTTCCTTAGGGGGTGACATCAAGTGTGCCCATCCTGGCATTTACTTGCCAACTACCTTTTACCAAGTTCAGAATTCTTGTGGGATTCAAGTTTGCATAGAAAAGAATGTTAAACTTGATTTTTATCTTATTAAAAATAACTCCTTTATTCTAAGAAAAATATCAGCAAGTCTTGCTTTTATTTTAAAGCTATAGAGACTTACAGACTTATAAGATGCAAAATAAAACCTGAAACTACTTCATTGATGAAAGAAATTTTCTTGAAGGGAATATAAGAAAGTTAGGAAGACCTTGATGTTTCTGCCTTTTAAGGTAGAATTTGCATAAGAAATCTAGGAAATCTGTCTACCAAAATGTGCCTACGTTTTCCCAAATAAACATGAACTTATAGGTACTGTGAACTCAAAAGAGTTGGCTATATTCAGATTTACTGGACAATAAATTAAAAGCTATTTTGTGGCATGAATAAGCTGATTCTATGTAACATTTCTTGAAGTTGAGTAGAGGAGGAGATTTGTATCCTTTTGTTGCTATGCAACTATATAACGATGACGCTTCAAACCACAATTTTGTATATGATATGACAATCAATTGTTTTCCAAGGATATTTATTTTGAGTAAACACAGTCTCAGTGAATCTGAGTTTTCAAGGAGTCCCTTAAAGGGGGATTAGCATTCCATGAGCCAGTAAGAGACCTTCTCTGGAAAGTCATTATTATGGTTAAAAGAAATAAATTCAACTTAGTTTTTTACAAAGAACTATAACATTTATTTTTAAGCCTTTTATAATAACTGAAGCCATTAAGGTGAGCTAACGAAATTTCAAAACCACTTGCTATAATTATTAAAACAGTGCTGTGATGCTGCAGCATGCAGCCTCTTTTGTATTAAATGGTACCTTTTTTCACAAGCTGAAAAATCTTTCACTCTGTTGACAATGTTTTGTAAGCTAATTTTATTTTCAGGTGTTTCTTTTTTTATTTCTCTGCACAAAACTGTTTATGGTTTGTATCACAGAAGTGAAAATATATCTGCATTTTTATATCTGGTCTGTTTCCTTATTTCCTTTGCTTGTTTTTAACTCAATGTAGATTGTCTTCAAATATATAATGGCGATGTTCAGATAGCTCACACTACCATATCTTTCCTTATTCTCACTGCATGCATTTAATCACTGTATCAATGTTTGATTTGTTCTTATGGGCATTCCAAATAGAAAAACATGGACTTGTAATGACCAAAAGACTATTTTATATTGAGGATATATGCATATGTATTTCACCACCAGAGATGATATTAAACACTGATTATTTTATGCTGCTGTTTATTAAAATGTTTACTATAAAATATGTCCTGAATATTGCTGTCATAGGAGCCTTTGGAAATCTTCATATTATTTCTAATGATTAACATTTCTTAGAAAGAGGAATCACAATTCTTATTTTTTGCCTTACTTCAATTAAATGATATTTTTAAAATTTTTTAAATAGACTCCACAGGGCTGGAAATATAGCTCAGAGATGCAGCACTTGCCTAACATGCATGACGCCATAGGTTCAAGCCCCAGCCCTACAAAAGAAACCTGGTTTGGGCATCGTTTTGTTAGTGGCCAAAGGTGGAAGAAGAATCCTGATGATTTCATAACCAAGTATAATCTGCCTGTAGATGACAAGCTTTGGACTTTTAAAATCAAAATGATGTATTTATAATGGAAGGTAAAAAATAGAAATAGGATTGAAGTTGAGTTATTTTCTACCTTGATGTTTCCATATGAACTTAGCAGAACTCACTCACGCTTTCAGACTCTAAAGATTGTCTGTGCATATCTTCTCATGTCCAGCTTAGATTCCAACCATTTGGTAAAATAAAAGAGTTGCACCATTTACTTGATGCAATATCACTATAACCTTGATTTGCCCAACAGAAAGAGCTCCCATCCAGCAATTAATACACACTGTCAAGGAAAATGAGTATCATTATGAAAGTTCAAAGAACTTGTTCATCTCTGCTGTTTAACATGAAGGAAACACAAAAAACCTTCAGGGTCTTGTCGCCACCTCAGCCATCAGACTTAACAAAGCAACCACACCCCACGCAGTGAGGCCTGTGTGGGCCTCACCTCACACTTGAATGCCTGGACCTTCATTCCGACTTACTCTTTCTGTCACACCAAGCTCCTGTCCCCATCCCCTCCACCCCAAGTCCCTTGATTCCCCTGGTTTCCTAATCACCAACATCTGTGGGTTCTCGGCACCGTGACCCCACATTGCCTGTTAGGAGGCACTAGGTACTCACTGGATAAGAGTTCTGTCCTCTGCATGCCTTCAAGGATGATTACCTATTTTAGAGTTTCTTCCAGAGCCAGCTACCAAGAGCACCCAGGAATTTGTCAGCAATGTGGATTATCAAGTCCTTCCTTGACTCAAGTACTAAATCTGCATTTCCAAGGGTAGAGCACAGCAATTTGTGTTTTGAGAATCTTCCCCATGATTCTGACAGATACTGAAGATCAAGAGCTACAGAACTGAAAGGAATGAAGTAGGGCAGGGTGGCCTTTTCATCTTTAGTACACAGGCATTTTAGCCATTTATTCCTCTTAAAGAAAGCCTAGCTGCCCAAAACCACAGCGCTGAAGCCATTTGATAATCCTTGATATTTTTCTAATGCTACGGCTAGAGCTCAGCCAGTGAAGTGCCCGCTTAGAATTTATAGTTAGGGATGAGCTCACCAACAACCCCTCCCAAAAGTTGTACTTTTCTGTACTTCTTCACTTGGATAGAAAGTGAATAATGGGTCGGGGAGATGGCTCAGCAAGTCATGGCCCTTGTCCTGTAAGCCTGGCAACCTGAGTGGTCCCTGGAACCGACGCAAAGATGGAGGAAGAGACTCTACAGAGCTGTTTTCACCGTCACATGTGTGCCGTGGCACGTGCACCACTCCCTTACCCCCCACCCCCACCCCCCCGCCGCTGCCGCCACAGTAACAGAAATCAGTGTATTTTTAAAAGAAAGAAATACAGCACAGGCTAAGGGTACAGGTCAGTGGCTAAGGGCATCCTGAAAACTTTAGGAGGCTTTGCATCTTTCGGAGGGAGGGAGGCAGGGGAACCCTCACCTTCTTGGATCCTGGCTAAATGGTTTTCCGTTTATATGGACAAACTCAAAGAAGCTATTTTCTTTTTTTTTTTTTTTTCACTTATAAACTGTATGGCCATGGCAGGCTTCTTGCTAACTGTTCTTATAGCTTAAATTAATCCATTTCCATAAATCTATACCTTGCCACGTGGCTGGTGGCTTACCGGTGTCTTCACATGCTGCTGGTCATGGCGGCAGCTGGCAGTGTCTCTGCCTCAGCCTTCTGCTTCCCAGAATTCTCCTCTCTCCTTGTCCTACCTACTTCCTGCCTGGCCACTGGCCAATCAGTGTTTTATTTATTGACCAACCAGAGCAACAGATTTGACATACAGACCGTCCCACAGCACTTCCCCTTTTCTTTTTTTAAAAAGGAAGGTTTTAACTTTTATACATCTCTAAAGCCAGCTTGGTATATTTGGGAATTTGGACGTAGCTTCTCTTACTACTTCCTGCTGGAGGGGGGCGCTGTATCTTATGGGGACACAAAGAAAATTTTAGGCCTATGGGGTAGTCCGTGAGGCTGTATTGTGTGAACCAGTTGCCTTGAAACTGCTCTAGATGTTGGATCATCTGGGCCATGGTGTCATTGGAGACCTTTCAGGGGGTCTTGGCTGGTCAAACCTGATGTATCTTAATCTGGAACAAATCCACAGCCTCTGGCTTTCTGTGGAAACAAAAGCAGAATCTCTTTTCCAAAGCAACATATCCTTAAATCCAAATTTTGAACTGAAGGTACCTTTAAAATATACATTTTGGCATAACTCAACAGCTTTTGTAATCAAATGTTTTTCTTCAGTTATGAATATCAAAGAGAACATAATCCAGATTCTCTGTGTGGTAGCCATCTTTATGTGGCTTATGTTTTATATTACCTTGAGCCTATTGCTTTAAACTGCACCATTCTAAGACTGAAAAGGTGCTGTGGCTGCTGGCTCCGCCCACTTCAGCTTCCCAACATGGCGGTGGTACGTTTTCCGCCAGCTCTGGGAGCCATCAACTCTCAGAAATAGTGGGTCTATGCTTCTTATCAAAGCAGCGTGTAGCCCAGAAACCTCTTTTTGTTTTGTACTAGCAAAAGCTAAATCCACCATGCAGCTTAATGTGCCACTTGCAGAGGCCTCATTCCCGCCATACTGCAGACCGAGCTCGTACGCTAGGAACCCACCAGTAACTCAAACCGGCAGGCTGCCGCTCATTTGAGAGACACAATTAGGAAGCTGTTTTTAGCTCCATTTTAGAATCTTTTTACTCAGGTTTTAAGTGGAAACTCTTGCCAACACGTTGGGCGCCATTTGTAGCTAGAGTTTTCCGGCCTTGCCCACAGTCAGGACAAACTTTGTCAACCACCAGTCCCACAGCCGCTCAGACCCAACCAAGTAAACACAGAGACTTATATTGCTTACAAACTGTATGGCCGTGGCAGGCTTCTTGCTAACTGTTCTTATAGCTTAAATTAATCCATTTCCATAAATCTATACCTTGCCACGTGGCTGGTGGCTTACTGGTGTCTTCACATGCTGCTAGTCATGGCGGCAGCTGGCAGTGTCTCTCTGCCTCAGCCTTCTGCTTCCCAGAATTCCAAGAAGCTATTTTCTTAGTGCAATTTTTTTTAATTTCTAAACTTGATGGTTGAAAAAAATCAAAAAGAATTTCTTCCTCTATGCTTTACCTTAAATTAAAGAGAAAAAAAAAAGTCCTCTAAACACCAGCAATCTGTAATGTAAGACCAGCTCCTAGTCCACATCATACTAGAAGCCACCCAGAGGCCCCTCCCTCCTCGGTTTCCTGTGACAGTTGGTGGAAATGGTCACCTGCAGCCTGTTTCCTGCATGAGCAGCAGTTCATCGGGCCTGGCAGCCTAGGAGCTGTCCTCTGTGCAAGCCTGACTCTCCAGGGAGCTATGGGGCCTAAAGATAAGTGGGAGGACAGCAAAAGGGATCCAGAATGGTGGCGGGATGAAGTTCATACTCCTCTTAATTTATAGAGCATTTTTTTTCCATCTACAGCTCAAATGCTAAAGAGGAAATACCAGATCAGAGGAGGGAGAGGAGTGAGAAGGCACACACGGGGTTTTGCAGCCTGTCAGACTTGCACCGGAAGTTTGTTACCATAAACGCCAAGAGTACTGGGTCACTGAAACCTCAGGAGAGCGAGCCTTACAACCCATCAAAGCATTCAAAGTCCAGGCAGTCCCCTGGGAAGTTAGTGTGGGGAGGTTGAAAAACATGGAGGTGTAAACGAAGACTGCGACATATTTATGACGAGTTGAGTTCTAATCACTTAAGAGTTTGCTTGTTCACAAATAAGGATGGTAACACTGGCTGACCATGTTGGGGCAAGAGATACATCCTTCCCTAAGTGACTATGTGAACAAATGTTCTGGTCAGCTACAGAGGAAAGCCCTGCCTGGAAATTAAATAGGGCATTGCCTAGAACTTTGTAAAAGATGGTATCATGATGTGCAGAAATTAAAACTCTGTTGGTGAAATTATTAAGGCCACTCCACATAGTTAAAAGGAAGATTTATTTAGTGGGTAACTTGCAAATGAAGGGATAGGTAGGTCACGGGGTCTGGAGAAGGTGTATCGCAGTCCAGCGGTGTTCTCTGGAGCTCTGCTCAGTCAACCTCCACCGTCCAGGGTCCTGGGACTGAGAGAGAGCTGGCCCATCCAGATCTCAGGTCTCCAGGGTCCTCCCTTGGCCCCGCCTTGTAGGCGTGACAGTTGCCGAAGCCTCAATGGGGGTTGGAACTTCCAGATCAAAGCTGGAATGACTGCCCACTACAAAACTCAAGGAATATTTAATGTGAAGAAAATGAGCCCGTGGGTCAGTTTTCATGACCTGCACTCCCGGCTGTAAGTTTAGACAGTAGAAGGACTCGCTACACAAAGTCAGAGATCCGTGCTCCAATTCTTCTGGCTTTAGAGGCAAAGTGGAACTCTCACCAGGAACAGGTGCCACCCATGTCCGTCAGCAAAAGTGGGTGTGCATGGCTTCCCTGTGTGGGGTCTCTGAAGGACAACCTGTTTTAGAGTATAGAAAAAACAAGAGTCCTAAGACACAGTCATTCATCCAATCACAGCTGAGTCATGCTGCTTGTTAATACAAGTTCTGAGGCCAAACCTGATCAATTTCCACCTGTTTGCAGGCAATGAAGGTCACATGGTCATGAGAAGGGCTCTAGAACATAATGTTCTTAAATCTCTTAAAACAGTGTACAAAATAATGGGTGTCATTATGACATTTTCAAAGAGAGGTCTTTGTACTTTGCTCACAACCATCCCCTGTTAATTTCCCTTGTTGGCCCTTCCACACTTCCCATCAGCCCCCTTCCTTCCTCAAAATGGCTCCCCTTCTGATTTTAGTCAGGTGACAGTTTGTTGTAGAATAATCTTTTTGTATACTGTGAAGATGTGTCACTCAGATTGGTTTACTAAAAAGCTGAACAGCCAATAGTTAGGCAGGATTTTGGGGGTAGAGGGGATGCTGGGAAGAAGGCAGAGATGCCAAGAGATGCAGAGCAAGCAGGATGGGCAATATGGAAATGACATAATAAAGCCAAGAGGCAGAAAGTCAATTAATAGAAATGGGTTAATTTAAGTTCTAAGAGATAGTTAGAAACAAACCTTAGCTGTCAGTTGTGCTTTCATAATTAATAATAAGTCTCCATGAATATATACCACATTTTCTTTATTCATTGAAGTACTACTCAGCTGTAAAAAAACAATGACATCATGAAGCTTGCAGGCAAATTGATGGAACTAGAAAATATCATCCTGAGTGAGATAACCCAAACTCAGAAAGACAAAGATGGTATTTGTTGCTGGAGGGCTTCTCTCCAGGTTCCACCAAGCCCCGCAGTCCCACAATCCACGTATAAAATAATCATTCAGACATTTATGTTACTTATAAACTGTATGGCCATGGCAGGCTTCTTGCTAACTGTTCTTTTATCTTAAATTAACCCATTTTTATAAATCTATACCTTGCCACGTCGCTTGTGGCTTACTGGCGTCTTTACATGTTGCTTGTCCTAGCGGTGGCTGCAGTGTCTCTCCCCCTTCTTCCTGTTTCCCCAATTCTCCTCTCTCCTTGTCCCGCCTATACTTCCTGTCTGGTCACTGGCCATCAGTGTTTTATTTATATAGAGCAATATCCACAGCAGGTATTACTCACTCATAAGTAGATACTAGATCTAAAGAGAAGGATAACCAGACTACAACCCACAGCTCCAGAGAAGCTAGGAAACAAGGAGAACCCTAAGAAGGACACATGGATCACTTTGGGAGGGGGAAATAGATGAGATCTCCATGAGTAAACTGGGGATGAGGGAGGGTAATAGAGAGGAAGGGATGGGAGATGAGAACATGAGGGGAAGGGAGGGACAGAGTGGGAGAGCAATGAAAGAGATATCTTGATAGAGGGAGACATCATGGGGATAGGGAGAAACCTGGTGCTAGGGAAGTTCCCAGGAATCCACAAGGACAATCCCAGATTGGACTACCAGCAATAGTGGAGAGGGTGCCTGAACTGATTTACCCTGGTAATCAGATTGGTAACCACCCTAACTGTCATCATAGAGCCTTCATCCAGTAACTGATGGAAGCAGATGCAAAGATCCACGGCCAAGTACGAGGTCAAGTCCTGGGAATTGAGTTGAGGAGAGAGAAGAGAAGAGGGATTCTATGAACAAGGGGGTCAAGATCATGATGGGGAAATCTACAGAGACAACTGAACCAAGCTCATAGGAACTCACTAACTTTACACCAACAACTGTGGAACCTGCATGGGACTGAACTGAACCTGCACAGGCCCTCTGTATATGGGAGACTGTTGCATAGCTTGGTTTGTTTGATGGGCCCTTGGCAGTGGGATCAGGATCTATCCTTGGTGCATGAGTTGCCTTTGGTGGGATGCCTTATATAGCCTTGATGCAGGGGAAGAGGCTTGGTCCTTCCTTACCTGAATGTACCAGGCTTTGCTGACTCCCCATGGAGGCCTTACCCTCTTGTAGGAGGGGATGGGGGGTGGGCCAGGGAGAGGAGGCTGATGGGGGGAGCTGGAGGAGGGATGAGAGGGGGATCTGTGGTTGGTATGTAAAATGAATAAAAAAATTTTTAATTAAAAAAATAAGTTTCCATGTGGTTATTTTGGAGCCATTGGTGGGACAGAGACTCACTACAATAGTTGATAGATGATAAATGATAGATAGATAGATAGATAGATAGATAGATAGATAGATAGATAGATAGAAATAGAGAGAGATAAACAGACAGGTGATAGATGATATAGATCCCACATATGAGAGGAAGTATGCAGTATTTGTTATCCTTTCCTCACATTTCCCTTTCATGTCCCCCTCTCTATGTCTTCTACTTTAATATCATTAATATGTCATATAATTATATATTTAAATCTGAATTCTGCATATAAGAGAAAGCTTGATATTTGTCTTTCCGGGTCTCTGTTTCACTTAACATGATGATATAAATCCATTTCCCGCACAGGACATAATTTCCCTTTTTAAAGGATGAATAAAACCCCATGGTATCTATATACTACATTTTCTTTACACATTCCCTGTTGATCGGCATCTAGGCTGGTTCCATATTTTAGGAATTATAAGCAGTTCAGCAGTCAGCATGACTATGCAAACATCTTTGTGGTATGCTGATGGAGATTCTTTTGGTGATGTAACCAGGAGTGGTATAGCTGGGGATACAATAGCTCCATTTTGTATTTCTGTGATGAACCTGGTATTAACCGCCATAGTCCAGGTACTAGTTTGTGTTTGCACCAGCAGAGTCTAAGCGTTCCCCTTTCCCCATATCCTCACTAGCGTTTGTTTGCTGCATGATTGCCACTTTTACTGAAGTGAGATGGAATCTCAAAGTAGTTCGAGGAAGCTAAACATTTTTTTCCATGTATTTACTGGCCATTTTTATTTCTCCCATTTTTTTCTTTGAACTATCCAGTTTATTTTCATTCATTGATTGAGTTATTGGGCTTTTGATGTTTAATTCTTGGAGTTTTAATATAGTTAAAATATTAATCCCCTGTCAGATATACATAGTTAACAAATATTTTCTTCTATTATGTAGGCTTATTCTTCCCACTGGTGAATATTTCCTTTGTTATGTAAAAGCTTGTGAATGTCATGAAATCCCATTTGTCAATTCTTGTAATTATTTCTTGAGCTGTTTGAATTCTTCCAGAAAGTTATTGCCAATGCTTATATCCTTTTTAAAAGGAACTTCTTTAAATTTTTTAGATCATAATATTATATAATTCTTCCCCTCACTTTCCTTCCTCCAAACTCTCCCATATACCCCTCCTTGCTCTTTCTAATCTTTCACCTGCCCCTCCTTGCTGTTTAATTCATCTCTTTTTTCAGTAATTGGTGTTACACACACACACACACACACACACACACACATATACAAGCTGCTCAATGTATAATGTTAATTCTTTGAATATTTTCAAGACTGACCATTCGGTATTGGATAGTCCCTGGAGAACACTTTCTCCGGCTCTCAGCATTCCTTAGTTGTCTGTAGTTCTTTGTGTACGCTGAGGTCTCATACACTTTCCTTCACCCACTTGGGCATGTCTGTTGCTATCCTGATCACCTCGTGTGTAGGCATCACTTTATGGTAAGATTTTATGGGTGTAGCATCTGACATTCCTAGGACACACAATCTTATAGAAAACTCCCTGATCCTCTGGCTCTTAAATCTTTCACCCCCTAAGGTTCTTTATGGGGTGGGACGATTCTTTATGTGTGGGAGTCGTTTTGTAGAAGTATCCGCTGGGACTGGGCTCCAGAGTTGTGGTTTTCAATAATAGTCTGTTTCAAAGAGAAGTTTCCTTGATGAGGAGTGAAAGACTACACTCATCTGTGGGGATAAGGATGCCTATTTGGAAGGTAGTTAGGCATTGTGCTGGTTTAGTATCGTGGCAGGTATAGGTTCTCCTCCAAGGTCCACAACTTCACTGGTCCTGGGTATTTGGCTAGGTTTCCATTACCAGACATGATTTGTCACTTGTTGAGCAGGTCTTAAGTTTAATTAGAGAGCTATTGGATACTGCCAGGGTATGCATGCCACTACTGCATCCTTAGGGAATAGCACTATTGAGAGGTGTGGCTTTGTTGGGGTGGGTGTGGCCTTGTTGGTGGAAGTGTACCACTGTGGGGGCAGGCTTTGAGGTCTCAGACATGCTCAAGCTGCACCCAATGTCTCAGACCACTTCCTGTTGCCTGCACAAGATGTAGAACTCTCAGCTACCTTTCCAGTACCATGTCTGCCTGCATGCTGCCATGTCCCACTATGATGATAACGGACTGAACCCTGAACTGTAAGCCACCCAAGTAAATGTTTTCTTTTATAAGAGTTGCTGTGGTCATGGTGTCTCTTCACAGCAATAAAAACCCTAAGACATTAGGGTATGGATCATATTAACTTTATTGATAAACTGGTTCTAAAACTAGGCTATGTCTCTCCCTCTTCCCAGACTTAGACATGCTTTTAGAGTCTATGTCCAGGATTAAGAGCCATGGCAGGGGTAAAAGAGAGCAAAGCAAAACAATTAAAGGGATTATTGATTTGTAATTTTATTGGGTATGGTTAAAAATCTATAATATTTGTAACAAAAAAATAAAAATAAAATGAAATTGATAGTTAAAAGTCTGTGCCTAAGTAACCTTAGAGGAACCATATGGCATGATTCCATTTGGGGATATAAGAAACACATGGCCTGCCACCATCCTTAGGCAGCCCCATGGCTGGCAGTCATTTTTGCTAGCATTGTAGAGGAAAGATGTCCTATGGCTTCACTGCCATCTTGATTAAGGGCAACCATGTGGTGTGACCCACCAAGGAGACAACAGGTCTCCAAAGATACTTTTGAATTAGGATAGATTTTTGTATGGTAATTCCTGTCCTGTCTTGAAAACAATGTTTATGAAAGATAGGACGTTTAAAAAATGCTTGTTTAATGAGGTATTAAGGCTGCACCTCCATGCATTTATATACAAGAACATACCTTGCTGGCAACCAAACTTTGTAACATAGATGGTATTGGTTTTAGAGACATTGAATTGTTTGCACTGTTGGAGCTTGGTTTTTTTCTTGTGAAGATTACAGTTTTGCCCTGTGTCTTCACTCTTGAAATTAAAAAAAAAAAGTACTTTATTTTGATACTGCAGGAACATACTATTGAGAGATTTTAAACTTCTTTAAGAGAATATCTAGGGGTTTTACAGAAAACTTAAATAAGAAAAAGAACTGAATATCTTTAAAGAACAGCTTTTAAAATATTTAAATGTATAAGGCTATAAGAATTTTAAATTCATAAGATATTTTATTATAATGTCTTTATTAATATGTGATCTGGATAAATGGATAAATAAAAGGCTAAAAATTAGGGCCATGGCTATGAGCCCCAACATTAAACACTAAAGACTTATTATTCCTATCTTATGATGTAGCAAGACAATGACCTAAGCAGTCTAGAAAAGGGTTTCTCCTTACCTAAGACCTATTCAGGCTAACAGAGACTGATTTGAGAATATATATCAAACCTCCTTGCTTTTGCTAACATTGTTAAGCTGTAGCTATTTCGGTAAACTGAGTCATACAAAAAACTGTTATAGTCTATAATGGTGTGCTATGTAAGGACCAGGAAAACAAAGTTGCCAATCTTTATATGGATCGAGTTCATGAAAAGAGCTTTAGTTTAGAAATTGTTATTTTTATTATAAACTGTTAAAAATGACTAAGCTTTAATACGCTGAGAACTATACTTGTGGTCATGCTAAGTACTAACGTAATTAATTACAGAAAAAAGCTTTAGTTAAGCTCATGTATATGTTTTCAAGGTATAGCCTAAAGCAAATAACTAAAAACAAACAAGGGTTGTTTAGGTCAGATATACTTGATAGATAATGGTCCTCAAACTTGCCAGAGATCTGCTGAATGTGGCATTTAAGATGTTTAAGTTTGGCCGGGGTGGTGGCGCACGCCTTTAATCCCAGCACTCTGGAGGCAGAGCCAGGTGGATCATTGTGAGTTTGAGGCCTGCCTGGACTACCAAGTGAGCTCCAGGAAAGGCGCAAAGCTACACAGAGAAACCCTGTCTTGAAAAAAAAAAGATGTTTAAGCTTACTATGACAGAGATCCCCAGCTCCTAGCAGTGACCCCCTAAGATCTCCAAAAAGATAATGGGGCACAGTGACAATTCCACCTGGATTCTGGTAATGCTAACCACTAGGCAAGACTGCCCCAAGGCCTTGCCTGCCACCATGACCCTACCCAAACTGTGGACAAGCAGGATATTGGAAAATAGATTGCCCCACTTTGCCTAGACAAAGTGAGCTCAGTGCCCCCATGTTCTTCCTCCATAGGAAAGCCTCTCATCTTCTTGGTCTGGAAGCTGAAGACTGATGCTGTCCTGGTACCCCTTGACCCCAACACCATGGAGACCACAGGGGCCTGGAATGGTTGTCTAGGCAATAGACTATGGACTAGTCTTTGTCATTTTTATTGATACATGGCCATTTGAATTACACTTTCTGTTATAATTTATTCTTCTCAGATCTCTGACAGCCAAGCTAACTTTCTCAGCTTGGTAGCAGCAGGCAACCAGCAACTTCCCTCAAGGTTGCAGCCACCTTGTTAGTTCATCTAGAGCTACTAAGTCTCTTGTTAAGAAAAGACAGATAGGTCTGCCTTACTAACAGGCTTCATATCAAAGGGTAAATAAGTTTCAGGTTTTCACTAAAGGAATATACCTTGCAATTATTATTCTCAATAATAACTACTCTTGTCTCTGATAAATGATTAGACAGAAATAAAGTGTTCTAAGGTGTATAAAGGTCTGAAATTTAAGTTCTGATGGTATAAAAATGGTTTAAAATATACAAAATGGAAAATGTTTTAGATTTCTCCCCCTCTGCACTATTGTTATACTAAGATTTCAAAGGTTCAGAGTTTTAATATTGATCAATGGAGTTCTAATAAGCTGATAGAGCACTGACTACTTACTACTTACTATTCAGTCAAAATCTCAAGATTTTAAATTTCCTTTTGTTGTCTTGTAAATACAAACTTAAACATGACCCAAAGCTATAATTTTTGCTAGGATTCAACGGCATGAGTCTACTCTAGCTGTTTTACAGACATCTGTTAGCTGCTTTTTCTACAATGTAGATTTCAGTACAGTGGTATCTTAGAGTTTCTATTGCTTTGAAGAGACATTATAACCACAGCAACTCTTTTTTTTTTTTTTTTTTTTTTTTGAGACAGGGTTTCTCTGTGTAGCTTTGCGCCTTTCCTGGAGCTCACTTGGTAGCCCAGGTTGGCCTCGAACTCACAGAGATCCGCCTGGCTCTGCCTCCCGAGTGCTGGGATTAAAGGCGTGCGCCACCAACGCCCGGCTACACAGCAACTCTTATAAAGGAAAACATTTAATTGGGGTAGCTCGCTTAGAGTTCAGAGGTTTAGTCCATTATTGTTATGGCAGGAAGCAAGGCAGCGTACAGGCAGACATGGAGCTGGAGAAGGAGCTGAGAGTTCTTACATCTTGAACTACAGGCAATAGGAAGTGGTCTGAAATACTGGGCATGACTTCAATATATATGAGACCTCAAAGCCCGCCTCCACAGGTACACACTTCCTCCAACAAGGCCACATCTATTCCAACAAAGCTACACCTCCCAATAGTGCCAATCCCTATGAGCTTATGGGGGCCAATTACATTCAAACTACCACATTCTAGCCCCCATAAACTTATAAAAATGCCAAAGTGCAAAATGTATTTAATCCAACTTCAAAAGTCCCCATAGTCTATCACATTTCTCAACAATGTTTCAAAGTCCAAAGTTCAAAATCTCTTCTGAAATTCATGTGATCTCTTAACTATAATCCCCTATAGAATCAAAAGCAAAAGCAATCACATACTTCCAACATATAATGGCACAGGATTTACATTACCATTCCAAAACATAGGGAAAGAAGCATAGAAAGGAAATACTGGGCCAAAACAAGACTGAAAACCAGCTAGGCAAACTCCAAACTTGGAATCTCATGTCTGATACCAAAACACTATTCAGATCTCCAATTCCTTTCAGCTTTGTTGACTGCAACACACTTCCTTCTCTTGGGCTGGTTCCACTCCCTGTTAGTCCCTGGCCTCATAGACTTTCCTTAGTCATAGAGGCAAATTCCATAGCCCCTTTCTTCTATCCTTAACTCTAAAGCCAGAACCACATGTCCAAAGCTGACAAGGTCTGCTGTTTACTAGGGCAGGAACATGGCCCCATTGTTCAATTACATCTTCACCAGTTTTCTGTTTTTGATGCTTACTACCTTCACTGCCTAAGTCTGTCTGTCCTTGAACTTGCTCTGTAGACTAGGCTGGCCTCAAACTCAGAGATCTGCCAGCCTCTGCCTTCCAAGTGCTAGGATTAAAGGCATGCACCACCACATCCAGCTCCAAGCTTTTCTTTCCTTTTCACAAGTTGGAAACTTAGCTGGGTGGGATCTTGTACTGAGGTCACCACTCCCTTTATTCCATTTCTTAATCTGCTTATCTCCTCGAACACAGGACTTAGCTCGATTCTACTTCCTGGTGCGCTTTTCTCCTCAAATTGTTCTACATCTTTTATTTTTACTTGCTCAGGTTGCTCCTTTTCATTATAAATCTTCATTAGAGTTACCACCAATAACCACATGACAGAGTCTATACTAGGCTGTTTTGAGATTTCTTCTGCCAATGGAATTAATCTAAAACTCTTCACTTTAGCCTTAGGCAGACTCTTTAGACAAGGGCAAAAAGCAGTTACATTCTTCACCAAAATGTCACAAGACTGATCTCTAGACCACATATTAAAATTCTTCTCCTCTGAAACCTCTAGTCAGGCCCCCACAGTTCATCAAATGACTCCCAGCACCACTGTCTTCTATGCTCCTACTACTATGGCCCCTTAAGCAGCACTTAAATTATTCAACTGCTTTTCTAATCCACAGTCCCAAGGTCCCTAGTCCTTCGAACAAAAGCATCATCAGGCCTATCACAGCAATACCCCACTGCTGGTACCAACTTCTGTCTTAGTAGGGTTTCTGTGGCTGTGAAGAGACATCATGACCACAGTAACTCTTATGAAGGAAAACATTTAATGGGTTGGCTTGCTTACAGTTTAGGGGTTTAGCCCATTATCATCATGGTAAGAAGCAAGGCATCATACAGACAGACATGGTGCTGGAGAAGTAGCTGAAAGTCCTTACATCCTGACCCACAGGCAACAGGAAGTGGTCTGAAATACTGGGTGTGGCCTGAGCATATATGAGACCTCAAAGCCCACCTCCAGGGTGACATACTTCCTCCAACAAGACCACACCTATTCCAACAAGGCCACACCTCCCAATGTGTCATTCCCTATGAGTTTATGGGGGGGGGGGTAATTACACTCAAATTACCGCCAGTGATAATGCTAGTATATCTATAGCTTGTATCTCCTTTTGTAAACTAAAAATTCATGTAAACTTCAAGTAGTCAAAGAAGTCATAAGATTTTTGGATGCACCTGTCACAAGCCAAACAGACTCTAGATAAGTACAGCTTTAAGTTTCTCTACCTGACTATTCCTGGGGGTGGGTTCTCTTCCCTGCTCTTGGAACTCCTTCCTTCCCCCAATTACTATGACTATGGACCTAAAAGTTCTAAATGTACTATTTTCCTTTATGTTCCTAAATTTTAACTTCTGTCCCTACTCTATATTTGTCTCAGCATATTTCTAGTTGGGTGCCAGACATCATCCAGGGATCACCCGCAAACTGCAAGCTGCTGAACTCTGGACTTGCTAAAAGCTGATGTAAACCAGTCTAGCCTATGTGACTGCTCCATGTCTCTTTGGCTGGGTCAGTTAACCAGAAGATTCTGATGAATACCCCATTGTCCAGCCTTTGACCAGCCTTTCAGCCTTTCTGGGCTTTAGTTTTAGCTGGGAGTAATTACAGAAGAGAGTATACCATCTCTTGCTCCCGCAACAGGTTGAAATGCCAAGTCAAAAGGAAACTCTCTGGCATGGGGGGAAATGGCTACCTCTAATGCCAGTTGGCATACCAGGAAAATGGGCCCAGATTTATCAACAGGCAGATTTGTTAACTGAAATAGTTCTATAGTATGGTAGTGCACTTGGCCTGCTTTATGCAGAACAAAGAGATATTATATGGTTTTAAGAGAAAATTATTATTTCCATACAAATAATTCAGGATTATAATCTGGCTGTACTCAAAGAAATATTACAAAAAGGGGAACTGAGATGAAATAAATGCATGATGCCCCATCCATCTCCAGGTTGCTGCTAGATAGTAACTCTGATATCAGCCACCACAGGGCCTTTGGGCCTCCTGCTTCTGTTAATTACTGTTAGCTCTTACATTATTAATACAACAACAAAATGATAATTCCTATCTAGGTACCATTAAATTGATGGTTTAGATCCCAATATAAACAACACCATTGCAGAGTTCAGGTTTAATTCAGGATAAAATTCAAAGGAGGAATTTAATAGCCAAAGTTAATCTGTAAGCCCCACCTACCTATAGAACAGATAACTTTCTGGAATGCTGGGAGTTGTAGTTCTTGGAAAATGACAAAGCCACATGGGAAATATGGCGGCCATATGATTTTGTCCTTAAAAAGCCCCTACAATACATGTCTTGTCACCACTCCTTGGGATTCCAGAGAGTGGACCTGACCAGTATCTATCCTGGTCAGTATTTAATTAAAGCTTGCTTCAAATTTGGCTCAATATTATGGAACTAGTTTTTCTCTTGTGACTCTCAGGATTAAGAGGAGGAAGTTGAAACAAGCTCCCATCCCTAACCAAGAAGCTATCTCCAACTGACATCTAATTGCAAAGAAAAAATTAGTTTTCTCCAATGGTGTCTCACTGGGTATATTAATCACACTTAAGGGTAGGCCCCAGGCTCAGCAGTAGATGGCTAACACAAAAGGAATTTTTTGTCTCATATTGCTCTGTTTAGGCATTTTTTTTGTCTTACTAGTTTTTGTTTGTGTAATATGGTTTCTAATTTTGTGTTTTTAAGGATTTTGTTTTTGTGTGTTTCTTGTTATTTCTTTTTTTAAAAAATTCTGATTTGTTTCGTTGGTTTTCTGTTTGTTTTCTAAAGAGAGCAAGGGTGTGCCTGAAGTTTGGTGGGTAGGGAGGTAGGGAGGGTCTGGTAGGAGCTGGGGGAGAGAAAATCATGATCAGAGTGTACTGTATGCTAAAAAGAATTGTCAATAAAAAATAAGTAAATAGCTGGGCAGTGGTGGCACACACCTTTAATCCCAGCACTCGGGAGGCAAAGACACATGGATTTCTGTGCATTTGAGGCCAGCCAGGTCTACAGAGTGAGTTCCAAAACAGCCAGGGCTACACAGAGAAACCCTGTCTCAAAAAACAAACAAACAAACAAAAAGTAAATAAATAATTTTAAAATAAAGAACTTACATAAAGTTCCTTAAAATAAGGAACTTAAATAAAGTTCTTTAAAATAAAGAACTTTAAAATAAAATACTAGACTGGACAACTTACCAATCAGTCAGGAAAGTCTAATGGTGAGTGACATGCACTAGGCATCCTTGTGTTATAGCAATCACTGTTCAGTTTGGTTATTGTCATGATCATCTAAAGATTGTCACCCATCAAGACTGCTGCAGAATGTGTCAGAAAAAATGCCTGAGAGTAAGTTCTTAGACTGGCACGTTACACCATATCCAGGCTTCCCTTTTCTTAATGAAAGACCAGAAGCCTACGTTTTCTACTACACCAGCATAGGAGCTAGCTGGCCTTAAGTGAGTAAGGTTCCCTATTCCCTTATCTAGAAAATGGGCTAAGTACAGCATCATGGAGAAAAGGATTCTGGGATGGGAGTACAGCTAAGCGGTAAGGTGCATACTTAGTGAACGTGGGGACCTGGCTCCATCGCCCATACCACCAAAGAAAAACAAGGGTTTGGGTATCTCTTCATCACTCCTTCACAGACATATCAACTTCAGGTACTGAATCACTGTTCCCTCACCGGAACCTATATCTGTTTCATGGGTTTTTTTTTTTAATGAGTTAAATCATGGTAATTGTAGAGGGAAAAAAAACTGAAAAACTTCTCAGCAAATTCAGTCTATATGATTTTATAGCTTTTTCGAAATGCTAATCTTTCAGACAATTTAGTAAGAATATATCTTACATATGCACATGTAGAATAGGCATAATTATATTAATGAACAAATAAGTGTCTAGCATGTGGTAGTTGTTCAAAGAATAATAATATTATAATTCCTCATGTTTTACACAATTTTTATAAAAGGATACATTGTTTTCAAGTGAAGTTAACAGAGTGCAAAATTCTTTGTTTACTCATTCATGCCTATATTATAATGTAGAACACCCGGCACTGATGCTGAAGAGATGGGGGTGGGCTTTGCCCATCAAGAGTTTCCACCATCTCCCTTTTCCCCAGCCCTCACAAGTACACAATAAGTAAAAACAGCTTAAAGACACATCCCTAAGCCATCCCGAAACCATATGCCATCCCCTACCCTTGCAAGCTGACTGCTACCTCAAAGCCTGTCCCGTGGTGAATTTCTGGAACTACCCCTGGAGGATGGCTGGAAACACCAGGAAAGGTATATTAAAGTGACATGCATGAAGGAAGCCTGGAATAACTGTGCCTTTTAGACACCCATCCACAATTGCGCTCAGCTATTATAAATGCCGTGTCGCTCGACAGATGGCATTTTCCGGTGGGGAAATGAAAGGAGACCCAGTTCTCTTCAAACACTTCAGCACGTGTAGTGTTCCAGGCAGACCCCACATTCCTTCATCACAGACACCTCTGGCATCTTCCCCTAACATGGTTCTGAGCATGACTTTCAGAACTTTGATTTTGAGGGCTTGAGTGCCAGCCTGTCACAGGAAACAAATTGGGTGCTTTTTAATGGCCAAGTTCCAAAAACGAGTACATGGCTTTTATCAAGTTATTACATAATTCTCACTAAAAAAGACAAAAAGTAAAAAAAAAAAAAAAAAAAGTACCTTGGTACTGAAGCTACCATGACGAACCTAGCTAGTTTGCAAGGGGCTCTTCCAGGTTAGCATTACCAAGTCCATTGTCCCAGGCATACCAGGGCTGCTAGTCCCACTAGCCAAAGCCAAGATGGTAAAATAAAAGCCAGTGTATATCGGTGTGGTGATATATTGTGTACCCTAATAAAATTTGTCTGAAGATCAGAGAACAGAACAAGCCACTAGATTAAACATAGAGGCCAGATCCTAGTACTCGGGAGGCAGAGATCTTTCTGGATCTCTGTGAGTTCAAAGCCACCCTGGACTACATGAGATTGCCTCAGTCTAGAAGAGAAAACAGAGCCAGGCAGTGGTGGCACACACCTTTAGTCCCAGTACTGGGAAGCACACACTCCTTTAATCCCAGGAAGTGATGGCTGGGCAGAGAAAGGTATATAAGGTGTGAGGAGACAGGAACGAAAGACTTTTTGGCAAAAGCGTCCCTTTCAGCTAGAGGGTTTTTCAGGCTGAGGAGTCCTAGAGGTAAGAGGTGGCTGTGGCTTGTTCCTTTGTCTCTCTGATCTTTCAGCATTTACCCCAATATTTGACTCCGGGTTTTTTTATTAAAAGACCATTTAGAAATTCAAGCAACATATTGGTTCTGGGTTCTTCTGTTATTCATGCTTAGCTCTAAATAGAGATTAGGGGGCTTACATCTCAGGTGCCTCACAGGGAGAGATCATATTATTTTGGTAAATAATTCTGAAATTCAGGGGCTCCGACTTTGAAAAGAGGAACCAAGTGTGCCTTCAGCTGAGGCTTTTATTAGTGAAAATAAATGTTTTAAATGAGAAATTTCAAGAATTCAAGCCACTGAGCTCGGCTGCCCACCTCTTTCTTCCTGTTTGATCTTTGAAGATTAGCATTCGGTACTTTTCGTGACATTTATATTGAGGAAGGAATATAAGATTATTAAAAGCAGAGGAACTCAATATTGGGAACGCACATCAAAAGGTCTTCGTGACAAAGAAGAGATCATCTGATGTGAAACCCGTGACTAGAAGCATGTGTGCTGTACTTACTTTCTGGTTAACAGCGTAACAGACGTCAAAATATGATTTAAAACACTTCTCACAGCTGAGCTGACATTTGGCGGTCCTCCACCTTCTTTTGCTCTTGAGGATGGGGCTTCAAATCCAAACGAGGTTAACACTTTGTACTGGGACATATTCCTGGTGGATGAGGAAAACAGTCTTTTTGTTGAAGTAAAATGAAAACATCTGTTCAGGTCCCTAGGGAAAGACTTATTTTTACAAAGAAGGGGGGATGGGCATGGTAATGCCTGGTTTCAAAGCTGGAGACAGTTTCAGTAACATTGCATACGTCAAACAATTATACTGTCTGTTGCCTGGCTCACCAAGGATGATGGAAATTTGTATGTGAGCTGGAGCTGATCTTGAATTTTAAAGATTGCTCCTCCATATTTATCCCCTTACCTTGTCCAAAGTCACGTGGGAAGAGCTATTCACTGGTTTCAAGTTCTTTTCACGGTACAGCAGGATAAACACAGGTCAGTAAGGGACCAGTTTTCCATATGCCGTGTCTTGATCAGCAGCTGTGTCCTCTGGATAGATGTTATATTTGTTTGATATTGATGTGATCAATATGAAATAGAGTTGATCGTCCCTGATTGAAAAATCTAAAATGTGAAGGGCTTCAAAATCTGAAACTTCTGAGTTGCTAGCCTGAAGTTCAATTTCAGATCTTGGTGTGTTTTGGACTTCAGATTTAGGGGCTAGAAGTGCTTGACCAGCAAAGAATATATTAATGTTCCAAAGTCAGAAAAACTTGGAAAACATTTCCAGTCCTAAGAATTTTAGATGAAGCATACTCAAACTGCATATAATTTAGCATCTCAACACAGCATCCATTGATCACAACAGTTCTATCAACCTGATCCAGGCATGGCTTTACGTCATTACCTGCTCAGGGTCTCATAGGGTGTTGGCTGCTATGATTTGGAATTCAAGTCCCCTTCCAAGCTCATGGAATTGTGACAGAACCCCATGTCTTGCACATGGTGGGCAGATACTCTGATTCTCTTATTGCTGCTGGCCAGTTGCATCCAGAAACTCTTGGATGCTAGCCACACTATCACATGGCCTATTCCATTTTCAGTGCTAAAAACAGAATCCATCTGCCCTGTGTGGATTCCCTTGATTTTCTGAACCACTGATTTTTAGAATATCCTAGTCCCATTAGGGCTCACCTGAGTCAATTAGGTTCATACCACACAATTTCTTCCTCTCAAAGGCAAATGTTCCACTTAGCCATAGAATAAAACCCATCATGTTCACAACCCTGAAGATGCACAGGGATTTTGTGTGTGTGTGTGTGTGTGTGTGTGTGTGTGTGTGTGTGTGTGTGTGTGTCTGCCTGCCTACCTGCCTGCCTATGTCTGTATGTCTGCATCTTTCATAAAAGTAAAATACAAATCTCACCTTTCAAATCTTTAGGCCCATTTTTACAAGGCAAAGATGAATGTGAAACTTTGAGAAGGCCTTAAGACTTACTTAAATCTCCTTTCTACCTGGTGGGATGAAAATTCTAAAATATAACTTACAATTAACTATTTCCCAATGGCTAAGCATTCTGAGCAATATATAGGAAAATACATCTAATAATATGTATGTGTTTATAAGTTACAGAAGTCAAAGGCAATTCTTAGTGAATGGATAATGTGCAATCAGAACACCCCTTTAATTCCAAATTGGAGGTGGACATTATTTCACACAGGTCTGCCTTTCCTGGATGGACAATTTAGTGGGAGAGATGCCCAGAAAGCTGACAGGATAGTTCCACCTGCTCTTCCTGCTCCACAGTCAGCCTCTAGGCTTCTGCCAAGACCTAACCCCTTACCTGCAACTGCCCACAGGCCCCATTCAATACCAAAACTTCTCACATCCTTCCCCCCCCCCCCCCGTCAAGGTCTAGCCTGGTGAGTACCCCTTACCATTCAAATACTCATTTTTCCACAAATCACCAGATTTAGCCTATAACCAGTTAATGTGACCTTTCTGCCTTCATTGCAGGGGAGCTTGAGGCTTGAGTCAAGGTCCTCCTTAACTATCTACCAAACCACAGGACTCTCCCACACCATATCCAAACTTTCCCCTCAGACCTCTCTATCCTCACACTCCCAGCTTGGAATATCCTGTACACCAGGCCAGCCCCTCTATCCACCTGACTTCATTCCACTGAGCCGTTTCCAACCTCTAGACCCCAAAAAACTTCTTTTCCCACACCATGTTTTATTCATAACAAACTCAGAACTAACAAAGGAAGTTCATGTGCCCAGATCTCATTGCAAGAAGATGAATATGAAAGGTCAAGCCAGCATCTTCTCTCCAAAAACTCACCAGTCCCATAGAAATGCTTGCCAATGAGAACTACCTAGATGAACCCCAGGACACAGAATGTAAAAGAATCATAATCCTCATCAAAGAATGCAAGGACTTTAAAGAAATCGATCAATGAAATCAAGGAGAAACAACTTAAGGAAAGTAAACACCTGAATGATGCAAAAACAAACAAACAAAAACACAAACATAAGGCTGCTGGGAACAAAAAACAACCCAAGATGAGAATGGAATTCAATCAGGAGATAGAAACATGGATGAGGATTTAAGCTGAAATGAAGATGGGATTGAAAAAGCCAATATCCCAACTAGAAAACTCAAAGAAAGCCTTACAAGTAGAGTGAACCAGACAGAAGACAGTATATCAAGTCTCAAGAAGAGACAGGGCTACCCCAGTGGTTCTCAACATGTGGGTCTCGACCCCTGGGGTAGAATGACTTTCCACAGGGGTTGCCTAAGACCACCGGAAAACACATGTTTCTGATGGTCTTAGGAACTGAGACTGCTGTGGATGATTGATTGATTGATTGATTGATTGATTGATAAATAAAACACTGGCCAGTAGGCAGGAAGTATAGGCGGGACTAGCAGAGAGGAGAAATGAGAAAACAGGAAGGCAGAGAGGAGGAGACGCCAGTGGGCCATCCAGAGATCATGTAAAGGCAGCAGGTAAAGCCATGAAACACATGACGACATATAGATGAACAAAAATGGGCTGAGTATAAGAGTAAGAGCTAGACAATGGTAGGCCTGAGCTAATGGCTGAGCAATTTAAATAATATAAACATCTATATGTTTATTTTATAAGTGGGCTACGGGACTGCCAGGGCTTGGCGGGACCTGGAGAGAAAAACTCTAGCTACATGAGACACTGCTCCTCTATCCATCTCCAGGTGGGTCTGCTGTCCACATGCAGATAAACACATATATGAGTACCCAGCATAATGACATCATCACATCAAACCCATCACAGACACCCCAAACAAATACAGGTGTGATAGGGTTGGCACCATAATGTACTTATGCAGACCACTCACAGGTGTGTAGAAAGCAGCAGTGTTGGAGGTAAGGTGACACTTCATGAATTATATTTGCTGGGTAAATGTAAAATCATGTACTGTAAATGTGTGTGTGTGTGTGTGTGTGTGTGTGTGTGTGTGTGTGTGTGTGTGTGTGTGTGAAAGAGAGAGAGAGAGAGAGAGAGAGAGAGAGAGAGAGAGAGAGAGAGAGAGAAACCATGGATCACTTTTTATATTTAGCTGTGGTTGATGTGAATACTGCCCCCTTGTGATAGTAATTGGTATGTAAAAAACAACAGAAAGGTAAATCACAGGAAACATTAATGAACTGTGTTGACTGAACTATGCCATGTATCATCTTTTGTATTATTAAAGCTATTGTTATATATCATTTTCATTACAAAATCATCCAATGACATTGGATCAGGTAGAGAAGAATATAATGTTAAATAAAGAAAATATAGTGAGGATTTTGTTTGTTTGTTTTTTGAGATAGGGTTTCTTTGTGTAGCCCTGGCTGTCCTGGAACTATCTCTGTAAACCAGACTGGCCTCAGATTCACAGAGATCCCCCTGCCTCTGCCTCCCAAATGCTGAGATTAAAGGCATGCACCACCACATTTGGCTATAGTGAGGATTTTTTATGGTATGGTTTTACCTTAATAATAACAGGAGGAATTATTACAACAAATTGTTTCTTCTATCAGTGGAATCTATGAAGCCAAACTAAAACACGATTTAATAGCAAGCATCAAGCTTTGCTGGCAAGGATATCAACTATTTTAGAAGTAAAGCTGATGGACTCAATGAAGGGACTCTAGCCTGCCCAAGCATGGCAAACATGGCCTAGCAGGTCTTGCCCTTCTCCCCCATACCCTCTGCCTTGATAAGAACCATTAGAGCTGGGCGGTAGTGGCGCACGCCTTTAATCCCAGCACTCGGGAGGCAGAGCCAGGTGGATCTCTGTGAGTTTGAGGCCAGCCTGGGCTACACAGAAAAACCCTGTCTCAAAAAAAAAAAAAACAAACAAAAAAACATTAGATTACATTCCTAAAGCTAGCCACCTACCTAGGTCTATTCCCTTACTTAGTCACTTCCTCCCTGGGGTCTGACTACCAAAGTCCACCTGTCATTCAGAACTCAAAAGCCCCATTGGCTGCCCTTGTTAATTTGCCCAATCAAAACAAAACAATTCATCCTAAAATGGGGTTTCCCCCTCTACCTTTATAAACCACCATTTGCCTATGGGCTATATCTGTCTTCTTTCTATCTAAAGGCAATCCTTTGTCCCTAGGGACAAATATCCCTTCCACCTCTCCCTTGTCCCCTTCCCCTTCTCCCTTGTCCTCTATCTCCTGTTTCTGTCTCATATTCCCTGCCCTTTGTCTCCCTGGGGCAAATAAATCTCCTTTGTGCTGAGAACTTCGTCTTGGGGTGTCTTGTACTGGATACTGGTCCCTTCACTCAAGAAAGCCAGACTTGACCCTGGTGGTAAGTACCACAAACAAAACAAAGAGAGGAGCCATTGAAACTTCATAGTTGGTGGCACTCAGAATCACCAGAGCTATGAAACCTCACACCATTGATGAGGATTACACTGTTCAAGTAATGATTGGAGACAAATTTGTTACCCAACTGAGTGCAATTTCCTTAACTAAGGAACCCTGTCTGGAGCAGAATAGATGACATGTCCATTGGATACTGAGTTTGAGCTCCTGATTTGATATCTTATTATCTGTATGCTAATTATTTGTTACTCATTAGTTATTCCTTTGCTTGATACATTGTTTTTGTTGTTGTTACTTTTTTGGTTTTTGTTTTTTGATTTTTGAGACAGGGTTTCTCTGTGTAGCCCTGGCTGTCCTGGAACTAGCTCTGTAGATCAGGTTGGCCTCGAACTCAAGAGATCTGCCTGCCTCTGCCTTCTGAGTGTTGGGATTAAAGGCATGCACCACCAATGCCCAGTATCTGCTAATATTCTTGATCAGGTAATCCAGGAAATTAATTCTGTTCCATTTCCAATATTTTGTGTCCAGCTTGGTGACTCCAGATGTTGCAAACTGTTCATACTTACTGGTTTGCAGAGGTATATTAATAATGTTGACTTTAAAAATGAATTTCCTTTTTGCAAACCTCTTGAAACAACTACTGCATGTGAAGTATTTAACATAGTTGGTTCATTTCTGAGAGAGCACAGGGTCTCTTGGGAAAAGGTTTGTGGTGTCTGCACAGACATGCTCCAACTATGCTAGGGTGTGGATCTGGATTTCAATGTTTGAGTTACCAAAAGCCATCAGAACTCACTATATGCAAATATATCAGCAAATATTAGCAATGAAGATGCAGCCACAAGAATTACAGAAGTCATAAAAAGCATCACAAGTTCTGGCAATTTCATAAAGTCGAGAACTTTAAACAGTTGACTGTTTTTGGCAAAAGTCCAGGACTAGATGGATTTACAGCAAAATTCTACCAGACTTTCAAAGAAGATCTTTCTTAAACTACTAAACAAAAGACAAAACAAAACAAAACAAAAAACCAGAAACAGAAGGGGCACCCCCGAACTTCTTCTATGAAGCCAGTATCACTCTAACACCAAAACCAGGTAAAGACACAACAAAAAAGAAAGGAATGAAGGAAGGAAGGAAAGAAAGAAGGAAAGAAGGAAGGAAAGAAAACTACAAACCAATATCCCTAGTAAACATAAACTCAAAAATGCTCAATAAAAAATTTCAAACAGAATACAGACATACATCAAAGATTATGCACCTTGACCAAGTAGGCTTTATCCCAAAAATGCAGAGATGGTTCAACATATACAAGTCAATAAATACAATAAGTCACATAAATGGAGTTAAATACAAAGCTACCAGGATCTTTCAGTAGATGTAGAAAAAGCCTTTGACAAAATCTAATATGCCTTCATGATAAAAAGTCCTAGAGAATATAGAGGGAACATACCTCAACACAATAAAAGCTATATACAGGATATGCACAGCCAACATTATCCCAAATGGCAAATATCTTAAAGTGATCCCCCTGATGTTGGGAACAAGACATGGATGTCCACTACCCACACTCTTTTTCAATATGTGCTCAAAGAACTAGCTGGAGCAACAAGGCAAGAAACAGAAATTAAAGGGATACAAATAGGAAACAAAAGACAAATTATTCCTATTTGTAGGAATAATACTACAATAGGCATGATACTATACATTAGCAATCTCAAAATTTCTACCAGAAAACTTCTAGAAATGATAAATCTAGCAATGTGGCAAGATGCAGAATCAACTTGCATAAATCAGTAGCATTTCTATACACCAACAACAAGCATACAGAGAAAGGGATCGTGGACACACTCCCATTCACAATAGCCTCAAAGAAAATAAAACATCTAGAATAAACCTAACCAAGGAAGTGAAGGATCTCTACAATGAAGACTTTAAACCTTTAAAGAAAAAGATAAAGATACTAGAAAATGGAAAGACATCTCATGCTCAAGGACAAATAGAATTAATATTATGAAAGTGACTGTTCTACCAAAAGCTATTTTCAGATTCAATGCAATCCCAATCAAATCACCATCTCACTCTTTGCAGAAATATAAAAAAAAAACTATCCTAAAATTCACATGGAACCACAAAAGACCCTGAATAACCAAAACAATCCTGAGCAAAAAGAACAGAGTTGGAGGGATTACCATTCCAGATCTTAAGATATATTACAGAGTCACAGTAATAAAAACAATGTTTTTATTGTTTTTATGGCATTGTTTAATTAATAATAATTAATTTATTGTTTAATGGCATTGGCATAAAAACAGACAAGTAGACCAATGGAACAAAACTATAGACCAAACATAAGCACACATAATTTCAGCCACTTAATATTTGACAAGGACATAAAAAACATACACTAGAGAAAAGATAATCAACAAATGGTTCTGGGAAAACTGGATGTCCACATGCAGAAGGATGAAATTAGACCCATATCTGTCATCTTGCACAAAAACTAGCTCCAAATAGATCAAAGACCTAAGACTGAAACTGCTAGAAGAAAACTTGGCCAGTACCCTATATGACATTGTTGTAGGAAAGGATTTCTTGAATAGGATTTATTTGCCCAATAATTAAGGCCAAAAATTGACAAGTCAGCTTCATGAAATCAAAAAGCTTCTGAACAGCTAAAGAAATAATCAACTGAGTGAAGAGGAAGCCAACAAAATAGGAAAGAATCATTGCCAGTAGACATCTAATAGAGGATCAATACCCAGAATATACAAAGAACTCAAAAAACAGAGTCAAAAAGAGGGGTGGGAAGACCCCCCCTTTTTTTTTTATCGGAGGCTCCTAGCTCCAAATCTTCAAATGTGAGTACATAGCCTGAAGTAAATACAAACACCAGGAAAGTAAAATGGGAGCACTGCCAGGATATGGGGTTTAGGGAGCAATAGAGAGAGGGAAACAGCAGGGACATGGGGAAAGGAGGGACTCTTTAGGGAGGGAGGTAAATACAGAAGAAGGTGTAAAGAAGGTGAAGGGAAATAGCCAGATATAAGTGATCTGGTAGGGGAAATGGGAAATGGGGGCTTCTTGTGGAATGGGGACAGAGGTTAAGTAAAGAAGGAGGGAGGGGGTAAAATAACAATATGGACATCTGAAAAAGCCCTAAGAACTCATACTATTAACTATTTACCTTCAAAAATAATCCACAGTGCACATAATTTAGCCTCATACAGATATAGTACTAATAAACTTCTCTCATCTGGACTGATGACGCTTCCTCCAAGAGCCGAAGACCACCTAACAAAAACCCAGGCAGGAGAACCCCTCCTTTGAGTTGTTATCCAGGGATGTCCAAGAAACTCCCAAAACATACAGCCTATTACTGTTCCCCTTGGTTACCTCCAGAGGTAGAAAATATGTCTCTGTCATTGAAGATACTATGCATTTCAGAAACAGAACCCAGAGATCCCTCAGCTAGAACTGACCTGAATGCCCCTTACCTGGGGACTAGCTTTCGTGGTACCAGAAGGAGGAGGGCAATTAACATTTCTACCCAACTATGATGCCTATGAACCACATCAACAAGCAGCAAAGAGCAAAGCAGTGGCATGAATAGCTTGATAATAACTAATAGCTCTCTAATTGTACTAAAGACACATTCAACAAGAGAAATATCATTCCTGGTATTGGAAACCTAGCTAACTCCTCAATGATAGTGAAGCCGTGCTTACTGAAAGGTAATCTACAAACATTAACTTACTAAACCAGCATAAGACTTAACTATAAACATTTGCTCTTGCCCCCACAGAGTATACTCATCACCTCTCATCAAGAAAACTTCTCGGGCTGGAGAGATGGCTCAGAGGTTGAGAGCACCGACTGCTCTTCCAGAGGTAATGAGTTCAATTCCCAGCACCCACATGGTGGCTCACAACCATCTGTAATGAGATCTGGCACCCGCTTCTGTATACTAAATAAACAAATAAATAAATAAATAAATAAATAAGAAAACTTCTCTTTGCATCAGATGGAGACTACTACAGAAAGCCACAACCAAAATGTAGAATGGTGGAGCCCAGTCCCAGTGGATAAAGCTACAAAACACTCCCACACCTAAGGCTCAGGGAATGTTGAGGAAGAGGAGGTAGAAAGATTATAAGAGCCAGAGGGTCAAGGAATTTGCTGTGAGATTGTGTTTCCTAGTAACATCAGAAGGTATACTGATTAAAGTCTCACCAATATGATCACCCAAACATGAACTAAACAAGGAAGAGACCAATGAGCATGCCAACCTGAATGGGGAAAAGCCCAAGATGCCTCAACCTTACACAAAGAACTACAGGCAACTGTAAAGCTGGAAGTGGGAGAGATGGTCCTCCCTAGGAACCAATTAATTGTCCAGTGCCAAACATTAGCTCTAAAAACATACATTATATGGATTCAATAGGTTATATTTAGGAATATATGTATATATAAATGTACATACGTATGAAATAATAATTAGTGGGGAAAAAACAGGCCATGAATTTGAAGAGGAGTGGGGAGAGGTATATGGGGAGGTTTGGAGGGAGGAGAGAGAAGGGTTATATGCTGTAATTAAATTTTAATCTCAAAAATAAAATGAAAATTTAAGAATAAGAAATGGACCGGTGAAAATGAATCCAAAACAATCCATAGAAACAAAACTACAGATGCAAACTGTCGCCAACTAATGAGGGGAGCAGAAATCTGTTAAAGCAGCACAGTGTGCTTACTTGGTAGAACATGGGACAGTGGGAGGCAGTGTGCCCAGCAGTTAAAAGCATGGGTGACAGAGCCAGGTACCCTGGGTTTGCATCCTGGCTCTGCAGCATTCCAGTTGTCAACTGTCTAATATCTCTGAGCCTCAGTGTCCCACATCTGTAAATTCAAATCACGAGTACCTACTTACTAGTCTTATTTTGGATGGTGAAATCAATTCCCACAAGGTACTTAATACAACGTCCAGCTCATAGAAGATGTTAGCTATTCTATGTGAAAGAGTGTTACTTCTCTTACTACTCACAATGTCCTTGCAAGTGTCAGCCTTAACTCATGTAACAGATGAGGAAACATTAGAATCATGGAACTAATTTCTTCAAGGCTACAAATGTTAAGAAGACATAGATATGCTGTGATATAGCTCAAGTCCTTCTTGCAAGCTCCTGCTTTTTTTTTTTTTTAATCACCAAATATTAAAGTAAGATAGTAGAGGAACTGGAAGTAGGGGTTAATTTTCCTGATTAGGTTAGTTTAGCCCTGGTCCTAGTTTAGTTTCTAATGCTGTGATAAATACCATGGCTAAAAGCAACTTGGGATAGAAAGGGTTATTTCATCTTCTAGCTTACAGTCTATCACTGAGGGAATTCAGAGCAGGAACTCAAGACAGGAACCTAGAGGCAGGGAAGGATGCAGAAGCCATGGAGGAGTGCTGCTTACTGGCTTGTTTCCTGTGACTTGCTCAGCCTGCTTTCTTATACAACTGAAGACAGCCTGCTGGGGTGGCACCACCCACAATGAGCTGGGCCCTCCCATATAAAGCATCAACCAAGAAAATGCCCTAAAGTCTTACCTACAGGTAATCTGATGGAGGTTTTTTTTTTTTTTCAGATGAGGTTCTCTCTTTTCAGATGACCCTAACTTGTATCAAGTTGACAGAAACGAAACCAAAACAAACCACCCAACCCAAGGCAGCCCCAAAAACAAAAAAACAATAAGTCGGATGAATACAGAAGAAAAGTATATAGCTTAGGAGATGTGGTACAATCGTGACATTCATGGTATGTGTGAAAAGTATATTAAAACTTACATCTGGAGCCGGGCGGTGGTGGCGCATGCCTTTAATCCCAGCACTTGGGAGGCAGAGCCAGGCGGATCTCTGTGAGTTCGAGGCCAGCCTGGGCTACCAAGTGAGCTCCAGGAAAGGCGCAAAGCTACGCAGAGAAACCCTGTCTCGAAAAACCAAAAAAAAAAAAAAAAAAAAAAACCTTACATTTGGGAGCTGGGGAGATCATTCAATGGTTAAAAGCACTGGCTGCTGTTCTAGAGGACCAGGGTTCAATTCCCAGCACCCACATTGCAGCTCACATGTAACTTAAGCTCCAGTGGATCCAATGCCCTCTTCTGGCTGTGGGCACTGCACAAATACAGTGCACATCTGCAGGCATATACACCCACTCACATAAATTAATAATAATAAAACCTAACATTTTGCTAATAAAAGGATAGCAATGCCATGCAGACAGGACTATTTTCAGATTGGACTCTGCTTGTAAGTTTCCAATTGCAAGTGACTCATTGAATAGCCGATGCTAATTATTGTAGCAGACTTAGGCAGTGGATGTATTGTGGGGTTTTTTTCCTCTTTTGGGGGGCCCACCACCAAGCTCCCAAATAAATCACACACAGAGGCTTATTCTTCATTATGAATGCTCAGCCTTAGCTTGGCTTGTTTCTTGTCAACTTCCTTAACTTTAAACTATCCCGTCTATCTTTTGCCTCCATGCTTTTCTTTTTCTCTATTTCTGTATACCTTTCCTTCATACTCTGTTGTTGGTTGTGTGGCTGGGTGGTTGGCCCCTGGAGTCCTCCTTGTATGGCTGCTGCTTCTTTTTCTCTCAGTTTTCTCCTTCAACATATTCTCTCTACCTAGCAAGCCTGCCTATCCTTTCTCCTGCCTCGCTATTGGCTGTTCAGGTCTTTATGAAACCATTCAGTGCTTTAGCCAGGGGAAATAACACAGCTTCACAGAGTTAAACAAACGCAACAAAAGTAACACACCTTAAAATAATATTCTGCAACAGGCTGCATCTATATCAGATACTGAACGTGCAGGCATGCACACACACACATATGCACATACGAACAGTTTCTATCGCTTGCTCTCCTCACCAAGGCCCCAGTGTCCTCTCTGATCAGAAGCTCCCAGAAACCGGCAACTGAGTTAATGATAAAGCTGCAAGGTTCTGGTGGCCAGTTCGTAGACCATCGATCAGATTTAGTAGCACCTCCAACTACACGAGTGCTGAAACCACACGGGCAGGAAGATCTGTCTTCGCCATTCTCAAAATGGTTCTAGATCTTCCAACCTGTTTGTCTCTGCAGCTCCACCAGGGTGGGCACTGGCTCGTTTACTTCTCTTTTTGTTTTGGTTGCCCTGAGGCTTCTGCTCATAACCTGATCTCCTCCTCTGCTCTGTCAGCTCTGATTCTCAACGGAGGTCTTCCTGCTCCATGGCTACCCTCCTTGTTATCCTCTTCTAGACATTAACCCCCTATATGCTGAGGGCAGATTGAGCTCTCCAGCTGTCACCTGCACGTCTTTTCCAAGCCTTTGCTTTGCTTGTGTCTAGGACTTCATCTCTCTCTCTCTCTCTCTCTCTCTCTCTCTCTCTCTCTCTCTCTCTCTCTCTCTCTCTCTCTCTGTACCCCAATCTCTCATCCTGCTCAGTTCAATTCCTTCAGCCATCTCTTGGTGCCTTTTCTCAGTCACTTGCTTCAGAGCTGAGAATGCAGTGAGGAATTAAACATGTCACCATTTATATTCTAGTGCTGAAGAAAACCAGTGATGGCAACGTGGTAATAAAAGATGAACCCAGGTTAAATTAGACACAACTCATCCTGGTGCCTCAAAAAGGCTTTAAAGAGGAATATGGACGCTTCCAATATGTAAGCACTGATTATCAGAGAATAGGAATGAAATCCAGGTAGAGAGGATGGTTGGTACACACGGTAAAGTGCATGCAGTTCAGGACCCAGGGCACCTCAAGTGTGAATCAGGGTGAGAGGAAACAGAATAGGAGAAGTCAGTCAACGTTTACAAGGCTGAAGATGGAGGCCAAATGATCTGGGGAGATAGCAAGGTCCTATTAAAGTACTTTAAGCAGGAATCACATGCTCACATATTATTTTAAATCGACGGTCGGCGGTCCTATGAGAGGATGCTCTGTGTCAAGGCGAGTGAGTGACAAGACTGTTAACTTGAGTGAAGTTCGGTGAATGAGTCCAAGCCGTGAAGAGGGTTGGGGTTGCTTTCAGCTCTCCAGGCTGGAAAAGATGTGAATAAATTGGGGTAGAAGCATAGCTGGGAAGCAGGAATGGTTTTGGTTTTAGAAATTGGAGTTTGGAAGAGTTTTATAAAGGGCAGTTGGGTGCTGAGCTTTGGGTACCAGCCATGTATTATTAACTGACAGTCCAAGAGAAAGGCTCATGGTGGACAGGCACTCGTGAGAAGCTTCTACAAATTTACAGTTCAAGCCCTGGGACAAGGGAAGGTCCTCAATACTAGCGGTATCCAGGGGAACTGAGGGGAGGGGATTATCGTCTTGAATGCTGACTTCATTGGCCTTCCCCACTGAGACCGTTCATCGATTGGCTAAGAGGACCTACAGTTCCAACGCTGAAGCAGATGCAACCTCAGTGTGGCGCCTCCTCCAGAGGCCTGTTGCTTAGCAACTAGTTTGCTTTGTCTGGCTGAGCAGACACACAGCTTTCACCTGTAAGGTAGAAAGAGAACTTGTCGGCGCTGCTTTGAGATTGCTCTTTCCATTCCCTCTTCACGTGCCAACAACACAGGCTTCTCGCAAGTTTGTCTTGGAGGGAGGTGGCTGGCAGTGGGACATCTCAGATAAGAAGGACCCCCGTCTTCCTTCTGGAAGTCTCGGCTTGGAGGGGTCAGATGTGGGAAAGTCACTGTTAAATCGTAAACTTACTTAGCAGTCATTTCACTGGGGAGCCGTTGACCAGGGGTCCGAGGGTGACCCGAGACCTCCGCCAAGAGTTCCGCCAAGAGTAAACCTAAGTCGTTCAGGGACAGGTGACCGTTCGTCCCTCCATTGCCTCACCATGCACTCCAGGGCTTACATCTTACTGCAAAAAGAATTTGAGGAGCTCCAACGGCACAGAAATGAGGTAAGTTCGGGGCGTGGGGGCTTGTTTCATCCAGTGACACTGTTTAAGAAGCAGGTTGGTCCGTGTTGATTCCAGAAACCACGATTTAACTACACCGACTTTCCCACTACAGTACTCCAGAATAATGACTACTATTTCAAAGCAATGATGGGTAACAATTTTAAGTACATTGTGAGGGACAATTTCTCTAAGCCCTGGGCATCAGACCATGTCAAGGAGTGACGGGCAGATTCAGTTCATGATCATTAATATCATAAACTAAGTAGTGTTTCCTTTTCCTACTAGCAAACTAGCACTCAGAAAGAGTCGGTATAGATTTGTCCCCAGGATCCATTCCATCATTTTCTGATCCTTTGTGGGGTTTTTTGTTTTTGTTTTTGTTTTGTTGTTGTTGTTGTTTTCATTTTTGCAATCTACTGCACACTCTCTAGTGCTTTTTTCTTTTACCAATACAAGGCATAAGTGTCTTTGCCTCATAGTTTTAATGCAGAAGAAAAAATATTACCCTGTGCCCCAATGCCCCCAGTGAAGTTATTGGCGTTCATTTGTGCCGTGGACTAATTTATGGAAAATGAATTAGAGAGAGAAAGGAGAGGTGCTTTTTAAAAACATAGAAAAACACAGCCATCCATACAAGAGTGTGGTACCAACAACAGCTCTGCCAGTGTTAGTTCAGAATACATGATCCATTTCACCCCTACTACAAACACATTAAAAAAGAAGGAGAAAAAAAACCCTTCTGGAGATGGTTAAGTTTATCTATATAAATGTTACAGATGTGTGGACCTCATGTCAAATAACATTTCTGTTCCATCTAAATGTTGTTGTTCTATGGCATAACAGAATTTAGTGATGGGTTATATCAGTGCAGATAATATAGAAAGACAAATACAGTGCTTCCTTTGATAGGCACCTCACAGACTTATTCACTATGCTGGCTCAGAAATTATTTGCTGAACTTATTCAAGTACATTCAGAATAGCTGTTATGGTTTTCTGTGAAGCACATTCTTATCTCTTCATATAAACAATACTTGAATGTAGGAAAAGTTTGTTTTTATATACAAGAGTAACCTGGAAATTTTTATTTTCTTTTCTTAAATAAGTTTTATAAAGTATAATATAAAAATGAAAATTTTAAAAAAATCACACATCAAAACTAACCAGATCTAAAGTCTATACTAGTGAACTTCCACACAGTGAGAATGGCCATTTGGAAAAGAAGCACAATGGATTTTATACTTTCACATTGAACATGTTTTTGTGCATTTATCCATTACCAAAAACAAACCAAAAATCCACAGCAGAATTAGAACTAGAAAAACAATTAGCTTTATATTCTCTTTCATAACACAAGAAAAACTCTAACTCATAAATACAATGGACTTGATCTCAGAATTTTTCAGTGAAAATGTCCCTACATCATGCCTCCCACATGACAGCCACCATCTTCAGAACTTTCCGGAAATGCACACTTTCCAATTCCCAACTACTTTCCCCTTTTCCCATTGGGATCCTAAATGGCCACACCCTCCACATACACTCTATAAACACATAGCCCAGTCTTAAGCTCCTGGTACCACTAGTGATTTCTACTCTTAGCAATTTATTTTTAATTTACTATTATTTTGTGTGTTTCGTGGCATCTACCTTAAGACAAGCAATGATTCCACATACCAAAAAATAAACTATCAAGAAAAAAGTCAAGATTTTGAAATTCAATGTAACCCAGAATCTGATTTTCAAAACTGCAAAAAATATTTTAGCCTGCTTTTATTTTACTTATTTATTTTTTTGATGACAGGGTGTTTCTGCTTTTCCTGTAAGCGAAGATCTGCTGCAATGGGAAGCTGAGATCCAAGGACTTCAGAATTCAATTTGTGATGGTTCATGTTTCAGAAATCAATCTGTCTTGAGAGGGGGTGGAGGTCTAGGGATCAACTCCAATGCCTTACTCTCAGCCCTTAATGTTACTGTATTTTTTCTTTTTAAATTTTATTTATTTATTTTTTTATTTCACGTGCATTCATGTTTTGCCTGAATGTATGTCTGTGTGAAGGTGTCAGATCCCATGAAACTGGAATTACAGGAGCTTATGAGCTGCCATGGGGAGTGCTGAGAGTTGAACCTCTGTCCTCTGGAACAGTGCTCTTAACAGAGCCATCTCTCCAGCCCCATGTTACTGTATTTTTAAGAAACAAACACAATACAGTATATTTATCAAGAACATCTGCCAACAGTCTTTATGAGATCAGGAATACCTATCAAAATCCCTGATGATGTCAGCCTTCCACAGTTATTTCTTGGTTTTCCCTTTATGATTTCCCCCTAAATTTCCAGAAGTCAAATCCTGAAGGAAATTGGCCCACTATAAACTTTAATAACTATGAGTTATTTCAGTTACTTATTTAAAAGAGATCCTTTTGAGTGAAATGGGTGAGACCAATATATAAAACAACAATGATAGTAAAATATAATAGATGCTGCTATGGATTTTGGAGAGAATGCCAAAGAAGAGAGAGGGATTAGCAATCACATCTGCAGGAGTCAGGAAGACTTTCTAAGGAACCAATATTTGAGTTGACATGTGAACATTAGCCAAGTTCTAAAGAAGGACATTCATGTTACAGGCAAGAAAGGTTGCTGGGGTTTCTGGGAAGGGGGAGTCCAGCCAACATGAGAGGAGGCAGTGGACAGTGGACAGAGGTCATGAGTGGACAGAACTGTGGGAGACAGAAACTAAAACCCAGTGCAGTTTGGTGGTAAAGGGTCTGGTTCACAACACAGAATGGCCTTGCGCACTGTGAAGGGATTTAAGAAAATCATGGGGAGCTGGGTGGTGGTGGTGCATGCCTTTAATCCCAGCACTTGGGAGGCAGAGGCAGGCAGATCTCTGTGAGTTTGAGGCCAGCCTGGTCTACAGAGTGAGTTCCAGGACAGCCAGGGCTACACAAAGAAAAAAAAATCATGGGGAAGCAGCTGGTGAGATGGCTCAGTGTGTAAGAGCACTTGCTGGCAAGCCTAAAGATATGAGTTCAATCCCCGCCCCCCATGTGGTAGAAGGCAAGAACTAACTCTGGCAAGCTGTCCTTTAACTCACACACACACACACACACTACAAATGTAAAAAATAAATTTAAAGGAGAAAAATGATTGTAATACGAATTGCTAAACGGTCTTATTAAAAAAAAAAAAAAAGAAAAAAAAAAAAACAGAGCCAGATATTGGGGTAAAAGCTGAAAGATCAGAGAGGCAGAGCAGCCAGCCACTAGTTTTTACCCCTATGAAATCCTCCACAGAAAGAGAGAGCTCCTCTTTCTACCTTGCCTTATCACTTCCTCTCTCCTCCCAGCTCTATCACTTCCTGTCTGTCTGTACAGACCTGTACGGTTAACTAGCAGCTAGCTCCTCCTTCCGATTTTTAGGCAAGCTTTATCTGTTAGAGCACAAATAAAATATCACCACAAATAATATTGAAGAAAAAAAGAAAACTATGGATAGGTTTAATCATAGGAAGACCCCCAGTGTTCAATCGGGCTAGAGCTAACTATAACACTTGAATGGCATCGTTTATTTCTCTATTACAGGACTTGTTTTCCAGCTGACAATAGATTTTACACCAGAATACAACCTTGTTCCTCCAGTCGTGAAATTTGTAACAATTCCTTTTCATCCAAATGGTAAGGACTAAGTGAGACGCAGTAAGGTAAGGACTTGTGCGGGTGTGGCTTTGCCTGTGCAGTCGGTGTTTGAGCAGGTGTTTCATAACCATGTTCCCCTTTAGCAGCCTATAATTAAAGTAAGAACACTCTCTGGAGAAACTTTAAAAGGCAGAGAAATTGGCATCTCTTTGAATCCCAATAGTTAGTGAAACCATTTTCGATATTTTTACCACACCCATGCTCATTTTCCTGTGTGCACGTTTTTTCTATAGTTGAAATGTGACATATAATTTTGAATCTAGCTTTACTTTAAAACTTCTTATTTTTAATTACGTGTGTCTGTGAAGGGGTGGAGGTTGTGCACATGAGTGTGGTGCCAGTGGAGGCCAGATGAGGGTTCTGGACCCCCTAAAGCTGGCGCTACAGGTAATTATGAGCCACCCAGTGTGAGTGCTGGCCACCAAACTCAGCAATGCTCTTGACTGAGGAAACATCTCCCCAGCCCCTCTCCTGCATTTTATATATTCTGTAAAAGATCATTTTAAATGGCTGAATAATACATATATCCATGCATCATGTAGCATTTTAGGTGAATCTAATTTTTCATTTTATAAAAATAATATACCAGACGACTTAATCTTTGGGGAAAAAGATTGCTCTACTGAGTTCTATATAAAGTGATTGCCTGAAGCATTGCATTTTCTTTAATTGAATTCTAAAATATAGACAACATAATGTAACTGTTTGTGAGCTTGTATAGGAGCCTTTTCCTGAAACTACTAAAAGCTATGACATCTAAACTAGATGAACTTTTAAAAACCTCTATAGCTATGCACATTATAAACAAACTAAAAAATAACAAAACTGCATTCTGCAGACTCGGGAACCATTCATGGTACAGGACAGAATATCTATACATAAAGAACCTGCAGCAGAAAACAATGTGAAAGCCACGAACAAACACCTGATTGACGGAACACAACACAACAATCTCATTATGAAGAAAAGAGATGCAAATTAAAACACAACATATTGTAATTCATCACTTCTGTTTAAAAAAAATGTTAAAAGACATTAGAATTCAATTCCTTTGGGCTTGGGCAGACATTATTCCTTGACACAATAGTGATCTTTTAGGGAAGTGATTTGACAATTTCTAATCAAATATAAAATACATATATCCCTACAGGTTAAAATTCCAGGTTTATAGATTATTCTGTAGACATAGTAGCACAAGTGTATGCTATATTGAAGGATGCTCGTTCCCAGTACAATTAACCCATGGCCTTGCTGCAGCCGCTCCCATGTACTTCAAATCATCTCTGAATTACCTAACAATGCAAACACTATGTGCATGGTTGATCTGCTATATTGTTTCAAAAATGATGACAAGAAAAATATCTGTGCAAGTTCATTATGAATGCTATTTTTTTCTGAATATATCTGATTGTCGGTTGAATCCATGGATTCCAAACCTATGCATACAAAGAACCCACTCTAATGACAATGTCTGTTGGCATTTTTTTTTTTTTTACATAGGAAGTTTTAAAGTAGAACTTGAAAACTACATCTTTCCCCTATATAGAGAAAGGAAGACCTACAAAAGCTGGATTTTCTTGGTCCCTGCAGTGTCCCTGGAATCATCATTACTTGGCACATAGTAGGTGCTTCCATATCTTTTTAAAAGGGGCCAGCAAAGTGACCCAGCAGAGAAGGGCACTTGCTAAGCAGCCTGACAACCCCAGAACCCACACTGTGGAAGGAGAGAACCAACACCCAAGTTGTCCTCTGACCCCTAGACATATACTGGAGTACATGAGTATGTGCACATGTACACACAAACAAATAAACGAATGTAAGGAAATTTTAATAAATAAATACAACTAGAAATATGCTGCAAATTTATTTTAAATGAAAAAAATCTTGAAAACAAAATCTAAAAGTATCTTTTCATGTGATAAACACTTGAGCACTTACAGGTATACAGATGGAAGATCATTGTGACTTAAGAGTGGAATTGTTAGGCAGGGAATATTCATCTTTTACTCTATATTTTCTTGTATACTTTTTTCTCCCACGTCCACTATTATTTTTGTAATTAACTAGATTTTGTAATTAAAATCTAGTTTTGGCAGGGCGGTGGTGGTGCACGCCTTTAATCCCAGCACTCGGGAGGCAGAGGCAGGCGGATCTCTGTGAGTTCGAGGCCAGCCTGGGCTACCAAGTGAGTCCTAGGCAAGGTGCAAAGCTACACAGAGAAACCCTGTGTCGAAAAATAAAAAAAAAAAAATCTAGTTTTGAAGCTAGGCAGATGGCTTGTGGAAGCATAAAGGCCCAACTTCGAATCCTGATCACCTATATAAAACTCCAGTCACAGCCACCCATACCTATACCACGCCAGCACTGTGGGGGAGGTGGGCTCCGAGCAAGAGAATTGCTGGGCTGACTGACCACCAGCCTACCACCAGGTTCAATGAGAGACTTCACTTCCTCAAAGAAGTGAGATGGAGACTTACGGAGCAGGACACCTGGCCTCCTCCTCTGGCTTCTGGGCATTCACAGGCATGCACACCCATAACACACATGTACATGTGAATCACACACATACACACACACAAGCCTCAAAAAATCCTATATTTGAAATTTATAGTATCAAATTACTGCAACAGGAGCGTATAATCAGCCAAAGCTGTTGGACACTGGAGACCCATGCAGTGATTCTCATTATATGAGATAGGAAAAAAAGAAAGAGGAGTAGATGAAATAATTCTCTTGATGTGTCATTATGATGCTTTATAAGTTTTGAATACTAAAATGAATGCATTGTTTTAATACAGTAAACCCATATACCGGTCAGCCCAGTATAGACATTTTGGACAGCCAGGATGACTGGAACACAAATTACACACTACGAAACATCTTACTTGCTGTACAGGTAAGAATACAGTTACTGTTATGCTCTATCTGTGTGTGAGGTTCTCTCTAAGACAGGGCCTCACTATGCAGCCCCAGACTCGATTCTCCTGCCTCCACCTCCTGGGGGCTGGAATTACAGGCATGCACCACCATGTCTAACTTAACACTTGAACACATTTAATTCTCCCACTTGTTTATCACACACATGTTAACATATACACAGCATATTTAAATGCTTAAAGGATCTGAGCAAGCTGGTGTCAATCAAAATTTCTTCATCAGGAACTGAAGAGTGGATCTTTAGGCTTATTTTGAAATAGATAGTTAAAGCCCTTCACAGTCAAAGAATACACGTTTTTCTGAAAGTCAAAAAGAACCATTGATGTGTTTTAAATTATAGAAATGCAGTAGGCTTTATTTCAGCTTCTAACACTGAGCATGCCTCTGGAGTTCTTCCTAGTTCCTGGGCCTCACCTGTCTCAGAGAGGTGAGTCACTGGCCACACCTTAGAATATTCAGCTTCCTTCTGTGTTCTAGACAATGCCAGCTGCCCTCTCTCAAAATGTTCATATCAAACCTGGTGAATAATGAAACCAAAGACACTCTCTCCTCAGGTCAATATCTGGTTCCCAAATGCCACATTCACTGCTGGGCTCACATCCTTAGACTCATATACCCCCCCTATCTTCCTTAGACTCATGTACCCCCATCTTCCTTAGACTCATATACCCCATCTTCCTTAGACTCATGTACCCCATCTTCCTTAGACTCATATACCCCCATCTTCCTTAGACTCATGTACCCCCATCTTCCTTAGACTCATGTACCCCCATCTTCCTTAGACTCATGTACCCTCATCTTCCTTAGACTCATGTACCCCATCTTCCTTAGACTCATGTACCCCATCTTCCTTAGACTCATATACCCCATCTTCTGCCCTCCTTTCTCATCTAATACTAAATTAATTATTCCAGCAGCATTGCTTTGACTGTTTAGTGAAGCTTAGCAATTCCCCCCTGGGAATCTACTTGTCATCAAGAATATCGCTGATAAATTATTAAATTTTGACCATTTGGAATACCTGGAGGATAACTCAACATAATCCAATTTTTTCATCAGAATTGTAATATAATTTCTATTTCATATTCCTGAAAATAAAATAGTTAATACTGTGGTGAATCATCTTAACAGACTGAGTAAAATGTAACTTTTAAAAAGAATCAGTTCATTCATTCATTCATTCATTCATTCATTCATTAATTCATTCATTCTATAAACATGCATTCAACATCTATCAGTGTGAGATTGTATTCTGACAGAGAAATCTGAGACATGGAGCTGGAGAGATGGCCCAAGGTTTAAGAGCACTTGCTGGTCTTGCAGAGGACGCAGGTTCAGTCCCCAGCACACACATGGTGCTTCACAGCTGTCTGTAACTCCAGTTCCAGGAGATCCAGTACCCTCTTCTGGTCTCTGCAGACCCTAGACATACATGTGGTGCATAGACATACACATCATATATAGATATAGATATAGATATAGTAGATACAGATATAGATAGATAGGTAGATAGATATAGATATAGATATACACGTATGATCAGATACGTATCTAGAAAAACTCTAACTCAATGTTATGTGTATTTCCTTCTGATCTTTCTTCGAAGTTTCTGTTAGAATCATCCATTGGCTCCTGAATTCTCTTCAGGGTTACGTCCAAATTCTGTCCCAGAGCAAGGGACCTGCTCTTTGCAGCTGGGCTCAAACTCACACCATGCAATCCGGCTTCTGTTTATACCCCCGTGCTTTTCTGCACTCACATTGCTTGATGTAATTCTGATCAAAAAGAGTTTACAGAGTTGTGAACTCCTAACAGTATAAACCCAAGCAAAGCTTGAATCTTTTTTTTTTTTTTTCATCTGCAATCTTTTTTTATTATTATTATTATTATTATTATTATTATTATTATTATTATTATTATTTTACAACACCATTCAGTTCAACATAATAGCCACAGAATCCCCTGTTCTCCCCCTCTCGCCCACCCCTCCCCCCAGCCCACCCCCCATTCCCACCTCCTCCAGATCAAGGTCTCCCCCGAGGACCGGGGTTGACCTGGTAGACTCAGTCCAGGCAGGTCCATTCCCCCCTCCCAGACCGAGCCAAGTGTCCCTGCATAAGTCCCAGGATTCAAACAGCCAACTCATGCAACGAGCCTTGAATAATGCATCCTGGGCCAGCTCTCCATCAGAGGGTCACCGGTCTCCCTCCCTGCTTTCCAGCACCTCTTTGCTGATTCCTTTTCCCAGGGCAGGATTTATGGCTTTGGTCTTCAGGGCACTTGCTTTGCCCAGGTACCCAACAGGATTTAGATTTCGGTCCAAGCACTGTGGCACTTCACTGCACATACTATTTTCTGAACTGTTTTCTACTGGACTATAGCCTATAGCCTGGCTGAAATGTGCCAAGGAGCTGAGTTTTCACTTACACTTTAGTAATTTCATTTAAATCACTGCCTGTGACCAACGTTTATTGGTAATGGACAATACAAATCCATACCATAATTGTTGCTTACTTTCTTTTGAATGAAAAAAACATAGTTCTAATTACCATGTCGTTGCCTTTCACAGAGATGGTACTTTAAATATATTTAAAGTATTTTAAAAATACTTGTCATTACCACCCCCAAAAATTGCAATCTTAAATAACTAGAAAATTTCTAATTCCACATAAAATAAAAAGGCAAATATCAACACTCACCCATAAAACAAATTTCAAAGTCATGGGATGCAATCAAATGGATATTATAAAACCTAGCTCTACTGTTACAGGCACTTACTGAAGATCCAGAATTCTCTGTTTATCCCTGGAGCTTTTTGTTATTGAAATTCCATCACCGTGGGGCTAATTTGGGCCTTTGTTCTCTTTGGCTCCTTTAGCAGTGTGTCTGACTTACACATATGATATATATATATATAATATATATAACTAATATATACATATATACTCATACTATATAACTAATAATGTATACTAATGTGCCTGGAGGTGGTACTGTCTACAGCGGGCTGGGTCCTCCCACACCAATCATTCATCGGGAAAATGCCCCACAGGCCAGACTGATGGAGGCAACTCCTCAGTTAAGGTGCCCTCTTCTCAGATGGCTCCAGCTTGCGTCAAGTTGACAAACAAAAACAAACCAGCACAAATAGTAACACATGCAGTAATTCTATTACCTGTATTTTATTAGCCTGCATATTATAACATGCAATGTTCAAAATATTGAATGATTAAATAAATATTTTAGGTTTAGGGGAAAGCATTTTTTGAGGTGACCAATGAGCAAATTGTGGTCACCACTGGTCATCTGTTTGGTCCAAGTGCGTGGATTCTGTGCTGGACAGAATTTTAAAGAGCCCCCCTCCCCCGCCCCCAAGACACTAACCTACATACTACTGTGAATGGAATACATACAGAATTTTGGTCATCATTCAGCTCAACCTAAGACAAGAGCGTTAGTCTATACTACACCAAGTGTTCATGGTCTCTTAACATGACAAGGTAGAAGAGCAAAGACAGTTGAAGAAGGATGTAACCAAAGGAGAGGTCAGATTCCAAGCTCAGGGAGGTTCTCTCACACCATGGCTGGCTCCAAGATCCTAATGCCAAAGGCAAGGACTGAAGAAATGCCTGGTGGCCCACAGCTAACGGTCTGAATAATAATGAGATGCTCGATCCTACAAGGAACTGAATTCAGCCAGCCTCAAGCTTACAAGAACATAGAAAGTGTTTGATCCAGATTCTTCTGACGAGAGCCCAGCTTGCTGACGCTTGGCCTCTGACCTTGTTAAATCTGGAAACTAGTCCGGCATCCTGGGTTTTCCACCTAAAAATACAGAGGCTATAAAATTGTTTCTTTTAAGATGGTAATTTGCAGTAGTCACAACAATCACAGAAAACAACTGCAGATAGTAAATTAATCATGTAATGACGGAAAAGGATATCGACATGTGTGTCAGCTTCCGTACCTGTGTGTTTAGCCATGATCTAATGTGGTGGTCTCCTTTCAGTATGTAATGGAAGTTTTTTCATTGTTCTCCAATGTTTAGCTTACTTTACATAAAAATCTAATTTAAATTTATATGATAAGAATAAATGTTATAGGGGAAGAAAACTTTTGCTTTGATCCCAGTGCTTGATGAATACACAAAATACAACCAAGATAGATTGAGTTTCTTGGGGATGTTCCGTGTCTCATCATCTCTATGCCTATTTCCTATGTATAGACATACTAGGCGCTTACTAAACGCTTGTTGAGTTTATATGCGCTGGCTTGTCTTGTTATTTCAAGGAACTTTGATTTTAAACTTGTTTGTTGTTTGTGTTTTCTTTTAGATACTGCTTTCCCACCCTAGACTGGAAAATCCAGTCAATATGGAAGCAGCCCAACTGTTGATTAATAATGAGCCTATGTACAGAACAATAATTCACAAACTTTTCCAGCCAGAACCACGAGGTAAGAATTAGTCGCATGGTCTTCTTTGGCAATTAGCATCTATACATGAAACATTTAAAAGCAAGTAAATGATTGAGCAAATAGTTGACATGTAAAGGATATTTTAATATTTGCTGTATCCATTTTCAGTAATAAAATGACATTCATTTTTTTCTCCAATCAGTGTGATCCTTTTCCAATTTTTAAATTTTTTATTTATTATTAGTGTGTGGTTTTTGTGAGTGGAGAGACACAGCGCAAGTGTGGAGATGTGAGGAACACGGAAGGAGCTAGTTCTCGCCTCCCACCATGGTTCCCCGTTATTAAACTCACGTCATCAGGCCTGGGTATCAAGTCATTTCCCCCTGCTGAGCCATCTTGCCAGCACAGTGTGCTCCTTTTGAAAATATCATCGAAGATGTTAAGCTCAGTGTATTTACAGGCTACAGTCATGTAGATGGTAGAGATGGATGCTATCCATTAAAGTTCATCTACACATTATCATATGGACATCTAACTCTTTTTCTTTTTCTTTTTTTTTTTTTTTTTTTGAGACAGGATTTCTCTGTGTAGCTTTGGAGCCTGTCCTGGATCTCACTCTATAGACCAGGCTGGCCTCGAACTCACAGAGATCTGCCTGCCTCTGTCTCCCAAGTGCTGGGATTAAAGGTGTGCGCCACCACCGCCCATCAGGGCATCTATCTCTTACTCTCACATCTGTAATGAATGTTTCCCAGACTCTACTTGGACTACCTCAGATGTCGCCTCCTCTCCTCTTGTTGAAGAAAATATTCAGCATTTTTTTTCCTGGGCATTTCTTTCCCAGATCTTCTTCCTAATGGTCCTGTGGGAATGACATTGGAAGCACTCCAGTCTTCTACTTCGTTCTTGATATCCTTGGGTCTCTGCCAGCATCCTCCACTCTGTGCTGGCTCCTTCCACCTCCATTGTTCCTGTGTTGTCTCCCCAGTCAGCTGAGCCCAGAGGGCTTTCCCACAGGCAAGCAATGAAGCACAGTTCTTTCTTACCTACCCCGCCCCTCCGAGGAGCATGCAGAAACCTTGCATACTAGTGGAATTGCCTCTCCAGCCAGCAGACTTTGATCACTTTGCATACTTTTCTCTCATATTTTTATGGACCCCACCCCCACTTCCTTTCTAAGACTCCACACTTCGAAGTCCATTCATAAGACTTGTAAGAGCTTGTACCATCGTGATCAAGTTCAGTTTTTCCTCCTCCACAGGCTTTTGGATCTGATACAAATGAAGCAGTATTAATCAGAAGTCTTCTCCAATACCTCAAGACATGTGTTCATTTTTTTTTCAGAGTTCTTCCAGCTTCTGCTGGCACTTTTGAAGTTGATTGGTACATAGAGGAATAGCATTGCTTCACTGTGGCATCATTTCTGGACCTAGCAGGATCCTGTACCATCCATAGACACATTCTCTGGAATAGTATTTGCTCTCAGTAAATATAAGATGAGTGATGAGTATATACCATTTAACCTTTCAATGAAGCCTACCATACCCTCATTACAAAGAAACAGTCTGTATGGCAAAGTTGTGTCCATATGCTGGTGAATAGTAATTTTTTAAAGCTGGGTTTAAAGAATTTTCTACAATAAATGACTCTATAAAATAGATTCCAATTTTGCCCTGCCTTGGGATAAACTTGAAATCAAAGTATAGTGGCTAAGTATAGTGGCACACACCTGCATTCCAGTACTTGGGAAGCAGACACAGAGACGGTGAGTTCAAGGCTAGACTTAGCTATGCAGCAAGACCTTGACTCAAGTACAAACCAGCACTAGCTTACTCTCCTTCTTTCTGTGACTTAAAAAAAAATCTTATAAATGCAACTTAAGGATGAAAAAGTCTTATTTGGGTTTATAGATGGCAGTTAGAGTCCACTGTCGTGGGGAAATCACAAGGATAGAAACATGAAGTAGGAGGTCACATTGCATGTACAGTCAAGAGGCAGAGAGCAATGTATGCTGGTACTCTGCCAGCCTTCTCCTATGTATGCAGTCTAGGCCCCACCCCCAGGAAATGGTGGCACCCACAGCAGCTGGTTTTACCCACCTCCATGAACCTAATCAAGAGAATAGCACATAGGTATGCCCAGGCCCATCTTCTAGAAGATTCTAGAGCTCATCAAGTTGACAATAGAGATTACCATTGCAGCTCCAGTCCCTGTCAATATGGCACCCAATTAATCACTTTCAACCAATACCTTCCACCTTTTATCCCTAAACTCTCATGTTCATCTCATGATGCAAAAAGAATCCCAACCTCAAAAGTCCCCGTAGTCACTAACAGTTCCACCAATGTAAATGTCCGAAGTTCTCACCTACAAAATAAAAACAAGTTTAGTACTTCTAATATACAATGGCACAGAATAAGCATTCATATTCCAAAAGGGAAGAATGGGGACATACCAAAGAATGATCAGAACAAAGCAAGACCCAAGTCCAGTAGGAAAAACACCAAGTTCTGCCTCTCCATGCCTGGTATCTGGAGCTCATGACTGGATCATCTGGACTTCACAAGGTTTCTGCCCCTCTCTGCCTCCAGTGCTGCTGCCTCCAGCCTGTATAGAATCTCTCATACCAGCTCCATTCTACACCTGGTAGACAGCCCATGGGTCCTGACATCCCCAACATCCTGACATCTCCCTTATAACTTGGGCTCCACCTTTAGTGCCCATTCAGGGCCTCCTTGCAGGGACTCCAACCCAGCCACACTGTCTTGCCTTATACACTTGCCAGGAACTATGGATCAGGACTTCATGACTCTCTCAATCTTGCGTCTCTCGGGCTTGTAAAACCAGTGCCACCTAGGTGATACTGTGAAGGTCCGATGAGCCTAGGGAAACCCTTCTCTACGCAGTTGCTTCTGAGGAATTCCAGTTCTCAGCTAGCTTTCTCAGGTTTATATGAAAGGACACAAGCCCCAGGTATACCACTAACTGTAGTGAGTGAGTCTTTCCACCTCAGCTAACCTAGTCAAAATGATCCTTCCCAGGCATGTCCAGAGGCCCATCTCTTGGCTGATTCCAGATCTCATCAAGCTGACAATTGAGACTGACTAACTCTGAGGTCAGTCTCCTTTTGTTCTCCATCGGTAGACGTCATCCTTACAGGTGCCCAACTTTACCAGCTCACCATTCAGAAAAGCCAGCCAAATCACAAAAATACCCAGAAAACGACGAGTGGACCAAATAGCAGTCTTTAGCAGTTGTCGCCATTTTATGTGCATGTAATAGTGAAATGTGTAGAAACCAAAGCCAGTTGATGTGCATTGGCTGACTTGCCATCTTGGCTGTTCTGGGAGCAGAGCCCAGGACCCCAATACAAGGAATGCCTGTGTGAGGTTGATAGGGGGAAAGCATGCTGATTTGGAGGCAGCATCTGCTTCTCTACAGCGGGAGAAGGAAGCGGCAGGAAGCTTGCTCAGAGTTGTGTTAGAAGTACGGCTGTGTGGACTTGCGTGAGAACTACACCAATAGGAACTGACTGCGTGTCAACACTTGCAAAAAGGTCTCTGCAAGATTGTAAGAACCCTCACTTCTATATTACACATTCAAAATACTACTAAAGAAATCCAGGAAATGCATAGGAAGAATCATTGCCACATCTTAGACAATTATAAATTTGGGTCAATACAGGAGAAACACGAGGCAGCTTATTTTACGATCTCTGGAGGCATTCACTTTAGAGGAGCACTATGTCCTCTGTGTCCAGGGTAGCAGCTGACAGGGGGGATGGAATAAAAATGTGTAGAATGAGTGAATGAAATTCCCACAAATTTAGATTTAGATTTTCCTTCATAGTTTACTTAGTACTTGAAAGGGCTTTTAATCATCTTGTCCTCACTGCCTCATCCTCGGGGAAGAATCCAAAGGTGAGGGGATTAGTTGAAGGCCACATACATAGCACCAGAGAATCCACACAGCCATCCCCAGTCTATTGTGCTTCCAAGTTGAATGGGGTGAGCACTTGTTTAGGGTCGAATGGAAAGAATGCGCATGTGTAAAATGGCAGGCCAGTGTGATAGACAAATTCAGTTCAACCAAGAGGTTCCTGGGGAACACTAGCTGCTTAATGTAAACCAACAGTAGGGAATGTAACCAAGCATCTGTTACATAGCTTTATCCTCCTGTTTGGAGGGCCCTCATCTGAAATACCTGCGTGCTCCTCTTGGAACATCACATTTCCTGCGGCTGAAGAAACCACTTAGCTCATGCAAGATCAAAGACGGAGGGAAGGCACTTTCCAGACATCTGAAGAGATGTCCTGCAAAGGGAAGATTTCGTCTGTGTGGTACCAGAAATCCGTGGTCCTGACATTTACACGTCAGTCAACCCGTCCTAAGCCTTCTAGGCAGTAGGCACTGGAGTCCGATATTTGCAGGCTTGGCCCTACTTTGTACCAGAATGTATCTTGACTACATTGGAGATGTTTTCCTCAGTAGTGTTGGGAATCAGTTTATCCTAAGCCCCAGCCTGGGATGTGACAAGTAGACATGCAAATGCCGCTCATTCCCCCAGGGGCTCCCCAGTAACTTCAGTGTTTGTCCAGCCTGCAGAGCAATCCAAGCTCTGAGTTCAAGCTTGATTGCTGGTGACCCCGTGACTGTTTTGTGCCCTAATAGGCTCCTGTCCTGACTTGTCTCCCCTGTCTAGAGTGCCCACACATCCCAGGCTGCCCGGGACCATCACGATCGAACCCCTTTTACTTGGAGTGTGCTGGTTTGGACAATGAGTTATCAGTCAGCTGACAGACTCCTAACTGACCTTCCCTAGAGGCAAAGGCTGCTGTAGTTGCATCCTTCATGATAGACAGTATCCTACAAATCCTCAAGCAGTTCTTTAATCCCAGTTGCTTATAAGAACAGATGGAGTCCTCTGGTCAGGCATTAAACTTCCCATCAAAACGGAGCTCTTGTACAGCCACCACCACCACCACCACCCCCCCAGCGAGGCTTTGGTCGAGCTAAACGGCCATTTTCAATGTTATCTAAGAGGCTTGTTGCCTGGTTCAGCCAGAAATAGGACCAGAAGCCACTCGAGCACCTTCCAATGGACACTTGCTAGTCATGAAAATTTGGAGAAAGAAAGGTCTGGAAGGAGCCAATGTGTAGCAGCTGTTGCCTTCCAGACTGATGACTGCGGCCTTCGAGCTTGTCATGAGGGGATTTCACCTCAGCTCTGTGTCTTTTGTTGTTTCTCAGGCTGTCCTTGCGAAGTTTGCTTTCTGAGGGCTTAATACCATCAAATAACGTTTATCTTCTGAGTACCATGGTTGCTTTGACATTTTAAACATAAGGTTTATATAATTTTAAAAATCTTTGGTTGAAGGAAAAGCTTGAGCATAAAAATAGAAACACGGAGCTAATGGTGACTAATTCTTGTGTACTGGTTGTTTTTGTTAGCCAGGTGTCTTCATGTAGCTTTTGATAAAGGAAGATCATTTTAAATTTCAGATGCTAATCTAAATAAACCACATGATAATAAGCTGGCAGATGAGTCAACAAACTACCATACATAACTGGCAGATAAATCAATATCTGAATAAAGGGAATTACAGAAGTCTGGGGGATTAAAATCTCTTTTATATCATATACCTTTTCAAAACTTGGTTTTGAAATTAATTGCTACAGGATATAGTTTTTCACACAAGTCCACACAGAAGTACCCTGACGAATACAGAGTGAGCAAGCTTCCTGCCACTACCTCCTTCTGGTGTATGTGTTCAAAAACATTCTGTTCAATTTATAGTTAGGAAACGGTCGGAAGCATTTGATTATCCAGTTGAAGCTCCCAATTAGTTCACTGATTTATTTAAATCGTTATAACATAGAGTAACTTTAAAGAAAATTTTCTCTGCACAGAAAGTTGATGAAGTTTCATAGAATTGTGAGTCTCCATTTTTATTTTTTGGCTACATGCGTCGGGAGGCATGTGGGGTGGGGGTGGGGTGGAAATTCTCCTTCCCCTGGAAAATGTATTTTCTAGACACCAGGGGAAAGGAAATTTAGTCCTGTGGCACTGCTCACTTGTCACATAACAGAAACTTCAGAAGCATCCCTGAGACCCAGCGACTGCAGCTTTCTCTCACGCATCCTGTCACTTAGGGCGGAGATGCAGGAAGGGAAGCTGAAATGGTCCTCCGCGTGCATCTCCTCGCTGAGACTGTCCGCCGCACAGCTTCTTCGCCTCCTTGTGTTTGAGCGGCACACACAGGCCAGGAACATTTTAGCGAACTGTCTAAGTTGTTAGTTTTAACTGAAATCTTAGGTTTATATTTTCGTCAGCGAAACATGTTTATAGCTTTAAAAGACAAAAAGTAGAACTCAGTTTTGAATTTCAAGACCTTATAAGCCTGGAGCAGGCATCCTTGAGTGCTGCCCCCTGGAGGCAGAAACGCTCAGCGCACTTAGCTGTTTCTTCTGGCATAGGCAGCCACATTCCAGGTCAGCTTCCCTGCTGGCTATTTCTGAGATTTTCAGTTATTAGTTGTTATTT